>NC_083339.1:98138652-98469143 GCF_019175385.1 Lycium barbarum
ATCGAAGGGACTTAGAGTTCTAAGTGGAAGATTAGGTATTCTTGAAAGTGTCACCAATGAAGGGTGTAATGAGATTTGGCAAAAAGCGGAAGCTTAGTCCCTGGTACATTGGGCCTTATGAAATTGTGCGCAAGGTAGGCAAAGTGGCCTATGAGTTAGATCAACCTCCGGATTTGGAGTCAGTCCATCCTGTTTTCCATGTCTCGATGTGTCACGACCCAGCTAGGGGCCGCGACGGGTACCTGGGGCTAACCACCGAGCACCGCTCATGCTATTACTTCTTAGACTCATTCAACAATCATTTATCGATTTGATGCTCATTTTACAAAAGAAACTGCTTTTCATTACAAAACATAATGCTTTTATACAATAACATATACCAATATATTTACACAATATCCACGTCGTGAAATCATATAACCCACATTGAGTATCTACGAGCCTCTATTGGATTACACATACAACTGTACATAAAAGATTCATCATGAACACCTCAAGAACAAGGGAGTGCTTTCAGTCAGCTAACAACTTCTAAGAGTCCGGAGCAAGGTCTCCTCCCTGTCTACCAGTGGGCATGAACATAGCGTCCAAAGAAAACGTACGTCAGTACGAACATTGTACTGAGTATGTAAGGCAGGAATGAAATAAACAATGTCATAGAAGCATCATGAATCATAAGAAAAGTTATAACCTGCTTGCGTGTTATATGCAACATACTTTTTACATATATCATATTTTACATCATCATTGTATATGTTTTGTAATATCCCATATATCATCACATTCATCGTCACATACATCATCACATACGTCATCACGTATATCGTCACATCGTACTCCGCATCATTACCCGCGTCCGGGTAACCCTCATATGCTGCCCATTAGTGGTGATCATGCCCGACCCTCTAGGCTCAGTGTAAACATAGCAGCCCGCATTAGCGGTGACATGCCGGCCATATAGGCGCGGTGGAATCATACGCAGCCCGCATTCGCGGTGACATGCCCGGCCAAATAGGCACGGTGGAATCTTATCATCACAAAATCAATCATAACACATCACTATTACACATCTCATAACATAGCATCATCTTATCATTTCTTGGTATCTTATACATATCATCATCGTATTACAAACTAGCATTGTTAATCATCTTATAGACATATAATATATTAGCATTAAGAGCATACGTTAAGCTTTAAGGGCAACCACATTATGTTGGGGTGACGTAAGGTCGTGAACCCCCGATTATATTATGAACGTTTATGAGTATTGTACCTCATCTTGAAGGAAATAGAGCATGAACGTTTATGAGTATTGTACCTCGTCTTGAAGGATTCATGCCTTTTGAAAGAAATATAAACCTCACATACTTTTGTCATTTAAGTATGCTATCGTTTGCTTGATTTCCTTTGATGTCACGTCTCTACCTTCAAGAGAGAATTCGTACCATCGTTAGTCAATCGACGAGAAGAACGCGCTACTATTTCTAGGGAAAATTGGCAGCATTTCCTTTGTTTCTACTACTTTTCCCATGTTTCATTTCAACTACCAAACATTCACAACAACACTCACAATATCGTATCAACAATCGTCATTTATCTACATTTACCAGATTCCACCATTTTTCTCCAATTTCTCCACATTTATGGGTTTTAGCTCATCATCACATTTTCTCATACATCACACCTATTTCATGGTCTACTCGTCATTTATAACATATTTATACTCCCAACTCATCAACATTCATAATTCAATCCAACTATCATTCAAATATGGCACTATTCACACTTTATGACCCATTTACTACACTCTTCTGTAATCCAAGTGTTCAACGTATAAATACTTTAACCATCATGAGAAAGTCATAAAACTTCCCTTAGATGTGGTAGGAACGAGCCTTGAGTAGCAATACTCTTCTATACCAAAAACCCTACTTCACTTCCTTTGCAATTTCTTGGTGTAGATGAACTTTGATGAGTTTCACACTCTTGATTTCATGGATTTGGTATTGTTGATCTTGATTTTCCCTTGCTTCTCTTGTGGATGAACATTAGAGAGTATTCTAGATGTTTCTTAAAGTGTGGAGTGAAAATGAAATGAATGGAATTAAAAAGGGTCCCTTATACTTAAATTAAAATATGGGTTTTTTTTGGACTGTAGTCGAAGTGCATAGTGGCCGTAAACCCAGTTTACGGGCCGTATTCTGGTTTACGGTCTGTCTTTCACGACTGTATTTATGCATAACAGATCCAGAAAGGTTTGCTGGAAGTCATGGTGGTTTACGGTCACAGTGTACGGGCCATATTTTGATTTACTGTCCGTATTCTGAGTCGTATTTAACCATTTAGACATTTGGCAGAAAGTTGAAGTTTTGGAATGTTGAAAGACGATAGCAGTTTACGGTCCATAAATCACTTTACGGGCAGTATTCTGTTTTACGACCAACTGGGCCGAAGTGCAAATCTGCAACTTTCGCATTTTCAAAACTCATAAGTAGTCATCCCCTTCTTAGTAAAACATCGTACACTCATACTCTTCGTTGGCCTATTCATTGTACGTTCACGAAGAAATTTCCGAGGTGTAACACGTTGCTTCGAAAATGTGTTGGAGATCCTTCTAGGATCGTCCCAGTAAATGATGTTCAAGTGACGGAAAAGCTGACTTATGAAGAAGTACCCATTGCAATACTAGAAAGGCAAGTACGAAGGCTTATAAACAAAAAAGTGGCCTCAGTTAAGGTTTTATGGAGAAGCAGTAAGAGAGAAGAAATGACATGGGAAGTGGAAGAAATTATGCGATCCAAGTACCCGCACTTATTTCAACCCCCGGAAGAGGGCCAAGATGAGACATCAAGATCATAAGGTATGTATGTTTTTCCTTTTTATGCATTTGGGTCGTGTGTGGCCAAATTCCATTGCTATTATGTTGTGGCCCTGTGAGGCATTGTTGTTATGCGTTGTTGTGCCAGGATGGTAGTGCCATATTTTAGGGGATGCTTTGGCCAAATTTTTGTAGAATCCCCGAGTGCTTAACATTCGAGGATGAATGTTCTTAAGGAGGGAAGAATGTTACACCTCGGAAAATTTTCCGTTGATGCACAAGTGGATAGACTAGTGAAGAGTACAAGCATATGGTATTTCGATAAGTAAGAAATGACATTCGATGACCCTAGATGAAATTTCAAAGATGTTAGAGATAGTGGACGAAAGTTGGCCAAGAGAAGGCAAGGCGTACGATAGGTAATAGAAAGGAATTAAGAGTAACGAGTTAATGAGGATTTAATGATGTCTTGGAGAAGAGTGATAACGTTCCTTAGATTGGTATTGAAGTGTTAAACTAGTGTTAAGAAGGTTCCATAAGGATTGGAGATCAACGAGTCGACGAAAACGAGCTTCGGAATCACTGGGGATTACACGACCAAACATACTGGCCGTATAAATTATACGGTCCGTATGTTAGGACCGTATAATCAGCCCAGAAAGGCATACTTCTGTGGACCAAACATACGGCCAAACATACGGCCCGTATAAAATGTACGGACCGTATGTTGGTCCGTATATCTGGTCGAGGACAGTTTGGTTCATTAAATAAGAGATTCAAGATTTATTTCATTTCATTCCTATATCACACCCCTTCTCTCTAAAACATCTCTCTACATTTATTCCACACAAATTTAAGAGGCATTAGTGATCAACAACATAAACTAAGTGAATCAAGTGCAAGAAAACCCATTAAAGATCATTCAAGTCAAGAAATCTCATTGGAGATGAACTAGGGCTTTTGCTCAAGTGGAGTATTACCAACCAAGGCTTGTTCCTACAACATCTAAGGTAAGATTTATGGTATTTCTATGTTGTTTAAGGTATTTGAGAGTTGAAATACTTGGATTGTAGAAGGGTATAGAAAAATGGGTCATGACTATGGAATAGTGCAATTTTGAGTAATAGTTTGAATTGAGTCATGATTCTTAATGTGTTGTGATATAAATAGGTTACAAATGATGTTGAGAACATGGGATAAGCAATGTATGTGAATGAACGTAGTCGTGTGTTATGACCATGTATATGGGAGATTGAAAGTGAATTGAGAAATGTGGATAATGTGGATGAATAAGGAATATTGTTATGATATTGTGAATGTATTATTGACGTTTGGGAGTTGATATACGATATGGAGGAATGTCATATAAATAAAGGAGATGTTGTACGATTTTCTCTAGTTTTAGCGTTGTATGCTAGCTATCGATTCTAATGATAGTATGACTTTAATGAAGGTAGAAACGTGAGCTTCGGAGGAGAACGTGCAAGTGGTAAATAGTTGAACGGAAAGGTATGTAAGGCTAACCCTTCTTTCATAAGGCATGGTTCTTTGGCCAATCATCTAAACCTCCTATAAGGTTATGATATCTTTGAAATGATTCTATCTTTTGAGCTATTGAGCTCATGATCCTCGATATGATGAGTAACCCTATAAGGATAGCGGTAATGAACAACGATGATAGTGATAACGATATTGATAACGATGATAATAGCGATGACGATAATGATACTGATGATAATAATAAGATGCTTACGAGCTATTATATATGTGTATCTATGTATGATTATTATGGAACCCTGAGCTTATGAGGCCGGGTAGGATATGTGTCTATTTACGTAACGCGCGCACACCTCTGCATATGGTACGGATAACTCTAATGCCTTGGTACGGCCAGGTAGATGTAACCCTGAAACCTTGGTAGGGCCAGGTAGATGTAACCCTGAAGCCTTGGTAGGGCCAGGTATGTGTAACCTTGAGCCTTGGTTGGCCAAGTATGTATGAAACACCGAACCTTCGTGGTCGGGCATGTTATGTAAATCTTATGTATATGATATGGTTATGTATATGATATAGATATGGATATGAATACGAATAAGACTATGTATATAAATACGATTGTGGGCACAATGTAACTGAATACGGATGTGAGTACAGATACGGATATGGATGTATGTACACGAATACGCACTAGAAATGGAAAGTCCCTATGATAAGCAATTAAGTGCTTATGACGTTGATACAGCTGTCTCCCCTCCTGTGCTATTTCTCACATTGCTTATTATGCTTCTATGTTGATGTTGATAATGCTTTACATACTCAGTACATTCTTCGTACTGACGTCCTTTTGTTTGTGGACGCTGCGTCATGCCCGCAGGTGCCCAGGAAGAGAGACTTGATCCATAGCTACAATCTCAGAGACTACATAGCAGAGCTCCACTTCATTCGGAGCTATAGCATTTGGGTACTTATTCTTTTGTGACAATCTCATTCTGAAAGCTGTCTTGGGAATATTTTCTTCTTTAACTCTCACTTGGTGATAACCTTACCTCAAGTCTATTTTGGAAAACCACTTGGCACCTTGTAATTGATCAAACAAATCATCAATCCTTGGGAGAGGATATTTATTCTTTATGGGCATAGTGGGGTCCTGTCCCGCCTATATGTTATGACATACTCTCCTTAGAGGCTCGTAGACATGTGTATATGGTCAGATATGTTTGGCCTTGTTGGCCTATATTTTGTATATCATTTGTAGCCTTGTCGGCTTATGTAAATTGGTATGGCATAGATGCCAATGATGATATAAAAGGTATCGTTGTCCAATGAGACTAGTGTGATTGATGAATAGAATATGTATGTTCAAATATGTGGTTCACCTAGATATAAGTGTAAAGGTATGTTAAGGGGTGCCCGGGTAGGCTACCACCGGGTGCCCGTCGCGGCCCTCTAGTCGGGTTGTGACAATCTCATTCTGAAAGCTGTCTTGGGAATATTTTCTTCTTTAACTCTCACTTGGTGATAACCTGACCTCAAGTCTATTTTGGAAAATCACTTGGCACCTTGTAATTGATCAAACAAATCATCAATCCTTGGGAGAGGATATTTATTCTTTATCGTCACCTTATTCAACTGCCTATAATCGATGCACATTTGTAGGGAGCCATCGTTCTTTCTTACAAATAGGACTGGTGCTCCCCACAGTAACGAACTGGGTCTAATAAACCCCTTCTCAAGCAAATCTTTCAACCGTGCCTTTAATTCTTTCAATTCGGCCGGAGACATTCGGTAAGGAGGAATAGAAATAGGCTTGGTGTCCGGCAACACATCAATAGCAAAATCAATCTCTCTTTCCGGGGAAAGGCATGGAAGTTCATCTGGAAATACATCCGGGAATTCATTCACTACCGGAACGGATTAGAAAGTTGGCGACTCTGCTTCGGTATCATGAACTCAGACTAAGTGATAAATATATCCCTTAGTTATCATCTTTCTTGCCTTAAGGTGTCACGACCCGACTAGAGGCCATGACGGGTATCCGCGGCTAACCACCGAGCACCACTCATTCTATTGCTTAAGATACTCATTAAGCGTACATTCATTAATATAATACTCAATCATAGGAAAACCATTTTTCATTTGTAACATAATTACATTTATATACATACGCCCTTCGGCTATCAAAATAATATACGTACAATAATTACATCGTGAGACCATGCTACACTTCAACGAGTCTTGATCGCCTCCCTGTCTACCTGTGGGCATGAACACAACGTCCAAAGAAAACGGACGTCAGTACGAACATTGTACAGAGTATGTAAGGCATGAATGAAATGAAAATGATAGAGAAATCATAAGTCATAAGGTGAAGGCAAAACCTGTGTGACTTTTAAGGATGGATACATTTCATACATATATCATATATATATAATCATAGTACATGAATCATCATAGCGCATGCATCATTGTGTCATATAATTCATCATCGTAGTGTTGTATCTTCTCATACGCATAAAGCATTATCCGTATTCGGCCACGTAGTGGCTCGAGAATATCACATACATGTCTTCCGTACCCGGCCATAGCAAGGCTCGGTATATCTCATCATCATCATTGCCATCACATACATCTCATAAGCTTATCATAACCTTTCATAAAGCATACATTTGAATTTAAAGACAATCTATGAAAATCATATCATATTCGTAGCATGAATTTCGTATAAATATCGTATGATAGACTTTATAATCTCTAGACTTAGGCTCATCATTACCATCATCGTATCTATAGCATATCTCCTACCTTTATCTCATATGGAACCCCCTATGAACATAGACTCGTAACTTTTCGGACAATGATCATAGGACATGCATTAGAGCGTATAGACAATCTATAACAATGTCGGGGTGACATAAGATCGAGAACCCCCGATTACATTATGGAGCATTCATAATCATTCTGCCTCACCTTGAAGGAATTAGCATATAAGGTGAGTGTATACAACAAACAACATCAATAGGTCATAGTTAACATCGTTAGCTTTGTAGAAACATTATACCATGAACTCTAGAATCTTTAGACTTAAGCTCATCATCTTCATTATCGTGCTCATAATGTGTCTCTTATCTTTATCTCATGTAGCTATTTACGAACATAGACTCTTAGTTCCGGAATATAAGTAAGTCATGGAGAGATAGGGAAAATAATATCATAGAAATTACAAAAGGATCATTAGCTTCATAAGAATGTCATATCCTGAGCTTCAAGACTTCTAGACTTATATTCATCATCGGTATCGTCATTCTCGTAGTGTATCTCTTTTCTTTATCTCGTATGAAGCTCTTTATACTCGTAGATTCATAGTTCCCGATAGGTAGGAAGATCATGGAAAGATGGGAGGATTCATACCGTAAGAGTCATGCCTTAGAAAGAAAGGACTAGCCTTACATACCTTTTGCTTTAGCTATTATAGCACTTGATCGTTCTCCTTCAATGCTCATGTCCTTACCTTCAAGGGAGTTCGTATTAACATTAGTTAGACAATTATAAGAATGTGCTTTCTAACGCTAGAGAAAATTGGGCAGCATTTCCTTTGTTTCTATAACAACATTCACAATAATATGGGCAACAATCATCATTCATCTACATTATCCATATTTCACAATTTTACTTCAATTTCTCCATAATCATGGTCATGGTTCACTATTGCGTTTTCTCACATATAATACATATCCCATGTTCTAAATGTCACTTATAGCATACTTATAATCACAACATATCAATATTCATAATTCACCCCAAACTACCACTCAACAATGACACTATTCCCACATTCATGACCCATTTTCTATATCCTTCTACAATCCAAGGGTTTTAACTTTTCACACCTTAAATAACATGCAATGATCATAAAACTCACCTTAGATAATGGAAGAATAATCCTTGAGTAGAAATTCTCTTCCTGCACCAAAACCCTAGCTCACTTCCCTTGGGATTTCTTGGCTTAGATGAACTTTGTTATGTTTCATACCCTTGATTTTGCGGGTTTGATGAAGTTTATCATGAATATTTCTTGAGTTATTGTGAATGAAGAGTAGAGAGGGTTTTCTAGAGTGTTCTTGAAGTGAGGGGTGAAAATGAAATGAAATAAATGAACTTGGGTCCTCTTATATAAATCATACAATCTGTCTCGACACGAACATATAGACCAACATATGGTCGGTACATTTTATACGGGTTGTATGTATGGCCGTATGTTTGGTCCAGTTAAGGTTGCCCTTCTGGGCTAAATATACGGCCTAACATACGGTAAGTATAATTTATACGGCCAGTATGTTGGGCCGTATAATGCCCAGCTATTCCGATTTCTTCCTCGTCGACTCGTTTGATCTCCAATCCTTATGAAACCTTCTTGACGCTTGCTTAACACCTCAATACCAATCTAAGGGTCGTTATCACTCTTCTCCAAGACATCATTACGCCATCCTTAACTTTTCACTCGTAATTCTTACCCGACACACGACCTACCCCTTGCTTTCCTTGACAACCTTCTTCTCTCACCTCAAATGACTTTAAAATTTCGATTAGGATCATCAAATGCTATTTCTTACTTATCAAAACATTATATACGTCATGCCTTTCGTTAGTGTATTCACTGTATGTTAACCAAAAATTTCCAAGGAGTAACATTCTTCCCCCCTTTTGGAACATTCGTCCTCGAATGTTAAACACTCGGGAATTTTACGAAAATTTTACAAGAGTTTCCCCTGTAATATGGCACTACCATCCCGTCCCAACGGCCCATAATAACATTGCCTCACAGGGCCATGACACAATAGCAATATAAGTCGGCCACACACGACCCATATGCATAAAAAGAGAACGTACATACCTTTATAAACCTTACATTTCTAGTTCTTAACTCACAACCTGGGGCTATTTGGGAGGGCATTTTTATATCTGCCTATACCTCTCCCATTCCCTTTCTATCATACAGTTAATTCTTCTAGGACATCTCTCATGTCCTTCATTGATTATGCATCCTCGTACTACTAACTCAATAATTCTGTAACGGTAAACGTTTAAAGTGATATAACTAATGTCTAGTATTTTTTCTTCACTCACATCTTCATAAAACATATTGACAATATAGTCTGCACGATAAGGATGCTTTGATTAATAACAAACTTACTCGGTAGCGTACATCACTGTCTTACATTTTCTAACTGTCCCTATTTTTTCTCTATCATTCAGCAACTACTATCTTGGAAGTTCTACTCTTCATACCTTACTTTCTTAAAACTTGAGTATCATCGTCCTTACAACCCCCTGTATTTTTTTTAAGTCTCATCAGTAGTACTTTTAAAAGGCATTTCATGAAGATTACACGTGGTGGATCAATACTATCCTCAAGGATGTATAAACATTGTTAACACCACATATCATACTTTACCGATTACCGTCGCTACATAGCATGAAAGCTCTCAATTCATACTTGCTTAATATTGCGAATATTTATTCCTCCTTTAACACATTATTAAAGGTGCAGATATACCTGTGACGGTATCAGGGAATGACTCTAAATCCTGTCGCTCAGCTAAAGCATATATACGGGGTTGAGTGGCACCTGAGGTAGATGCTCCCCCTCTGCCTCTACCTCGACCTACTGGAATCGGGGGAGTTTGCCCTCCCGGGCACACCGAAGAAGAGCCAGCCGCTGATCCTGTGGGCTGAACCGCACACCTACCGCCTTGAAATGGACACTCTCTCACAAAATGACCTGACTGGCTGCAAACATAGCAAACATCCAAACCCAATTGGCACGGTCCCCAATGTAGCTTACCACACTGGGTACATTGTGGTATAGATGATCTCATCTGGCCTGAATCACTCCAATACCGAGAGCCCGACTCTCTAAAACTCTGATCCGATCCGGAATGACTAGAGCAATCGGAGCCCTGGCCTGCAACTCGTGGAGGTACACTAGTCGCCGACTGGCCTGAGTGACTAGAATACGACTGCCTTGATCCCCCTCTATAGTCGCTATCGGCACCTATGGATCTGGCCCTCTTACTTTTCCCCTTATCTATATCATGCTCGCCCTTTTGTGGATGTTATTACTCTTCTAATTTTTGGGCATGGGCTTGAATGCGGGAAATATCCATCCGGTCTTACAATGAAGCCGTTAAGCAATCTTTGAATAAATGTTGCCCTAAGGCACTCACAAACCTATGCACCCGATCTCCCATGTCGGCTACCATAGTCTGAGCATATCTACCCAAAGAATTAAACTGAAGGCTATACTCCTGAGCACTCATATTTCGTTGTTTCAAATTTAAGAACCTATCAGCTCTAGCTCGGCAGACCTCGGGTGCCAAATACTGGCGGATGAAGGCATCTACAAATTTTTGCCAAACCGAAAGAGACGCATTCTCTTTTCTTGATGATATCCCATTATTATACCATAAAACTGCCATATCCCGGAGTCTGTAAGATGCTAACTCCACACATTCGGTTTCGGAGGCATGAGTAATCCTTAAGGTTCTTAACATTTCATCAATAAAACCTTGAGAGTCTTCATTCGGCTTTGACCTGAAAAATTTCGGAGGGTTCAATCTCATGAAATCATGGGCTCTAGTACTAACGACCCTGTCACTTGAACCCGAACCCTGCCGCGGTGCCTGGGTGGCAACTAACTGTGTAAATAAGTGGATAGCGTCGGTCATTTGTCGACCCGAAGCAACCGGTGGAGGAACTGGAGGCATAGGAGCCGGAGCTGAAGCCCCTTCTTGCTCTTCTATAATAGGTGGGGTAGGAGAAGTATTAGATGTAGCCCTATTATGTGATTCACCCTCTTCTACATTCATTAGTGGCTCTCTTTCTACCCGTCGTTTCATCGTAGGCTTGCCCTTCTAGGCGGCTATAGCTTTTCTCTTTGGTGGCATCTCTGAAATCATAGCACATTATTAAGGAGGAGGAAATCTTATAACACAACTCTATCGCACAATCTCTTAAAATGAAAGATGGTCATTTTTCCTAAATGCTCTGTAGCCTCCTGTTTATTAGTGTGGCGCGCAACACACCATAAACAAGACTCTACTAGACACGGCTCGTAGATACTTCCTAGGACTGAACTGCTCTGATACCATATTTGTCACGACCTGACTAGAGGCCATAACGGGTATCCGGGGCTAACCACCGAGCACCACTCATTCTATTGCTTAACACACTCATTAAGCGTAAATTCATTAATATAATATTCAATCATAGGAAAACCATTTTTCATTTGGAACATCATTACATTCATATACATACGTCCTTCGGCAATCAAAATAATATACGTACAATAATGACATCGTGAGACCATGCTACCCACGCATACGTATCTACGAGCCTCTACTAGAGTACTAGACATATGGACGGGACAAGACCCCGTCGTGCCCAAAATACATCTATATATATATATATATATATATATATACACACAAAAAAGAATAATCCAAATAGCACCTACGGAGTAATGGAGTGCTCTTGTAAATCTGCTGAAAACTTCTACGAGTCTGGATCACCTACCTGTCTACCTGTGGGCATGAACACAACGTCAAAAGAAAACGGACGTCAGTACGAACATTGTAGTGAGTATGTAAGGCATGAATGAAATAAACATGATAGAGAAATCATAAGTCATAAGGTGAAGGCAAAACCTGCGTGACTTTTAAGGATGGATACATTTCATACATATATCATATATATAAATAATCATAGTACATGAATCATCATAGCACATGCATCATTGTGTCATATAATTCATCATCGTAGTACTGTATCTGCTCATACATATAAAGCATTATCCGTATTCGGCCACGTAGTGGCTCGACAGCATCCGTATTCGGCCACGTAGTGGCTCGATAAAATCACATATATGTCTTCCGTACCCAGCCATAACTACGCTCGGTATATCTCATCATCATCATTGCCATCACATACATCTCATAAGCTTATAATAACTTTTCATAAAGCATACATTTGAATTTAAAGACAATCTATGAAAATCATATCATATTCGTAGCATGAATTTCGTATAAATATCGTATGATAGAGTTTATAATCTCTAGACTTAGGCACATCATTACCATCATCGTATCTATGGCATATCTCCTACCTTTATCTCATACGGAACCCCCTATGAACATAGACTTATAACTTTTCAGACATTGATCATAGGACCTACATTAGAGCGTATAGACAACCTATAACAATGTCGGGGTGACATAAGGTCGAGAACCCCCGATTACATTATAGAGCATTCATAAGCATTCTGCCTCACCTTGAAAGAATTAGCATATAAGTTGAGTGTATACAAAAACCAACATCAATAGGTCATTGTCAACATCGTTAGCTTTGTAGAAACATTATACCATGAACTCTAGAATCTTTAGACATAAGCTCATCATCTTTATTATCGTGCTCACAATGTGTCTCTTATCTTTATCTCATGTGGCTAATTATGAACATAGACTCTTAGTTCCAGAATATAAGTAAGTCATGGAGAGGTAGGAAAAATAATATCATAGAAATTACAAAAGGATCATTAGCTTCGTAAGAATGTCATATCCCGAGCTTTAGGACTTCTAGACATATATTATAATCGGTATCGTCATGTTCGTAACGTATCTCTTTTCTTTATCTCGTATGAAACTCTTTGTACTCGTAGATTCATAATTCCCGATATGTAGGAAGATCATGGAAAGATGGGACGATTCATACCATAAGAGTCATGCCTTAGAAAGAAAGGACTAGCTTTACATACCTTTTCCTTTAGCTATTCTACCGCTTGATCGTTCTCCTTCAATGCTCACGTCCTTACCTTCAAGGGAGTTCGTATTAACGTTAGTTAGACGATTATAAGAACGTGCTTTCTAAAGCTAGAGAAAATTGGGCGGCATTTCCTTTGTTTCTATTAATTTCTCCATATCTTATATCAACTTCCAAACATCCATAACAACATTCAAAATATATTATAGGCAACAATCATCATTCATCTACATTATCCACATTTCACAATTTTCCTTCAATTCCTCCATAATCATGGTCATGGTTCACTATTGCATTTTATCACACATAATACTTATCCCATGTTCTAAATTTCACTTATAGCATACTTATAATCACAACATATCAATATTCATAATTCACCCCAAACTACCACTCAACAATGACACTATTCCCACATTCTTGAACCATTTTCTATATCCTTCTACAATCCAAGTGTTTTAACTTTTTACACCTTAAACAACATGGAATGATCATAAAACTCACCTTAGATAATGGAAGAATAATCCTTGAGTGGAAATTCTCTTCTTGCACCAAAACCCTAGCTCACTTCCCTTGGGATTTCTTGGCTTAGATGAAATTTGTTATGTTTCGTACACTTGATTTTGCGGGTTTGATGATGTTGATCATGAATCTTTATTGAGTTCTTGTGGATGAAGAGTAGAGAGGATTTTCTAGAGTGTTCTTGAAGTGGGGGGTGAAAATGAAATGAAATAAATGAACTTGGGTCCTCTTATATAAATCATACAATCTGTACCAACAAGAACATATGGACCAACATACGGTCCGTACATTTTATACGGACCGTTTGTCTGGCCATATGTTTGGTCCAGTGAAGGTTTCTTTTCTGGGCTAAATATACCGCCTAACATACGGCTAGTATAATTTATACGGCCAGTATGTTGGGCCGTATAATGCCCAGCTATTCCGATTTCGTTCTCGTCGACTCGTTTGATCTCCAATCCTTATGAAACCTTCTTGACACTTGTTTAACACGTCAATACAAATCTAAGGGTCGTTATCACTCTTCTCCAAGACATCATTACGCCATCCTTAACTTGTCACTCGTAATTCTTACCCGACACACGACCTACCCCTAGCTTTCTTTCCTTGACAACCTTCTTCTCTCACCTCAAATGTCTTTAAAATTTCGATTAGGATCGTCAAATGCTATTTCTTACTTATCAAAACATTGTATACGTCGTTCCCTTCATTAGTCTATTCACTGTACGTTAACAAAAAATTTCCAAGGTGTAACATTCTCCCCCCCCCCCCCCCCCCCCCTTTTGGAGCATTCGTCCTCGAACGTTAAACACTCGAGAATTCTACGAAAATGTTGCCAGAGTTTCCCCTGTAATATGGCACTGCCATCCTATCACAACGGCCCACAATAACATTGCCTCAAAGGGGCATAACACAATAGCAATATAAGTCGGCCACACACGACCCATATGCATAAAAAGAGAACATACATACCTTTATCAACCTTACATTTCTAGTTCTTAACTCACAACCTGGGATATTTGGGAGGGCATTTTTATATCTGCCTATACATCTCCCACTCCCTTTCTATCATACAGTTAATTCTTCTAGGGCATCTTTTAAACCTCGAAAATTTCCCCGTGAACGTGCAATGAAAAGTTGCAGAATTTTCACTTCGGCCCAATGGTCGTAAAGTGGAAAACAACTCGTAAAGTAGTTTACGAACCGTAAACTGCTGTCGTCCTCCAACCTTCCATGATTTCAACTTTCTATCAAATGTTGAAATGGTAAAATACGACTCAGTTTACGGACCGTAAATTGAAATACGGCCCGTAAACTGTGACCGTAAAGCACCATGATCCCAACAGACCATTCTGTTTCTGATATGCTTAAATACGGCCATGAAGGACGGACCGTAAACCACTATACGGCCCGTAAACCGGGTTTACAGCCAATATACATCCCGAATACTGTTCACAAACATTAGATTTTTAAGTTAAGTATAAGGGACCCCAAGCTCGTTTTATTTTATTTATCATCTTTCCAATTCAAGAACTCTCTAGAACACTTCAAAGCACTTCATCCACAATAATTCAAGAGAATCAAAGGAAACCAATATCAATGACACATAATCCATGAATCAAAGTGTGTGAAACTCAGGAAAAGTTCATCTTCATCAAGAAAACCAAATGAGGTGAGCTAGGGCTTTGGTGCTAAGAAGAGAAACTCCACTCAAGACTTTTTCAACTATCATCCAAGGTAAGTTTCATGACCATTTTATGTTTTTTAAGGTATTGGAAGGTTAAGATACTCTAATTGTAGAAGAACATAGCAAATGGGTCTTTCAATGTTATATCCCGTGTTTTCGCACATTTAGAAAATTAGAAATAATCTTGACTTGTATGAAATAAAGTCATAATTGATTACATCTAGCACATGAGTTATTTGTGAAAGAATATAAATGTGAAAGTGTCGGCGAAGGTTAAGGGCAAAAATTGGAATTTCGGAAATTAGTTTCGGGAATTGTAAAACAAGGATTTAAATCCATTGGGCCAAGAAAATTGAAGAGAAAAATTTGGGCCCAATAATAGGGGGTGGTCGGCCATGCCAAGGCCCAAGCTTTGGTTAATTAATTCCCCATGTGTTAAATAATTATATGGGTCATATTCTTTAGAAGGTTCAAGAATTGAAAAGAAGAGAAAACAAAGAAAAACAAGAGCAAAGAAAAGAAGAGGGTTCGGGTTTGGCCATGGAAAATTGACTCTCAAAAATCTTGTTCAAAAAAATTGTATCTTGTGTGTTTTCCTACTAAATTGAGTAGCCTCTACAACTTGGTGTAGTTGTCTTGGAGGAAGAAGCACTTGGTTCCTCAATTTGACCACTTGTTTAAGTGAAGAAGACTAAGGAAAAAGGTAAGAATCCAACTCTTTTTGTTGTGTTATGATGTTTTGTTTGTGTTGTAGCATGTGGGAATGTGTTGATTGTGTGAAGAAATGGAAGTTTGCAAAGTGGGTGAGTGTTATAGCTATATGGTCGTGAGTATGTATATGTTGTATAGCCACAATGTATAGAATTCATGTTATCTCTTAGTTGTGGTTGTGATGAAATGCATATTGGAATTGAAAGTTGCATGAATTTAGTTGATGTTGATAGAAGGGCATATGGCCGTGTACTATGTTGAAGTTGGAATGGAAAATGGATTGAGTTGCTTAGTGTGTTATTGTGATGCTTGCAATGTAAATGAAGATAAAATGATATAAGTTTGTATTGAAATGGAATGTAGAAACTTATGTCGTTTTAGTATGATTTTCCGATATTAGGAAAATGAAGTTATTTGGTTGTTAGTTGTGATAATCATTGATGAATTTGGAAGTTGGAAACATGTTATTAATATGTATGCCAAAGATTTGATGTTTTGGACAAGTTGTGACTTTGGCGGAAAGTTGTATATTATGTATACCGTGTGTATAACTTGAGGAAACGATATGAGATATTTCTAAAACTATATTGTGATGATCTTGATTGATAATGAATGTGAAATCATTGATATTAGTTTAAAGATTTAGGTTGGGGTGAAGGTTATGTCATTTTGTTAAAATGATGGCTAGTCGAATTATATTTTGTTCCTAATGTTTGTTGTTGATGTTGATGTTGTTGTTTGGGTTGTTGTTGATGATTTTGAGCCGAGTTGAATTCTCGGGGGTGCTATATGTATAGGGGAAGTGCTGCCGAAATTTCGGTAGGCAAGTATGCATTAAGTTGAATTTGTGGCATCCATAACTCATAATTGGTAAATGTGACCATTTGCAGATTTTCGACGAAACGGGAAGTGAGCTTGGATAGGCTTAAAAAGCTCAAAAGGTATGTAAAGCTATCCCGAGTCTTCTTTTGGCATGTCCTAGAAGTACTAGGATCGGATTTACGCCTCGGAGGATATTCTGCTCATCGGAATCCGCGTCTGCAATTGTTACATTTTCGTTCAATAGAATTGAACCCTTTTTGTATGCTTTCTTGAAAATTATGCAAACTTTCCCCAAACTTTATGAAAAGTTATAGAATGTCCGTAGAACCGTCATAGGTGACCCCATAAGCTGAAAACGCGTAATTTGAGCCCACCGCCTTGTTTGTTCCGAGGAGGGCCCACTATTCCCGGTTTTACCCTTATTGTACTTAAGGCCTGTTTTCGAACGGTTTTGAAAGGAATGTTCTGATTGCTCTTTTAACTACTAAACAAAAACTATTTTAAATAATTCCTTAAGTCTTATGAATCGTTTTGTCACTTGGAACGACTTCAGAAAGGTTATGCTTCTGTAATTCATTATGACATCTGAAACCCACTTATTACAATCCCGTCTGACTTCATTAAATTGGTTTGTCATTGATATGCCTCATCAAGTCTCTGAAAATATTTATGATATTTTAACTGCATTTAGTTTCTCACTACTCCATTCGTGGATGCCCCAATGTTTCCCACACTGAGCCCGGGCCAGGATATGTTGTCAAGCGTGACCCTTTACATTGTTCGCCGTGCCTCGATGTGAGGGGGCAGGTATACGCGTACATGGGTTTGTGGAGTATGATGTGCCATGTACGCTTGTTCTGATATGATTTACAATGGCCATCTGATATGACATATTATGATGCGAGGTTATGCCCCCTTTTCTGATTCTTCTGTGTTGTGGCACCAGCGTCGGGAGGGTGGCCACGTTCTGTCTGCCGAGTCCCTTGGTAGGGGCCGGATTTGATATGACATATGTTTCTGTATACACTCTGCATGTTTTGAAAATATGTATCTGATACTTTGGGTCTTCTGTTTACTTTCTGTACGTTCTGTACCAGTTATGATTTTATTTCTGTAATTCAGGCTTTACATATTCAGTACATATTTCGTACTGACCCCCTTTCTTCGGGGGCTGCGTTTTCATGCCGCGCAGGTACCGACGACAGGTTTGCTGATCCGTCTGCTTAGGATCTTATTATGCTATTTGGAGTGCTCTCTTATCCAGAGCCCATCTTTTGGTATAGTCCGTCACTACTGTATATATATATTCTCGTTCGTGGGTACGGCGGGGCCCTGTCCCGTCATATGATTCTGTCGGTCTGTTTAGAGGTCTGTGGACATGTTTGTGGGTTGGGGTTTTTCTGTACAGACGTGTGCTTATGTTGTGTTTGGGCGATCCCATTCGCCGCGGCGGCCGGTCCGCATATGTTTAAATATTGCTTCGTTGGCCCTGTGTGGTCTTCTGTTGGTATTTTCTGTGCGCAGGGTTATTTTTGATAGTCTGTAAAACAAAGGAAACTCTGCCGAAATTTTTCTGGAAATTATCTAAATTTGTAAATACAGCCTTGTCGGCTTCTGCTATATACTTGAATGCATTTGATAGATGGGTTCGGGTGCCCAGATCGGGCACTAGTCACGGCCTATGGGGTTGGGTCGTGACAAAAAGTGGTATCAGAGCGGTTCATCCTCGGAATGTCTACAGACCGTGTCTAGTAGAGTCTTGTTTATCGGTGTGTTGTGCACCACACCTATAAACAGGAGGCTACAGGGCATTTAGGATACTACCCTTCTTTCTGTCTTAGATCCTGCGATAGAGCTGTGTTAACAGGATGATTCCTCCCTAACGAATTGTTACATTTGCAGTTATGCCTCCAAAAAAGGCGACAGCGGCCCAAAAGGCAAAGGCAGCAGCTGTGGGAGAGACTAGTCGGGCCCAGAGGGTTACCAGGGCCCATGCACATATTGCTCCTGATATTTTTCCCCCGGCAGAGGGCTCTTCCACACCACCACATGTAGAGGAGATTGGAGTAGCAGCAGCTGCAGTTCGAGGGGCGGCTCCACCGCCAGCCCCCGAGATTCCAGTACCTGAGCCTCCAGCTCCACGGCTAGGGACTGAGGATCAGACCATGACAGAGGCAGTCCAGCTATTGACCAGACTTGTGGCAGGACAGGTTCAGGGGCACGAATTGGGAGGTGACCGAGCATATAGGCGTGACAGTTCGAGAGCTCGTGAGTTCTTGACTTGTGGTACTCCAGATTTCTTCGGGACAAAGCCCGAGGAGGATCCTGAGGAGTTTATCAGGAAGATGCGGCGCACCTTACAGTTGATTAATGCTTCCGCGACAGAGTCAGTCACGTTGGCTTCGTACCGGTTGTATGATGTAGCGGCTAATTGGTACGAGTCATGGGAGTTATCCAGAGGTGACGGTGCTCCCCCAGCAGTTTGGGATGATTTTTCTCAGGCTTTTCTTAGCCATTTTCTGCCTCCGGAGTTATGGCGGGCCAAGGCTGACAGATTCTTATTGCTGAGACAAAGGGGTCGCAGTGTTCGAGAGTACAGTATAGAGTTCGATTCATTGGCCCGATATGCACCTGCCGTGGTATCTACTATGGCTGACAGGATGCACAGGTATATTATGGGGCTGGACCGGTATTTTGTCGACAGTTGCTTGGTATTAGCCGCTCAGCCCGATATGGATATTGTCCGGATTCAGGCACACGCCCAGGGCATGGAGGACCGGCACAGGGGTCATCAGCCCGATAGGAGTCAGGATCGGAGACAGCCCAAGAGGGCTAGATCATCCGGGTATTTTGGAGATTTCCGGGGCAGATAGCCTCAGTAGCCGCAGCAGCCTAGCAGATATCCATCCCAGCCGGCACAGAGCGCACCTCCACAGCCTACAGGTCATAGATTTGATAGCCTAGGTTATTCAAGAGCAGGCTAGAGCTCCAGGGCTTCAGGTTCGCGGACAGATAGGGGTTCTGGTCAGACGAGGCCACCTAGGCCTCAGTGTTCTTATTGCGGCAAATACCACCCTGGGGAGTGCTACAGAGCCACCGGTGCATGATTTTCTTATGCCCGTATAAGGGTAGTTCGGGTGGTGCAGCGCAGCCTACCAGATCAGCCGCTGGGTCATCATCTTCGTCAGTAGCTATGCGGCCTACAGGGCCGGGTACATCAGCACCGGCAGGTCGCGGCAGAGGCCGTGGTGAAGCTTTTGGTACTGGCGGTCCTTCGAACTGCATTTATGCTTTTTCCAGCCGCCAGGACCAGGAGGCATCGCCTAATGTCGTCACAGGTACATTATTGGTCTTCTCTCGGTCTGTGTATGCATTGATTGATCCAGGTTTGACTTTGTCATATATTTCGCCTCTGGTTGCTAGTAAAATTGGTATAACGTCTGAACCGATAGAGCCATTTGAGGTAGCCACACCGATTGGGGACTTTATTGTAGCAAAACAGGTATATAAAGACTGTTCTGTAATTGTATGTGGCCGTGACACTAAGGCAGATCTGGTGGAATTAGACATGATTGAATTTGATGTTATTATGAGAATGGACTGGCTAGCCTCCTGTTATGCTAATGTTGACTGCCAAAATAAGATAGTTCGTTTCCAGTTTCCTGGGGAGCCAGTTATAGAATGGGCAGGTAATACTGCATCGCCGAAAGGTAAGTTTATTTCATACCTTAAGGCGAATAAAATGATCAGAAAAAGTTATATTTATCATCTGGTTCGGGTACAAGACTTGACAGCAGAAACGCCGACTCTTCAGTCAGTTCCCGTGGTTAATGAATTTCCAGATGTATTCCCAGATGAGCTTCCGGGCCTTCCTCCAGAGCGGGAGATAGATTTTACTATTGATTTGCTTCTAGATACTCAGCCGATATCTATTCCCCCGTACAAAATGGCACCGGCAAAATTGAAAGAACTGAAAGAGCAGTTGAAGGATCTGTTAGACCCAGTACTTCGCCTTGGGGAGCCCCGGTATTATTTGTGCGTAAGAAAGACGGGTCGCTGCGTATGTGTATTGATTATCGGCAGCTGAATAAGGTAACCATAAAGAATAAATACCCCCTCCCCAGAATTGATGATTTGTTTGATCAGTTGCAGGGCGCCAAATATTTTTCGAAGGTAGATCTTCGGTCAGGCTATCACCAGGTACGGGTACGAGAGGCTGATATTCCTAAGACAGCGTTCTAGACCAGATATGGGCATTATGAATTCAGAGTTATGTCTTTTGGGCTGACTAATGCTCCTGCGGTATTCATGGATTTAATGAACCGGGTATTCAGGCAGTTCTTAGACATGTTCGTAATTGTATTTATCGATGATATTCTGGTTTATTCTCGGTCCGAGGCAGAGCACGCAGATCATCTGAGAGCAGTACTTGGGGTACTTCGGCATCAGAAATTATATGCAAAATTTTCTAAATGTGAATTCTGGCTGTCTTCAGTGGCATTCTTGGGACATATTATTGCAGCTGATGGTGTCCGGGTGGACACACAGAAGATTGAAGCCGTGAAGAATTGGCCTAGACCCATGACGCCCACAGAGGTACATAGTTTTCTGGGATTAGCAGGCTATTACAGAAGATTTGTGGAAAAGTTTGCTTCGATTTCAGCGCCTTTGACAAGGCTAACTCAGAAGGGAGCCAAGTTCCAGTGGACTGATGCTTGTGAACGAAGCTTCCAGTTGCTGAAAGAGAAGCTGACTACAGCCCCAGTTCTGACTCTTCCAGAGGGACCCGATGGATATGTTATTTATTGTGATGCTTCTGGCATGGGATTGGGCTGTATATTGATGCAGCACGGCAGAGTTATAGCTTATGCTTCCCGACAGCTCAAAAAATATGAAAGGAATTATCCTACCCACGATCTAGAGCTTGCAGCGGTGATTCATGCTCTGAAGATATGGAGACATTATTTATATGGCGTGCATGTTGATATCTATACATATCATAAGAGTCTCCAGTATATTTTCAAGCAGAAAGAGCTTAATTTGCGGCAGCGGAGGTGGCTAGAGCTCCTAAAAGACTATTATGTGGATATTCTGTACCATCCGGGCAAGGCTAATGTTGTTGCAGATGCGCTCAGCCGGAAATCTATGGGCAGCTTGGCAGAGTTACAGCCAGATAGGAGAGAGATAGTACGTGACATTCATCAGTTGGCTAATCTTGGGGTTGGTCTGGCCGATTCTGGAGGTACACGGATTTCTGTCCGAGGGGTTTCTGAATCATCTATTAAGGAAGATATCAAATGGCATCAATATAAAGATCCTGTTTTAGCTCGATACAGAGACACTGCCCATGAAAAGGAGAAGACTCCGTTCGAGTTTACACCAGACGGAACCTTACTATACAGAAGCAGGTTGTGTGTACCTGATATTGCAGGGCTTCGACAGCAGGTTATGGGCGAGGCATATTATGCTCGCTATTCTGTTCATCCTGGGTCAACGAAGATGTACCATGATCTTAGATGCCTATATTGGTGGGATGGCATGAAACGGGATATCGCAGAGTTCGTCGCCCAGTGTCCCAATTGTCAGCAGGTCAAAATTGAACATCAGAAACCAGGTGGACTGTTGCAGGAAATGGAAATTCCGACGTGGAAGTGGGAGATCATTAATATGGACTTCATTACAGGTTTGCCTCGCACTCCACAGAAGTATGATTCCATCTGGGTTATTGTTGATAGGTTGACAAAATCAGCCCATTTTCTTCCCGTCAGAACTACTTATTCCGCTGAGGATTATGCCAGGCTTTATATTAAAGAAATTGTGCGACTTCATGGAGTTCCTATATCTATTATCATTGATAGAGGTGCACAGTTCACAGCGAACTTCTGGAGATCTTTTCCGGAAGGATTAGGGACTCAACTGAGCCTGAGCACAGCTTTTCATCCTCAGAGTGATGGACAGGCCGAGCGCACTATCCAGACGCTTGAAGATATGTTGCGGGCCTGTGTTATTGATTTCAGAGGTAGCTGGGAGGATCACTTGCCATTGATTGAATTTGCTTATAATAACAGTTACCATTCCAGCATCCAGATGGCTCCGTACGAGGCTCTGTATGGCAGGAAATGCAGGTCACCGATCGGCTGGTTTGATATTGGCGAGACAGAATTAATCGGCCCAGATATGATCCAGCAGGCCGTTGATAAGGTGAAACTTATTCGGGAGCGGCTATTGGCAGCCCAGAGTCGACAGAAATCATACGCTGATAAACGACGTCGTCCTTTGGAATTCTAGGTTGGTGATTGGGTATTTCTGAAGGTATCGCCTATGAAAGGCGTGATGCGGTTCGGCAGAAACGGTAAGCTCAGTCCGCGTTATATTGGGCCTTATCTGATTGTGCGGAAAATTGGAAATGTCACCTACGAGCTAGATCTGCCATCTGATTTGGAAGCGGTACATCCGGTATTTCATGTATCTATGCTCCGTAAGTGTATCGGTGATCCCTCCAGAATATTTCCTACAGATGATATTCAGGTGACGGAGCAGTTATCATACGAGGAGCAGCCCATAGCCATTTTGGACCGCCAGGTAAGAAAGCTCCGGAATAAAGGCGTAGCTTCTGTTAAGGTGCTGTGGCGGAACAATAATAGGGAGGAAATGACCTGGGAGGCCGAAGAGGAAATGAAGAAGAAATATCCCCATTTGTTCCCTATGCCCACAGGTAATCTTGACTCCTTGTTAATTCTATTTCAACAATGAATGGGTGTCATATGTGCTGTCTATAAACAAAAACTCTCTCAAGTATTTTCAGACCCTATAAGATTAATTTAACATTCGAGGACGAATGTTCTAAAGGGGGGGAGGATGTTATATCCCGTGTTTTCGCACATTTAGAAAATTAGAAATAATCTTGACTTGTATGAAATAAAGTCATAATTGATTACATCTAGCACATGAGTTATTTGTGAAAGAATATTAATGTGAAAGTGTCGGCGAAGGTTAAGGGCAAAAATTGGAATTTCGGAAATTAGTTTCGGGAATTGTAAAACAAGGATTTAAATCCATTGGGCCAAGAAAATTGAAGAGAAAATTTTGGGCCCAATAATAGGGGTTGGCCGGCCATGCCAAGGCCCAAGATTTGGTTAATTAATTCCCCATGTGTTAAATAATTATATGGGTCATATTCTTTAGAAGGTTCAAGAATTGAAAAGAAGAGAAAACAAAGAAAAACAAGAGCAAAGAAAAGAAGAGGGTTCGGGTTTGGCCATGGAAAATTGACTCTCAAAAATCTTGTTCAAAAAAATTGTATCTTGTGTGTTTTCATACTAAATTGAGTAGCCTCTACAACTTGGTGTAGTTGTCTTGGAGGAAGAAGCACTTGGTTCCTCAATTTGACCACTTGTTTAAGTGAAGAAGACTAAGGAAAAAGGTAAGCATCCAACTCTTTTTGTTGTGTTATGATGTTTTGTTTGTATTGTAGCATGTGGGAATGTGTTGATTGTGTGAAGAATTGGAAGTTTGCAAAGTGGGTGTGTGTTATAGCTATATGGTCGTGAGTATGTATATGTTGTATACCCACAATGTATAGAATTCATGTTATCTCTTAGTTGTGGTTGTGATGAAATACATATTGGAATTGAAAGTTGCATGAATTTAGTTGATGTTGATAGAAGGGCATATGGCCGTGTACTATGTTGAAGTTGGAATGGAAAATGGATTGAGTTGCTTAGTGTGTTATTGTGATGCTTGCAATGTAAATGAAGATAAAATGATATAAGTTTGTATTGAAATGGAATGTAGAAACTTATGTCGTTTTAGTATGATTTTCCGATATTAGGAAAATGAAGTTATTTGGTTGTTAGTTGTGATGATCATTGACGAATTTGGAAGTTGGAAACATGTTATTAATATGTATGCCAAAGATTTGATGTTTTGGACAAGTTGTGACTTTGGCGGAAAGTTGTATATTATGTATACCGTGTGTATAACTTGAGGAAACGATATGAGATATTTCTAAAACTATATTGTGATGATCTTGATTGATAATAAATGTGAAATCATTGATATTAGTTTAAACATTTAGGTTGCGGTGAAGGTTATGTCATTTTGTTAAAATGATGGCTAGTCGAATTATATTGTGTTCCTAATGTTTGTTGTTGATGTTGATGTTGTTGTTTGGGTTGTTGTTGATGATTTTGAGCCGAGTTGAATTCTCGGGGGTGCTATAAGTATAGGGGAAGTGCTGCCGAAATTTCGGTAGGCAAGTATGCATTAAGATGAATTTGTGGCATCCATAACTCATAATTGGTAAATGTGACCATTTGCAGATTTTCGACGAAACGGGAAGTGAGCTTGGATAGGCTTAAAAAGCTCAAAAGGTATGTAAAGCTATCCCGAGTCTTCTTTTGGCATGTCCTAGTAGTACTAGGATCGGATTTACGCCTCGGAGGATATTCTGCTCATCGGAATCCGCGTCTGCAATTGTTACATTTTCGTTCAATAGAATTGAACCCTTTTTGTATGCTTTCTTGAAAATTATGCAAACTTTCCCCAAACTTTATGAAAAGTTATAGAATGTCCGTAGAACCTTCATAGGTGACCCCATAAGCTGAAAACGCGTAATTTGAGCCCACCGCCTTGTTTGTTCCGAGGTGGGCCCACTATTCCCGGTTTTACCCTTATTGTACTTAAGGCCTGTTTTCGAACGGTTTTGAAAGGAATGTTCTGACTGCTCTTTTAACTACTAAACAAAAACTATTTTAAACATTTCCTTAAGTCTTATGAATCGTTTTGTCACTTGGAACGACTTCAGAAAGGTTATGCTTCTGTAATTCATTATGACATCTGAAACCCACTTATTACAATCCCGTCTGACTTCATTAAATTGGTTTGTCATTGATATGCCTCATCGAGTCTCTGAAAATATTTATGATATTTTAACTGCATTTAGTTTCTCACTACTCCATTCGTGGATGCCCCAATGTTTCCCACACTGAGCCCGGGCCAGGATATGTTGTCAAGCGTGACCCTTTGCATTGTTCGCCGTGCCTCGATGTGAGGGGGCAGGTATATGCGTACATGTGTTTGTGGAGTATGCTGTGCCATGTACGCTTGTTCTGATATGATTTACTATGGCCATCTGATATGACATATTATGATGCGAGGTTATGACCCCTTTTCTGATTCTTCTGTGTTGTGGCACCAGCGTCGGGAGGGTGGCCACGTTCTGTCTGCCGAGTCCCTTGGTAGGGGCCGGATTTGATATGACATATGTTTCTGTATACACTCTGCATGTTTTGAAAATATGTATCTGATACTTTGGGTCTTCTGTTTACTTTCTGTACGTTTTGTACCAGTTATGATTTTATTTCTGTAATTCAGGATTTACATATTCAGTACATATTTCGTACTGACCCCCTTTCTTCGGGGGCTGCGTTTTCATGCCGCGCAGGTACCGACGACAGGTTTGCTGATTCGTCCGCTTAGGATCTTATTCTGCTATTTGGAGTGCTCTCTTATCCAGAGCCCATCTTTTGGTATAGTCCATCACTACTGTATATATATATATATATTCTCGTTCGTGGGTACGGCGGGGCCCTGTCCCGTCATATGATTCTGTCGGTCTGTTTAGAGGTCTGTGGACATGTTTGTGGGTTGGGGTTTTTCTGTACAGATGTGTGCTTATGTTGTGTTTGGGCGATCCCATTCGCTGCGGCGGCCGGTCCGCATATGTTTAAATATTGCTTCGTTGGCCCCGTGTGGTCTTCTGTTGGTATTTTCTGTGCGCAGGGTTATTTTTGATAGTTTGTAAAACAAAGGAAACTCTGCCGAAATTTTTCTGGAAATTATCTAAATTTGTAAAT
Organism: Lycium barbarum; assembly: GCF_019175385.1. Classification (NCBI taxonomy): domain Eukaryota; kingdom Viridiplantae; phylum Streptophyta; class Magnoliopsida; order Solanales; family Solanaceae; genus Lycium; species Lycium barbarum. Next base: position 98,165,387 of record NC_083339.1, read on the forward strand.
ATAGCCTTGTCGGCTTCTGCTATATACTTGAATGCATTTGATAGATGGGTTCGGGTGCCCAGATCGGGCACTAGTCACGGCCTACGGGGTTGGGTCGTGACATTCAAGATGAAGCTTACGAGTTTGTCTATATATTAAATCCCCTATGAGCATGATAGTGATGACAATAAGCTAGAGTCTAGAGACTCAAGATATTGTGGCATGATGTTCCTACAATGCTAATGATGCTATTATTGTTAACACTTGCCTTACGTTTTCTTCCATTCAAGGTGAGGCATGATACTCATAAATGTCCATAATACAATCGGGGGTTCACGACCTTACGTCACCCCGACATAGTATGGTTGTCTTAAAGCCTAATGAATGCTCTTAATGTTAATGTATGTTATGACAATAAGATGATGAATATTGCTAACTTGTAATATAACTATGGGGTTCATGGAACACTAAGAAATGATATCATGATGCTATGGCTTGAGATGTGTAATAATGATGTGTTATGATTGATGTTGTGATGATAAGATTCCACCGAATGCGGGCTGCGATATTTACACCGAGCCGAGAGGGCAGGGCATGATCACCACTAGTGGGCGGCATATGAGGGTTACCCGGACGCGGGTAACGATAGAGATTACGATGTGATGATGTATATGGCGACGTACGTGATGATGTATGGGATGTGATAACATGTGTACTATGATTGTGTAAAATGTGAAATATGATAATAATACGATTGCCAATGACATGTGTGCAAGTTATATCTTTGTCCCATGACTCATGATCTTTCTATTATGTTTGTTTATTTCATTCCTGCCTTACATACTCAGTACAATATTCGTACTGACGTCCTCTTTCTTTGGACGCTGTGTTCATGCCCACAGGTAGACAGGGAGCAGATCTTGCTCCGGATTCTTAGAGGCTGCTAGTTGACTGAAATCCCTCCATTGTCCCGGAGGTGCCTGTGATGATTCTTTTGTGTATAGTTGTTGATGTCATCTCTTAGAGGCTCGTAGATACTCGACGTGGGTCGTGTGGTTTTATGGCATGGTCATTATGTATATATATATATATATATATATCTGTGTGTATAGTATTTTGCTAGCCTAAAGCTCGTATGTATAAAAGCATTTTGTTTCTAAATGAAAATGGATTTTATTATAAATTGAGCATGAATCGGATAAATGATTGCTAAATAAGCTTAAGAAGTGATGGCACGAGTGGTGCTCGGTGATTAGCCCCGGGTACCCGTCACGGCCCCTAACCGGGTCGTGACAAAAGTGGTATCAGAGCAGTTCGGTCCTAGGAAGTGTCTACGAGCCGTGTCTAGTAGAGTCTTATTTATGGTGTGTTGCGCACCACATCAATAAACAGGAGGCTACAGGGCATTTAGGAAGAATGACGATCCTTCTTCTTAAGGAATCGTGCGATAGAGCTATGTGTAAGATTTTATCCTTCCTAATGTGTAAGATTTTATGGTTTCAGAATGCTGCCAAAGGGAAAAGCTACCGCCGCCCAAAAAGGCAAGATTACAACAAAGAGGTGGATAAAAAGAGAGCCTCCGATGAATGTAGAGGAAGACGAATCACACAACGAGGCCTTGTCAGATACTTCTTCTACCCCGCCTAATGTGGGAGAGCAAGGAGGAGCCCCAACTCCAATTCCTCGGCCAGCTGCTTCGGGTCAACAAATGATCGAGGCTATTAAGTTATTGACCCAATTGATTGCCGCTCAAGCACAACGACAAAATGTGGGTTTATGTGACCGGGCAGCAAATACAAAGGCCCGTGATTTTATGAGTCTAAATCCCCCGGAATTATTTGGGTCAAAGCAGGAGGAAGACCCACAAGGTTTTATTGATGAAATATTGAGGACGTTGAAGATTGGCCATGCCTCCGAAACTGAATCCGTGGAGTTGGCATCCTATAGACTCCGGGATGTGGCGGTGTTATGGTATAACAGTTGGGTGTTATCAAGAGGGGAGAATTCGCCTCCTCCGGTTTGGCAAGAGTTCGTAGATGCTTTCATTCGCCACTATTTGCCACCCGAGGTTCGCCGAGCTAGAGCGGATAGATTTCTGAATTTGAGACAGGGAAGCATAAGTGCTCGGGAATATAGCATGCAATTCAACTCTTTGGCTAGATATGCTCTGACTATGGTGGCCGACATGGGAGATCAGGTACATAGATTTGTGAGTGGTTTGGGACCGCATTTATTTAGAGATTGTCTGACGGCTTCTTTGCAAAACGGGATGGACATTTCCAGGATACAGGCCCATGCTTAGAATTTAGAGGGGCGACAACGACAACAAAGGGGCGATCGCGATAGTGATAAGAGGCAAAACAAAAAGGCTAGATCTGAGGGCACAGGTGGTGATTATAGAGGGGGACTGAGGCAGGCTTATTCCCGACATTTAGGCCATTCAATGACTAGCGCACCTCCCCGGTTCGCAGACAGGGGATTTGATCGCTCTATTCCGTCGGGACAGGGTCAGAGCTCGAGAGCTCCGGGTTCTTAGTTTGGGGGTGATTACAGTCAGAGACGACCACCAGTTCCACGATGTAGTCAGTGCCGCAAATTACATTCACGTCCGTGTCGTCAGGACACTGATGGTTGCTATGTTTGTTGGCAGACTGGAAATCTGATGCGAGATTGTCCCTCGCGATATGGTAGAGGTGGGGTTCATCCCACAGGCTCAGCAGCGGGTTCCTCGTCAGCACGCCCCGCAGGGCAGACTTCAAAGATGATAGCAGGCCGAGGCAGAGGCCGCGGGGCAACATCTACTTCGGGTGCCACTCAGCCCCGTGTATATGCTTTAGCGGGACGACAGGATCTCGAGTCATCTCCAGATGTACTCATAGGTATATTGTCTATATTCTTCCGTGATGTGTATGCGTTGATAGATCCGGGTTCTACATTTTCTTATATTACTCCATATGTTGCTGGTTGTATTGGGGTGAAACCCAAGTCGATTAAACCCTTTGAGGTACTCACTCCAGTTGGTGAACCTGTGATAGCAAGACAAGTGTACAAAAATTGTGTTATTGTGATATGTGATCGTCAGACCCAGGCTGACTTGATTGAGTTAGAAATGGTAGATTTCGATGTAATCATGGGTATTGATTGGTTGGCTTCGTGTTATGCAAATGTTGATTGTCGCACAAAAGTGGTTCGATTACAATTTTCGGGAGAGCCCGTGCTTGAATGGAAGGGTAATACAGCATCTCCGAAAGGTAGGTTTATTTCCTACATCAAGGCAAGGAAGATGATAGCCGAGGGCTATGTTTATCACATAGTTCGGGTTCATGATACCGAGGAAAAGCCACCAATTTTGCAGTCAGTTCCGGTGGTGAATGAGTTTCCAGATGAACATCTAGGTCTTCCACCAGAAAGGGAAATTGATTTCGCTATTGATGTATTGCCGGACACAAAGCCTATTCCTATTCCTCCTTATCGAATGGCTCCGGCAGAATTAAAAGAGCTAAAGGCGCAGCTGAAAGACCTGCTCGAGAAGGGATTCATTAGACCCAGTTCATCGTCGTGGAGAGCACCGGTCTTGTTTGTGAGAAAGAAAGACGGATCTCTACGAATGTGTATCGACTACAGGCAATTGAACAAAGTGACGATAAAGAACAGATACCCTCTTCCAAGGATTGATGATTTATTCGATCAATTGCAAGGTGCCAAGTGGTTTTCAAAAATAGATTTAAGGTTGGGCTACCATCAAGTGAGAGTTAGGGAAGCGGATATTCCAAAAACAGCCTTCATAACGAGATATAGTCACTATCAATTCCGAGTGATGTCATTCGGGTTGACTAATGCTCCAGCTTTATTTATGAATTTGATGAACAACGTATTCAGGCCTCTCTTGGATCTATTTGTGATTGTATTTATTGATGATATTCTGGTAGATTCTCACACGGAATCGGAACATGCAGATCATTTGAGGATCGTTCTTGGTATTCTTCGAGCCCGGGAGCTATATGCAAAATTTTTGAAATGCGAGTTTTGGCTGAATTCTGTGACATTTCTGGGCCATGTTATTTCCAATGACGGTATTCGAGTCGACACTCAGAAAATTGAAGCAGTAAAGACTTGGCCAAGGCCTACGACGCCTACAGAAGTTTCTTAGTTTTCTGGGCTTAGCAAGCTACTATAGAAGGTTTGTAGAGGGCTTTTCATCCATTTCAGCCCCATTGACGAAGTTAACCCATAATTCGGCTAAATTCCAATTGAATGACGCTTGTGAACGTAGTTTCCAAGAGTTGAAAAACAGGTTGACCTCAGCTCCAGGTTTAACACTCCCAAAAGGGCCAGATGGCTACGTTGTGTATTGTGATGCTTCCGGTGTGAGATTAGAATGCGTGTTGATACAACATGGTAAAGTTATTGCATATGCTTCGAGACAATTGCGGAAACATGAAAAGAACTATCCGACGCATGATCTTGAATTGGCTGCGGTTATTCATGCCCTGAAAATGTGGAGGCATTATTTGTATGGTGTGCATGTTGATATCTATACAGATCACAAGAGCCTCCAGTACATTTTCAAACAAAGGGAGTTAAACCTGCGGCAGAGGCGGTGGTTAGAATTATTAAAAGATTATGATGTTAACATTATATACCACCCCGGGAAGGCGAATGTAGTAGCCGATGCACTAGGCCGCCGATCAATGGGCAGTTTATGTGAAATCCCTCTAGGAAGTAAAGTGATGGTTCAACAACTTCATCGATTGGCTAATCTTGGAGTGCGTGTAATTAATTCAGGTGATGCAGGTATTAGTATCAAAGATTCCGCAATTTCGTCCTTGGATCTGGAAGTGAAGGAACGGCAGTATGAAGACCTTCAGTTATGTCATTATAGAGACGCATCGCATGAAAAGGAAAAGTCTCCGTTGGAAATTTCTAGTGATGGAATTCTTAGATACCGAGGCAGGTTGTGTGTGCCGAATGTGGCGGAATTGCGCCAACGAATTCTAGAAGAAGCACATTGCTCTTGATATTCTATTCACCCGGGTTCAACCAAAATGTATCATGATCTCAAGATGATGTATTGGTGGGATGGTATGAAGAGAGACATAGCAGAATTTGTAGCATAATGTCCAAATTGCCAACAAGTAAAAGTGGAACATCAAAAGCCAGGAGGCCTATTGCAAGCGAGAGAAGTACCCACTTGGAAATGGGAAGTGATTAACATCGATTTCATCGTGGGATTACCTCGTTCTCGTGGTAAATATGAATCTATATGGTTGATCGTGGATAGATTGACAAAAGCAGCCCATTTTCTTCCAGTTAGGACCACGTACTCAACAGAAGACTATGCAAGGCTGTATCTTAAAGAAATCGTGCGACTCCATGGTATCCCACTGTCTATTATCACGGATAGAGGAGCACAGTTCACAGCTAAATTCTGGAAGTCCTTTCAAGAAGGTTTGGGCACGCAAGTGAAGTTTAGCACGACATTTCATCCACAGACTGATGGGCAGGCCGAGCGTACCATTCAAACCTTAGAAGATATGCTACGAGCATGTGTACTGGATTTCGGTGGTAGTTGGGATGAGCATTTACCCCTTATCGAATTTGCATACAATAATAGCTATCATTCTATTATACAAATGGCTCCATATGAAGAGTTATACGGAAGGAAATGTAGATCTCCAATCGGATGGTTCGAAATAGGAAAAGCACAGTTAGTGGGCCCTGAATTGATTCAACAAGCAGTAGAAAAGGTCAAGGTGTTTCGAGATCGGTTGTTGACGGCCCAAAGTCGCCAAAAGTCCTATGTGAACAACCGCCGACGAGACTTGGAGTTCCAAGTTAATGATTGGGTATTTTTGAAAGTGTCACCAATGAAAGGGGTGATGAGATTTGGTAAGAAAGGGAAACTAAGTCCTAGGTACATCGGACCCTACAAAATCATTCGCAAGGTGGGACAGATAGCATATGAATTGGAATTGCCTTCGGAGCTTGAATCAGTCCATCCATTCTTTCATGTTTGGATGCTCCGCAAGTGTGTTGGAGATCCCACAAGGATTGTCCCGATAGGCGATGTACAGATAACAGAAAGACTAACTTATGAAGAGGTGCCTATTGCCATCTTGGATAGGCAAGTGCGCAAGCTTCGAAATAAAGAGATAGCTTCAGTCAAAGTCCTATGGCAAAACAACAATCGGGAAGAAATGACTTAGGAGGCAGAAGAGAAGATGAGGTCCAAGTATCCACACTTATTCCAACCCCCAAGAGAGATACAAAATGAAACGCCGACAATATAAGGTATGTATGCTTTATCTTTATGTTTTTGGTCGTGTGTGGCCATAGATATGTTGCTATTGTGATGTAGCCCTGTGAGGCAATGATATTATGGGTTGTTGTGACAGGTTGGTAATACCAAGTTACAGGGGAACCTCTGGCGAAATTTTCGTAGAATTCCGAGTGTTCAACATTTGGGGACGAATGTTCCAAAAAGGGGGAAGAGTGTTACACCTCGGAAACTTCCCCGTGAACGTGCAGTGAAAAGTTGCAGAATTTTCACTTCGGCCCAGTGGTCGTAAAGTGGAAGACGGCCCATAAAGTAGTTTACGGACCGTAAACTGCTGTCGTCCTCCAACCTTCCAAGATTTCAACTTTCTGTCAAATGTTGAAATGGTAAAATACGACTCAGTTTACGGACCGTAAATTGAAATACGACCCGTAAACTGTGACAGTAAACCACCATGATCCCAGCAGACCATTCTGTTTCTGATATGCTTAAACACGGCCATGAAGGACGGACCGTAAACCACTATATGTCCAGTAAACTTGGTTTACGGCCACTGTACATCCCGAATACTGTTCACAAAAATTAGATTTTTAAGTTAAATACAAGGGACCCCAAGCTCGTTTTATTTCATTTATCATCTTTCCAATTCAAGAACTCTCTAGAACACTTCAAAGCACTTCATCCACAATAATTCAAGAGAATCAAAGGAAAACCAAGATCAACGACACATAATCAATGAATCAAAGTGTGTGAAACTCAAGAAAAGTTCATCTTCCTCAAGAAAACCAAAGGAGGTGAGCTAGGGCTTTGGTGCTAAGAAGAGAAACTCCACTCAAGACTTGTTCAACTATCATCCAAGGTAAGTTTGATGACCATTTTATGTTGTTTAAGGTATTGGAAGGTTAAGATACCCGAATTGTAGAAGAACATAGCAAATGGGTCTTTCAAGAGTGAATAGTGTCATGAGTGAGTGGTAGTTGAATTGAATCATGAATGTTAGTGTGTTGTGAGTATGAATATGTTATAAATGACATGTGGACCATGAGATAAGTGTGATACATGGGAAAATACGATAGCGAACCCATAACCATAAATGTGGGGGAAAATGAAGAGAAATGGTGGATCATGACCATTGTATATGAATGATAATTGTGATTTGCTATATTATGATTGTTATTGTGGGTGATTGGGAGTTGATATGGAATACGGGAAAAGTAGTATAAACAAAGGAAGTGCTGCCCAATTTTATCTAGAAATAGTAGTGCGTTCTTATAGTTGGTTAACTAACGATCGTACGAATCCTCTTTTTGAAGGTAGAGGCGTGACATTGAAGGAGAATAAGCAAACGCTAAATTGCTTAAATGACAAAGGTATGTGAGGCTTAACTCTTCTTTCAAAAGGCATGAATCCTTCAAGCTTTCCACAAATCCTTCTACAAGATGAAACTTACGAGTCCGTCTATATATTAAATCCCCTATGAGCATGATAGTGATGACAATGAGCTAGAGTCTAGAGACTCAAGAAATAGTGGCATGATGTTCCTACAATGCTAATGATGCTATTGTTGTTAACACTCGCCTTACGTTTTCTTCCCTTCAAGGTGAGGCATGATACTCATAAATGTCCATAATACAATCGGGGGTTCATGACCTTACGTCACCCAGACATAATATGGTTGTCTTAAAGCCTAATGAATGCTCTTAATGTTAATGTATGTTATGACAATAAGATGATGAATATTGCTAACTTGTAATATAACTATGGGGTACATGGAACACTAAGAAATGATATCATGATGCTATGGCTTAAGATGTATAATAATGACGTTTTATGATTGATGTTGTGATGATAAGATTCCACCGCGCCTATATAGCCGGGCATGTCACCGCTAATGCGGGCTGCGTATGATTCCACCGCGCCTATATGGCCGGGCATCTCACCGCTAATGCGGGCTGCGATGTTTACACCGAGCCGAGAGGGCCGGGCATGATCACCACTAGTGGGCGGCATATGAGGGTTACCCAGACACGGGTAACGATACAGATTATGATGTGATGATTTATATGACGACGTACGTGATGATGTATGGGATGTGATAACATGTGTACTATGATTGTGTAAAATGTGATATATGATAATAATACGATTGCCTATGACATGTGTGCAGGTTATATCTTTGTCCCTTGACTCATGATCTTTCTATTCTGTTTGTTTATTTCATTCCTGCCTTACATACTCAGTACAATATTCCTACTGACGTCCTTGTTCTTTAGACGCTGTGTTCATGCCCACAGGTAGACAGGGAGGAGATCTTGCTCCGGATTCTTAGAGGTTGCTAGCTGACTGAAAGCCCTCCATTGTCCCGGAGGTGCCTATGATGATTTTTTTGTGTACAGTTATTGATGTCATCTCTTAGAGGCTCGTAGATACTCGACGTGGGTTGTGTGGTTTTATGGCATGGTCATTATGTATATATATATATATATATATATATATATATATATATATATATATATATATATATATATATATATGTGTGTGTGTGTGTGTGTGTGTATAGTATTTTTCTAGCCTAAAGGCTCGTATGTATAAAAGCATTTTGTTTCTAAATGAAAATGTATTTTATTATAAATTGAGCATGAATCGGATAAATGATTGCTAAATAAGCTTAAGAAGTGATGGCATGAGCGGTGCTAGGTGATTAGCCCCGGGTAACCGTCACGGCCCCTAACCGGGTCGTGACAGCATCTCTCATGTCCTTCATTGATTATGTGGCCTCGTACTACTAACTCAATAATTCTATAACGGTAAACTTCTAAAGTGCTAAAACTCATGTCTCGTATTTTTTCTTTACACTCACATCTTCATAAAACATATTGACAATATAGTCTCCACGATAAGGAAGCTTTGATTAATAATTAACTTACTCTCTGGCGTATGTCACTGTCTTACTTTTTCTAGCTGACCCTATTTTTTCTCTATTATTCAGCAACTACTATGTTGGAAGTTCTACTCTTCATACCTTACTTCCTTAAAACATGAGTACCATCGTCCTTACAACCCCCTCAATTTATTTTTAAGTCTCATCGGTAGTACTTTTAAAAGGCATTTCCTGAAGATTACTGTCCTCAAGGTTGTATAAACATTGTTAATACCACATATCATACTTTACCGATTACCGTCGCTACATAGCATAAAAGCTCTCAATTCATACTTTCTTAATATTACGAATATTTATTCCTCCTTTAACACATTATCAAAGGTGCAGATATACCTGTGACGGCATCGGGGAATGACTCTAAATCCTGTCGCCCAGCTGAAGCATACATACGGGGCTGAGTTGCACCTGAAGTAGATGCTCCCCCTCTGCCTCGACCTCGACCTGCTGAAATCGGGGGAGTCTGCCCTCCCTAGCGCACCGTAGAAGAGCCAGCCGCTGATCCGATGGGCTGAACCGCACGCCTACTGCCTCGAAATGGGCACTCTCTCATAATATAACATGACTGGGCGCAAACATAGCAAACATCCAAACCCAATCAGTACGGTCCCCAATGTAGCTTACCGCACAGTGTACATTGTGGTATAGATGATCTCATCTGGCCTGAATCACTCCTATACCGAGAGCCCGACTCTCTGAAACTCTGATCCGGTCCGGAATGACTAGAGCAATCGGACCCCTGGCCTACAACTCGTGGAGGTACACTAGTCGCCGACTGGCCTGAGTGTCTAGAATATGACTGCCTCGATCCCCTTCTATAGTCGCTACCGGCACCTATGGATCTAGCCCTCTTACTTTGCCCCTTATCCATATCACGCTCGTCCTTTTGCGGATGTTGTTGCTCTTCTAAATTTTGGGCATGGGCTTGAATGCGGGAAATATCCATCCCGTCTTGCAATGAAGCCATTAAGCTATCTTTGAATAAATGTGGCCCTAAGCCACTCACAAACCTGTGCACCCTATCTCCTATGCCGGCCACCATAGTCGAAGCATATCTAGCCAAAGAATTAAACTGAAGGCTATACTCCCGAGCACTCATATTTCCTTGTTTCAAATTTAAGAACCTATCTGCTCTAGCTCGGCGGACCTCGGGTGGCAAATAGTGGCGGATGAAGGCATCAACAAATTCTTGCCAAACCGGAGGAGACGCATTTTGTTTTCTTAATGATCTTCAATTATTATACTATAAAACTGCCACATCCCGGAGTCTTTAAGATGCTAACTCCACAGATTCGATTTCGGAGGCATGAGTAATCCTTAATGTTCTTAACAATTCATCAATAAAACCTTGAGGGTCTTCATCCGGCTTTGACCCGAAACATTTCGGAGGGCTCAAACTCACGAAATCACAGGCTCTAGTACTAACGGCCCTTTCACTTGAACCCGAACCCTGCCGCGGTGCCTGGGCGGCAACTAACTATGTAAATAAGTGGATAGCCTCGGTCATTTGTCCACCCGAAACAACCGGTAGAGGAACTGGAGGCATAGGAGCAGGAGCTGAAGCCCCTTCTTGCTCTTCTATAATAGGTGGGGTAGGAGACGTATTAGATGTAGCCCCATTATGGGATTCACCCTCTTCTACATTCATTTGTGGCTCTCTTTCTACCCGCCGTTTCATCGTAGTCCTGCCCTTCTGGGCGGCTATAGCTTTTCCCTTTGGCGGAATCTCTAAAATCATAGCACATTATTAGGAAGGAGGAAATCTTATAACACAGCTCTATCGCACGATCTCTTAAAATGAAATATGGCCATTTTTCCTAAATGTCCTATAGCCTCCTGTTTATTAGTGTGGCGCGCAACAAACCATAAACAAGACTCTACTAGACACGGCTCGTAGACACTTCCTAGGACTGAACTACTCTGATATCACTTTTGTCACGACCCGACTAGGGGCCATGTCGGGTATTCGGGGCTTACCATCGAGCACCACTCATTGTATTGCTTAACATACTCATTAATCGTACATTCATTAATATAATACTCAATCATAGGAAAACCATTTTTCATTTGGAACATAATTAAATTTATATACATACGCCCTTCGGCAATCAAAATAATATACGTAATAATGACATCGTGAGACCATGCTACCCAAGTATATGTATCTACGAGCCTCTACTAGAGTACTAGACATATGGACGGGAGAAGACCCCATCGTGCCCAAAATACACACACATATATATATATATATATATATATATATATATATATATATATATATATATATATATATATATATATATATAGATATAGACACACATAAAAGAATAAGCAAAATGGCACTTCCGGAGTAATGGAGTGCTCTTGTAAATCTGCTGAAAACTTCTACGAGTCTGGATCGCCTCCCTGTCTACCTGTGGGCATGAACTCAGTGTCCTACGAAAACGGACGTCAGTACCAACATTGTACGGAGTATGTAAGTCATGAATGAAATGAACATGATAGAGAAATCATAAGTCATAAGGTGAAGGCAAAACCTGCGTGACTTTTAAGGATGCATACATTTCATACATATATCTTATATATATAATCATAGTACATGAATCATCATAGCACATGCATCATTATGTCATATAATTCATCATCATTGTATCGTATATGCACATACACATAAAGCATTATCCGTATTTGGCCACGTAGTGGCTCGACAACATCCGTATTTGGCCACGTAGTGTCTCGACAATATCCGTATTCGGCCACGTAGTGGCTCGACAATATCACATACATGTCTTCCGTACCCGACCATAACAAGGCTCGGTATATCTCATCATCATCATTGCCATCACATACATCTCATAAGCTTATAATAACCTTTCATAAAGCATACATTTGAATTTAAAGACAATCTACGAAAATCATATCATATTCGTAGCATGAATTTCGTATAAATATCGTATGATAGACTTTATAATCTCTAGACTTAGGCTCATCGTATCTATGGCATATCTCCTACCTTTATCTCATATGGAACCCTCTATGAACATAGACTTGTAACTTTTCGGACATTGATCATAGGACATGCATTAGAGCGTATAAACAATCTATAACAATGTCGGGGTGACATAAGGTCTAGAACCCCCGATTACATTATCGAGCTTTCATAAGCATTCTGCCTTACCTTGAAGGAATTAGCATATAAAGTGAGTGTATACAACAAACAACATCAATAGGTCATAGTTAATATCGTTAGCTTTGTAGAAACATTATACCCTGAACTCTAGAATCTTTAGACTTAAGCTCATCATCTTCATTATCGTGCTCATAATGTGTCTCTTATCTTTATCTCATGTGGCTGTTTATGTACATAGACTCTTAGTTCCGGAATATAAGTAAGTCATGGAGAGGTAGGGAAAATAATATCATAGAAATTACATAAGGATCATTAGCTTCGTAAAAATTTCATATCCTGAACTTTAGGACTTCTAGACTTATATTCATCATCGGTATCGTCATGCTCGTAACGTATCTCTTTTCTTTATCTCGTATGAAGCTCTTTATACTCGTAGATTCGTAATTCCCGATATATAGGAAGATCATGGAAAGATGGGAGGATTCATACCGTAAGAGTCATGCCTTAGAAAGAAAGGACTAGCCTTACATACCTTTTCCTTTAGCTATTCTACCGCTTGATCGTTCTCCTTCAATGCTCACGTCCTTACCTTCAATGGAGCTCGTATTAATATGGGGTAAAAAAGCCAAAATAAGTGATGAACGTTAGTTAGACAATTATGAGAACATGCTTTCAAAACCTAGAGAAAATTGGGCGACATTTCCTTTGTTTATATTACTTTCTCCATATCTTATATCAATTTCAAAACATCTATAACAACATTCACAATATTATAGGCAACAATCATCATTCATCTACATTATCTACATTTCACAATTTTACTTCAATACCTCTATAATCATGGTCATGGCTCACTATTGCATTTTCTCACATATAATACTTATCCCATGTTCTAAATGTCACTTATAGCATACTTATAATCACAACATATCAATATTCATAATTCACCCCAAACTACCACTCAACAATGACACTATTCCCACATTCATGACCCATTTTCTATATCCTTCTACAATCCAAGTGTTTTACCTTTTCACACCTTAAACAACATGGAATGATCATAAAACACACCTTAGATAATGGAAGAATAAGCCTTGAGTGGAAATTCTCTTCTTGCACCAAAACCCTAGCTCACTTCCCTTAGGATTTCTTGGCTTAGATAAACCTTGTTATGTTTCATACACTTTATTTTGCGGGTTTGATGAATTTGATCATGAATCTTTTTTGAGTTCATGTGGATGAAGAGTAGAGAGGGTTTCTATAGAGTGTTCTTGAAGTGAGGGGTGAAAATGAAATGAAATAAATGAACTTGGGTCCTCTTATATAAGTCATACAATCTGTCCCGACACGAACTTACGAACCAACATACGGTCCGTACCTTTTATACGGGTTGTATGTCTGGCCGTATGATTAGTCCAGTGAAGGTTGCCCTTCTGGGCTAAATATACGGCCTAACATACGGCTAGTATAATTTTTACGGAAGGTTGCCCTTCTGGGCTAAATATATGGCCTAACATACGGCTAGTATAATTTTTACGGCCAGTTTGTTGGGCCGTATAATGCCCACCTATTTCGATTTCGTTCTCGTCGACTCGTTTGATCTCCAATCTTTATGAACCCTTCTTGACACTTGTTAACACCTCAATACCAATTTAATGGTCGTTATCACTCTTCTCCAAGACATCATTATGCCATCCGTAACTTGTCAGTCGAAATTCTTACCCGACACACGACCTACCCCTTGCTTTCCTTCACAACCTTTTTCTCTCACCTCAAATATCTTTAAAATTTCGATTAGGATTGTCAAATGCTATTTCTTACTTATCAAAATGTTGTATACGTCATGCCCTTCATTAGTCTATTCACTGTACGTTAACGAAAAATTTCCGAGGTGTAACATAAGGTAGGAAATAAACCTACCTCTGGCAGATGCTGTATTACCCTTCCATTCAAGCACGGACTCTCCCGGAAATTGGAATCGAACTACTTTCAATCGGCAATAAACATTAGCATAACATGAGGCCAACCAATCCATACCCATAATCACATTAAAATCTAACATTTCCAGCTCAACTAAATCATCTTTAGTCTGGCGATCGCATATCACAATTATACATTTATTATACACTTGTCTAGCTATCACGGGATCACCAACCGAAGTAGATACCTCAAAAGGTTGAATTGGCTCGGGTTTAACTCCAATACGACCAGCAACATACGGTGTAATATAAGATAGGGTAGAACCCGGATCTATCAATGCATACACATCATGGGAAAATACAGATTATGTACCTGTAACCACATCAGGGGAGGACTCAAGATCCTGTCGTCCAGCTAAAGCATACATACGGGGCTGAGTGGCACCTAAAGTAGATGCTCCCCCTCTGTTTCTACCTCGACCTGCTGGAATCTAGGAAGTCTGTCCTCCCGGGCGCACTGAAGAAGAACCAACCGCTGATCCTGTGGGCTGAACCCCACCTCTACATAGCAAGCATTTGTGCCCTGGCGACATGGCTCTGAATATAATTTACCGCACTGACTACATCGCGGCACTAGTGGTCTTCTCTGACTATGATCACCCCCAAACTGAGAACCTGAAGCTCTCGAACTCTGACCCTGTCCTGAAGGAAAGGAGCAATCAAATCTCCTACCTGCAAATCGTGGAGGCGCACTAGTCGCCGACTAGCCTGAATGTCTGGGATATATCTGCCTCGATCCCCCTCTGTAATCACTACCTGCCCCTATAGATCTGATCCTCTTGCTTTGCCTTCTATCCGTATCACGATAACCCCTTTCCGGATGTTGTTGTCCTTCTAAATTCTGGGCATGGGCATGAATTCGGAAATATCCATCCCATCTTGCAACGAAGCCGTCAAACAATCCTTAAATAAATGTGGCCCTAAGCCAGTCACAAACCTGTCCACCCTATCTCCCATGTCAGCCACCATAGTCGGAGCATATCTAGCCAATGAATTAAACTGAAGGCTATACTCCCGGGCACTCATATTTCCTTGTTTCAGATTTAAAAATCTATCCGCTCTAGCTCGGCGGACCTCTGGTGGCAAAGAGTGGCGGATGAAGGCATCTACAAATTCTTGCCAAACGGGAGGAGGCGCGTTCTCTTTTCTTGACGATATCCAATTATTGTACCATAATACCGCCACATCTCGGAGTCTATAGGATGCCAACTCCACGGATTCAATTTCGGAGGCATGAATAATCTTCAATGTTCTGAACATTTCATCAATGAAACTTTGCGGGTCTTTATTCGGCTTTGACCCGAAAAACTATAGAGGATTCAAACTCATAAAATCGTGGGCCCTAGTACTACTTGCCCGATCACTTGGACCCGCATTCTGCCGCTGTGCCTGGGCAGCAACTAACTGTGACAATAGATGGATAGCCTCGGTCACTTGTTGACCTGAAGCAACAGGTGGAGGAACTGGAGGCATAGGAGCTGGAGCTAAAGCCCCCTCTTATTCTTCTAAATTGGGCGGATTGGAGGAAGTATTATATGGGCCTCATTATGTGATTCGCCCTCTTCTACATTCATTGGCGGCTCTCTTTCTAACTGCCTTTTCATCGTAGTCTTGCCCTTCTGGGTGGCTGTAGCTTTTCCCTTTGGCGGCATTTCTGAAATCATAGCACACTATTAAAGAGGAGGAAATCTTGTAACATAGCTCTATCGCACGATCTCTTAAGATGAAAGATGGTCATTTTTCCTAAATGCCCCGTAGCCTCCTGTTTATTAGCGTGGCACGAAACACACCATAAAAAAGACTCTACTAGACACGGCTCGTAGACACTTCCTAGGACTGAACTGCTCTGATACCACTTTTGTCATGACCCGACTAGGGGCCATGACGGGTACCCAGGGCTAACCACCGAGCCCCACTCATTCTATTACTTATCATACTCATTAAGCGTCCATTCATTAATTTATACTCAATCATAGGAAAACCATTTTTCATTTGCAAACATAATTACTTTTATATACATAAGCCCTTCGGCTGTCAAAATAATAATATAGATACAATAGTAACATCGTGAGACCATACTACCCACACATGCGTATCTACGAGCCTCTACTAGAGTACTAGACATATGGACGGGACAGGACACCGTCGTGCCCAAAATACATATATGTACACAAAAGAATAAACCAAATAGCACCTCCGAAATAATGGAGTGCTCCTGTAAATCTGCTGATTAATTCTACGAGTCTGGATCACCTCCTTGTCTACCTATGAGCATTAACACAACGTCCAAAGAAAACGGACGTCAGTACGAACATTGTACTGAGTATGTAAGGCATGAATGAAATGAACATGATAGAGAATTCATGAGTCATATGGTGAATATACCACATGCGTAACTTTTAAAGGTGGATACATTTCATACATATATCATATATATACAATCATAGTACATGTATCATCATAGCGCATACATCATCATATCCTATAAATCATCATCGTTATCTCGCGTCCGGGTAACCATCATATGCCGCCCACTAGTGGTGATCATGCCCGACCCTCTAGGCTTAGTGTAAACATAGCAGCCCGCCTTAGCGGTGACATGCCCGGCCATTTAGGCACGGTGGAGTCGTATGCAGCCCGTCTTCACGGTGACATGCCCAACCATTTAGGCATGGTGGAGTCTTATACAGCCCGCCTTCGCAGTGACATGTCGGGCGAACTAGGCACGACGGAATCGTATCGTCATTTAATCAATCATAAACTCATCATTATTACGCATCGCATAGGCATATCATAATCTTATCATAACTTAACATCATCATACATTCATCATTAATCCGACATTAGAACTTGCGGTAACCATGGCTATGTCGGGGTGACATGAGGTCATGAACCCCCGACTACATTATGGAGTGATCATAATCGTCATTTCTCACCTTAGAGGGACTAGCATTTAAGGTGAGTGTACACAAGGTAAATCATCAATGGAACTATACTTAGGATCATTAGCTTCATGGACATTTTATATTACTCTAGGATTCTTCATACTTATATTCATCATCATCATCATTATCATGCTTGTATCATATCTCCTTTCTTTATCATGTGCGTAGGTGGCTTTTTATAGTCATGGACTCATAATTTCTGTTATTTAAAAAGATCATAGAAAGATAGGAAGATTTATGCCATAGGAGTCATGCCATAGAAAGAAGGGACTAGCCTTACATACCTTTTCGTTTAGCTACTCTATTGCTTGAACGTTCCTCTCCAATATTCACGTTTCTACCTTCAAGAGAGTTCATACTCATATTAGATAATCGATAACATAAGCGTGTTTAAACTAAAGCTAGAGAAAATTGGGCAGTATCTCCTTTGTTTCTACTACTTTCTCCAGATCATATATCAACTCCCAAACGTCAATAAGAACATTCATAATATCATGATCAACAACTTTTGTCAAATTCATTATTATCTAATCCCCACATTTCCTCTCAAGGTCATCCATAATCATGATCATAATACAACATTACATTCGTTCTCATCTAACATTTCTCTCATGCTCTTAACATCATTCATAACGTAATTACAATCACAGCATATCAAGAATCATGATTCATATTATACTACTACTCACAATTGCCACTAATCTCATATTTTGTAACCCATTTTCCATCTTCTTCCATAATCCAAGTGTTTCAACTTTTTAATATCATAAACAACATGGCATAGTCATAAACTCACCTTTGAATGTGTAGGAACGGGTTTTGATTGGCAATACTTCACTTGAAGAAAACCCTAGCTTCGACTTCCAAGGGATTTCTTGACTCTAGCAACTCCAAAGAGCTTCCTTGCACTTAATTCACTTGAATTTATGATATGAACCTTTGATTTCCCTTGTATTCTTGAAAATGAAATGTATGAAATGTTCTAGAGGTTTGGAGAGAAGTGGAGAAGTCAGGACAGGGCCAGAGTTCGAGGGCCTCAGATTCTCAGTTCAGCGGAGATTTTAGTCAGCAGAGACCTCCAGTGCCGAGGTGCAGAAAGTGCGGTAGATTACATTCCGGGAAGTGCCGTCAGGGTTCAGATGCATGTTATGCCTGTGGGCAAGTTGGCCACATGATGAGAGATTGCCCTTCAGCGGGAGGTAGAGTCGGGACCCAGCTTACGGGATCAGCAGTTGGGTCTTGCTCAGTACGCCCGACAGCACAGACTTCTTAGACCACCACAGGTAGAGGCAGAGGGGGAGCATCTACATCAGGTGCCGTTCAGCCCCGCGTATATGCTTTGGCTGGGCGACAGGATCTAGAGACCTCCCCAGATGTTGTTACAGGTATCTTGACTATATTTTCCCGTGATGCATATTCTTTGATTGACCCGGGCTTTACTTTCTCTTATGTAACTCCATATGTCGCCGATTGTATTGGGGTGAAGCCCGAGCTAATCAAACCTTTTGAAGTGTTCACTCCGGTTGGTGATCCGGTAGTAGCAAGGAAATTGTACAAGGACTGTGTTATCGTGATACGTGATCGTCAAACCAAAGCCAATCTGATCGAGCTGGAAATGGTAGATTTCGATGTAATCATGGGTATGGATTGGTTGGCTTCGTGCTATGCTAATGTTGATTGTCGGACGAAAATGGTTCGGTTTCAATTTCCGGGAGAGCCCGTACTTGAATGGAAGGGTAATACGGCAACCCCAAAGGGTAGGTTTATTTCCTACCTTAAGGCAAGCAAAATGATAGCTAAAGGCTATATTTATCATCTAGTTCGGGTCCATGACACTGAGGCAAGGTCGCCAGCTTTCCAATCTGTTCTGGTAGTGAATGAATTCCCTGATGTATTTCCGGACGAACTTCCAGGTCTTCCTCCCGAGAGGGAAATTGATTTCACTATTGATGTGTTACAGGACACTGAGCCTATTTCCATTCCTCCTTATCGAATGGCTCCGGCAGAATTAAATAAACTAAAAGCACAACTAAAATATTTGCTTGAGAAGGGATTTATAAGGCCCAGCTCATCACCGTAGGGAGCACCGGTCTTGTTCGTGAGGAAGAATGATGGATCCCTGCGGATGTGCATTGATTACCGACAGCTGAATAGGGTAACGGTAAAGAACAAGTATCCCCTCCACAAAATTGACGATTTGTTTGATCAATTTGCAGGGCGCTAAATGGTTTTCCAAGATAGATTTGAGGTCTGGTTATCATCAAGTGAGAATTAGAGAAGCGGATTTTCCCAAGACTGCCTTCAGGACAAGATATGGTCACTACGAGTTCTGAGTAATGTCGTTTGGGTTGACGAATGCCCCGGCGGTGTTTATGAATTTAATGAATAATGTGTTCAGACCATTCTTGGATCTCTTTGTCATAGTATTTATCGATGATATTTTGGTATACTCTCGCACGGAGTCAGAACATGCAGATCATCTAAGAATTTTCCTTAGTGTTCTCCGAGCTCGGGAATTATATGCAAAGTTCGCAAAGTGTGAGTTTTGGCTAAATTCTGTAACATCCCTAGGCCACATTATTTCCGATGATGGTATACGAGTCGACACTCAGAAAATTGAAGCTGTGAAGACTTGGCCAAGGCCTACGACACCCACAGAAGTTCGTAGTTTCCTGGGTTTGGCAGGTTACTATAGAAGATTCGTAGAGGGCTTTTCTTCTATTTCAGCCCCACTGACGAAGTTAACTCAGAAATCCGCTACATTCCAATGGAACGATGCGTGTGAGCGTAGTATTCAGGAGTTGAAAGACAGATTGACTTCAGCCCAGTGCTAACACTTCCAGAAGGTTCAGAAGGCTATGTTATATATTGCGATACTTCTGGTGTAGGACTAGGATGCGTATTAATGCAGCATGGCAAGGTTATTGCATATGTCTTGAGACAGTTGCGGAAACATGAACAGAATTATCCAACCCATGATCTTGAATTGGACGCGGTTATTCATGCTTTAAAAATATGGAGGCATTATTTGTATGGTGTACATATTGATATCTATACAGATCACAAGAGTCTTCAATACATTTTCAAGCAAAAGGAGTTGAATCTGCGTCAGAGGCGGTGGTTAGAACTGTTAAAAGTCTATGATGTAAATATTCTGTACCACCTGGGAAAAGCTAACGTAGTGGCTGATGCGCTTAGCCGTCGATCAATGGGTAGCTTATGTGAAGTACCTTCAGAAAAGAAGGAAACGGTTTGTGAGCTGCAACGACTAGCTAATTTTGGAGTACGCGCAATTGATTCGGGTAGCACAGGTATCAGCATCAGTAACCCCACAGTTTCATTCTTAAGTACAGAAGTAAAGGAACGACAGTACGAAGATTCCCAGTTAAGTCACTACCGAGACCTATCTCGTGAGAAGGAAATGTTATATCCCGTGTTTTCACACGTTTGGAAAAATTCGATAAATATTGGATTCTTGAGATATAAGGTCAAATTTGATAGTTTGTTGAACATAAGAGTTATGTATGAGAGAATAAAGTCATGAAAGAGCGGGACAAGGCTAAGGGTAATTTTGGAATTTTGGAAATTATTTTCGGGAATTACAAAATACGATCCATAAGCTATTGGGCTCAAAAATTGAATTGAAAATGAGGCCCATTTTCTTAAGGGTGGCCGGCCACATTAGGCCTTGGCCCAAACCCATTTTTAGTTGGTCATGTGCTTGGTCATGTGACCAAGCACTTCAACTACTTATACCATCGAAGACTTAAGGAATTAGAGATAAGAACAACAAAAGAAAATAGAAGAAGAACAAGAAGAGGTCTCGGGTTTGGAGGGGAAAAATAGGTACCAAAAATCTTGTCTTAAAAATTCATTTCTTGTGATTTTCCTACTAATTCAAGGCCCCTTTGCAACTTGGTGTAGTTGGTTTGGAAGGAAGAAGTCTTGTTTCTTCAAGTTGACCCTATATTCAAGTGAAGAAGATTGAGTAAAAAGGTAAGAAATTATCCCTTGTTCTTGTGTTATGAAGTTTTGTTTGTGTTGTAGTATGTAGAAATGTGTTGATTATATGGAAAAATGGAAGTTTGTAATGTGGGTTTGGAATTGGAGGTGTAGTCGTGTGTATATATATGTTGTATAGCCAAAATGTATATAATTCATGCTATATTCTAGTCGTGATTGTGATGAAATGTATATCGGAAGTGAAAGTGAAATGAATTGAGTTGAAGTGGGTGAGTTGATACTTGGCCGTGTGGTATAGGTTTGGGTGGAATGGAATGGATTAAGTTTGTTTAGTATGTTAGTTGTGTTATTGAGATTCTTGTAATGTAAATGAAGTTAGAATGATATAAGTTTGAATCGAATTGGAATGCAAACACTTATGTCGTTTTAGTATGATTTTACGACATTAAGGAAATGAAGTTGTTTGGTTGTGAATTATGATGATCATTGATGAAATTGGAAGTTGGAAACTTGTTATGAAATTGTATGCCAAAGATTTGATGTTTTCCATAAATTATGACTTTGGCGGAAAGTTGTATATTATGTATATCAAGTGTATAACTTAAGGAAAATGATATGAAATGTCTCTAAATCTATATTGTGATGATCTTGAGTGATAATGGATGTGAAATGATTGATATTAGTGAAGGTTTGGATTAGAATGAAGGTTATGCCAACTTGTGAGAAAAATGACTAGTTGAAGGATATTTGTGTTTTTGATGTTCTTTGTTGATGTTAATGTTGTCGTTTGGGTTGTTGTTGATAATTTCTAGCCGAGTTGAATTCTCGGGGTGCTATATGTACAAGGGAAGTGCTGCCGAAATTTCGGTAGACAAATATGCTTTAAGTTGGAATAATGGTATTCATAACTCACAATTGGTAAACTTGACCAATTGCAGTTTTTCGACGAAACGGGAAGTGAGTTTGGAAAGGCTTAAGGAGCGTGAAAGGTATGTAAAGCTACCCCGATCCTTCTTTTGGCATGTCTAAGTGTTTTAGGATCGGATTCGGGCCTCAAAAGACCTTCTTGGCCATCGGAATCCGCAAGAGAAAATCTCAGTTTTTCCTTCAGTGGAATTGAACCATTTTGATATGCTTTTCCTGAAATTATGTAAACTTTCTCTAAACTCCTTGAAAAGCTATAGAATGTCCGTAGAATCTTTATAGGTGACCCCATAAGCTTAAAGGCGTAATTTGAGCCCACCGCCTTGCATGTTCCGAGGTGGGCCCGCTATTCCCGGTTTTGCCCTTAATGTACTAAAGTCCCCTTTTTGAACGATTTTTGAAAGAAACGTTTCGACTACCCTTTTAATTACCTAACTAATATGGTTTTAAATATTCCATTAAGTCTGATAAATTGTTTTGATACTCGAAACTCATTTACTATGATTCCTTCCGACTTCATCGGATCGGTTTGTCTTTGATATGCCTCATCGAGTCTATGGAAACATTCATGATATTTTACTTGCATTAGTTTCTCACGACTCTATTCGTGGATGCCCCAATGTTTCCCACACTGAGCCCGGGCCAGGATATGTTGTCAAGCGTAATCCCCTGCATTGTTTTCTGTGCCTCGATGTGAGGGGGCAGGTATATGCGTACATGGGTTTGTGGAGTATGTTGTGCCATGTACGTTTGTTCTGATATGATTTACTAAGGCCATCTGATATGACATATTATGTTACGGGGTTATTCCCCTATTCTGATTCTTCTGTGTTGTGGCACCAGCGTCGGGAGGGTGGCCACGTTCTGTCTGCCGAGTCCCTTGGCAGGGGCCGGATTTGATATGACATATGTTCTGTACACACTCTGCATGTTTTGGAAATATGTATCTGATACTTTGGATTTTCCGTTTACTTTCTGTATGTTCTGCACCAGTTATGGTTTTGTTTCTATAACTCAGGCTTTACATATTAGTACATATTTCGTACTGACCCCCTTTCCTCGGGGGCTGCATTTTCATGCCGCGCAGATACCGACGACAGGTTTGCTGATCCGTCCGCTTAGGATCTCATTCTGCTATTTTTGGAGCGCTCTTTTATTCAGAGCCATCGTTTGGTATAGTCTATCACTTCTATATATGTATATTCTCGTTCACGGGTACGGCGGGGCCCTGTCCTGTCATATGATTCTGTCGGTCTGTTTAGAGGTCTGTGGACATGTTTGGGGGTTGGGGTCTTTCTGTACAGATATGTGTATGTGTTGTGTTTGGGCGATCCCATTCGCCGCGGCGGCCGGTCCGCGTATATTTAGATGTTACTCTGTTGGCCCTGTGTGGCCTTTGTTGGTATTTTCTGTGTGCAGGGTAAATGGGATAGTCCGTAAAACAAAGGAAACTCTGCCGAAATTTTTCGGGAAATTATCTAAATTGGAAATAAAGCCTTGTCGGCTCCTGCTTTATACTAGAATGCGTTTGATACAATTTGAGATAGCATTTGGTAGATGCGTTCGGGTGCCCAGATCGGGCACTAGTCACGGCCTACGGGGTTGGGTCGTGACAAAAGTGGTATCGGAGCGGTTCGTCCTCGGAATGTCTACAGACCGTGTCTAGTAGAGTCTTGTTTATCGGTGTGTTGCGCACCATACCTTTAGACAGGAGGCTACAGGGCATTTAGGATACTACCCTTCTTTCTGTCTTAGATCGTGCGATAGAGCTGTGTTATCAGCATGATTCCTCCCTAACGAATTGTTACATTTGCAGTTATGCCTCCAAAAAAAGGCGACAGCGACCCAAAAGGCCAAGGCAGCAGCTGTGGGAGAGACTAGTCGGGCCCAGAGGGTTACCAGGGCCCATGCTCATATTGCTCCTGATATTTTGCCCCCGGCAGAGGGCTCTTCCACACCGCCACACGTAGAGGATATTGGAGCAGCAGCAGCTGCAGGTCGAGGGGCGGCTCCACCGCCAGCTCCCGAGATTCCAGTACCTGAGCCTCCAGCTCCACGGCCAGGGACTGAGGATCAGACTATGAGAGAGGCAGTCCAGCAATTGACCAGACTTGTGACGGGACAGGTTCAGGGGCACGGATTGGGAGGTGACCGAGCATATAGGCGTGACAGTTCGAGATCTCGTGAGTTCTTGACTTGTGGCCCTCCAGAGTTCTTCGGGACAAAGCCCGAGGAGGATCCTGAGGAGTTTATCAGGAAGATGCGGCGCACCTTACAGTTTATTAATGCTTCCGCGACAGAGTCAGTCACATTGGCCTCTTACCGGTTGTATGATATAGCGGCAAATTGGTACGAGTCATGGAAGTTATCCAGAGGCGACGACGCTCCCCCAGCAGTTTGGGATGATTTTTCTCAGGGTTTTCTTAGCCATTTTCTGCCTCCGGAGTTACGGCGGGCCAAGGCTAACAGATTCTTATTGCTGAGACAGAGGGGTCGCAGTGTTCGAGAGTACAGTATGGAGTTTGACTCATTGGCCCGATACGCACCTGCTGTGGTAGCTACTATGGCTGACAGGATGCAGAGGTATATTATGGGGCTGGACCGTTATTTTGTCGACAGCTGTTTGGTATTGGCTGCTCAGCCCGGCATGGATATTGCCCGGATTCAGGCCCACGCCTAGGGCATGGAGGACCGGCATAGGGAGCGTCAGCCTGATAGGAGCCAGGATCGGAGACAGCCCAAGAGGGCCAGATCATCTGGGTATTCTGGAGATTCTCGGGGCAGGCAGCCTCAGCAGCCTAGCAGACATCTATCCCAGCTGGCACAGAGCGCACCTCCACAGCCTACAGGTCGCAGATTTGATAGCCCAGGTTATTCAGGAGCAGGTCAGAGCTCCAGGGCTTCAGGTTCGCGGACAGACAGGGGTTCTGGTCAGACGAGGCCACCTAGGCCTCAGTGTTCTTACTGTGGCAGATACCATCCTGGGGAGTGCTACAGAGCCACCGGTGCATGTTTTTCTTGTGGCCGTCAGGGTCATTCTGTGAGAGATTGCCCGTATAAGGGTAGTTCGGGTGGTGCAGCGCAGCCTACCGGATCAGCCGCCGGGTCTTCATCTTCATTAGTGGCTATGCGCCCTACGGGGCCAGGTACTTCAGCACCAGCGGGTCGCGGCAGAGGCCATGGTGGAGCTTCTAGTACTAGCGGTCCTTCGAACCGCATCTATGCTCTGTCCAGCCGCCAGGATCAGGAGGCATCGCCTAATGTCGTTACAGGTACATTATTGGTTTTCTCTCGGTCTGTGTATGCATTGATTGATCCAGGTTCAACTTTGTCATATATTTCACCTCTGGTTGCTCGTACAATTGGTATAACATCTGAACCTATAGAGCCGTTTGAGGTAGCCACACCGATTGGGGACTTTATTGTAGCAAAACAGGTATATAAGAACTGTTCTGTAATTGTATGTGGCCGTGACACTAAGGCAGATCTGGTGGAGTTAGATATGGTCGAGTTCGATGTTATTATGGGAATGGACTGGCTAGCCTCCTGTTATGCTAATGTTGATTGCCAAAATAAGGTAGTTCGTTTCCAGTTTCCTGGGGAGCCAATTATAGAATGGGCCGGTAATACAGCATCGCCGAAAGGTAAGTTTATTTCATACCTTAAGGCAAAGAAAATGATCAGAAAGGGTTATTTTTATCATCTGGTTCGGGTACAAGACTTGACAGCAGAAACGCCGACTCTTCAGTCAGTTCCCGTGGTTAATGAATTTCCAGATGTGTTCCCAGAAGAGCTTCCAGGCCTTCCTCCAGAGCGGGAGATAGATTTTACTATTGATTTGCTTCCAGATACTCAGCCGATATCTATTCCCCCGTACAGAATGGCACCGGCAGAATTGAAAGAACTGAAAGAGCAGTTGAAGGATCTGTTAGAAAAAGGCTTCATTAGACCCAACACTTCGCCTTGGGGAGCCCCGGTATTATTTGTGCGTAAGAAAGATGGGTCGTTGCGTATGTGTATTGATTATCGACAGCTGAATAAGGTAACCATAAAGAATAAATACCCCTTCCCCAGAATTGACGATTTGTTTGATCAGTTGCAGGGCGCCAAGTATTTTTCGAAGATAGATCTTCGGTCTGGCTATCATCAGGTGCGGGTACGGGAGGCCGATATTCCTAAGACAGCATTCCGGACCAGATATGGGCATTATGAATTCAGAGTTATGTCTTTTGGGCTGACTAATGCTCCTGCGGTATTCATGGATTTAATGAACCGGGTATTCAGGCCATTCTTAGACATGTTCGTAATTGTATTTATCGATGATATCCTGGTTTATTCTCGGTCCGTGGCAGAGCACGCAGATCATCTGAGAGCGGTATTAGGGGTACTTCGGCATCAGAAATTATATGCAAAATTTTCTAAATGTGAATTCTGGCTGGCTTCAGTGGCATTCCTGGGGCATATTATTGCAGCTGATGGTGTCCGGGTGGATACACAGAAGATTGATGCCGTGAAAAATTGGCCCAGACCCACGACGCCCACAGAGGTACGTAGTTTCCTGGGGTTAGCAGGCTATTACAGAAGATTTGTGGAAAAGTTTGCTTCGATTTCAGCGCCTTTGACAAGGCTAACTCAGAAGGGAGCCAAGTTCCAGTGGACTGATGCTTGTGAACGAAGCTTCCAGTTGCTGAAAGAGAAGCTGACTAAAGCCCCAGTTCTGACTCTTCTAGAGGGACCCGATGGATATGTTATTTATTGTGACGCTTCTGGCGTGGGATTGGGCTGTGTATTGATGCAGCACGGTAGAGTTATAGCTTATGCTTCTCGGCAATTGAAAAAGCATGAAAAGAATTATCCTACTCACGATCTGGAGCTTGCAGCGGTGATCCATGCCCTGAAGATATGGAGACATTATTTATATGGCGTTCATGTTGATATCTATACAGATCATAAGAGTCTCCAGTATATTTTCAGACAGAAAGAGCTTAATTTGCGGCAACGGAGGTGGCTGGAGCTCCTGAAAGACTATGATGTGGATATTCTGTATCATCCGGGAAAGGCTAATGTTGTTGCAGATGCGCTTAGCCGGAAATCTATGGGCAGCTTGGCAGATTTACAGCCAGACAGGAGAGAGATAGTACGTGACATTCATCAGTTGGCTAATCTTGGGGTTCGTCTGGCCGATTCTGGAGGTACACGGATTTCTGTCCGAGGGGTTTCTGAATCATCTATTAAGGAAGATATCAAACGGCATCAATATGAAGATCCTTTTTTGGCACAGTACAGAGACACAACCTATGATAAGGAGAAGACTCTGTTTGAGTTCACTCCGGACGGGACTTTATTATTCAGGGGCAGGTTGTGTGTACCTGATATTGCAGGTCTTCGGCAGCAGGTTATGAGCGAGGCACATTATGCTCGCTATTCGGTCCATCCTGGGTCTACGAAGATGTACCATGATCTCCGATGCTTATACTGGTGGGATGGTATGAAACGGGATACCGCAGAATTCGTCGCCCAGTGTCCCAATTATCAACAGGTCAAAATTGAACACCAGAAACCGGATGGACTGTTGCAGGAAATGGAAATTCTGACGTGGAAGTGGGAGATCATTAATATGGACTTCATTACAGGGTTGCCTCGCACTCCACGGAAGTATGATTCCATCTGGGTTATTGTTGATAGGCTGACAAAATCAGCCCATTTTCTCCCCGTTAGGACTACTTATTCCGCCGAGGATTATGCCAGGCTTTATATTAAAGAAATAGTGAAGCTTCATGGAGGTCCTATATCTATTATCACTGACAGAGGTGCTCAGTTCACGGCGAACTTCTGGAGATCTTTTCAGGAAGGATTAGGGACTCAGCTGAGCCTGAGCATAGCTTTCCATCCTCAGAGTGACGGACAGGCCGAGCGCACTATCCAGACGCTTGAAGATATGTTGCGAGCCTGTGTTATTGATTTCAGAGGTAGCTGGGAGGATCACTTGCCATTGATTGAATTTTCTTATAATAACAACTACCATTCCAGCATCCAGATGGCTCTGTACGAGGCTTTATATGGTAGGAAATGCAGGTCACCTATTGGCTGGTTTGATATTGGCGAGACAGAATTAATCGGCCCAGATATGATCCAGCAGGCTGTTGATAAGGTGAAACTTATCCGGGAGCGACTATTGGCAGCCCAGAGTCGACAGAAATCATACGCTGATAAACGGCGTCGTCCTTTGGAATTCCAGGTTGGTGATTGGGTATTTCTGAAGGTATCGCCTATGAAAGGCGTGATGCGGTTCGGCAGAAAGGGGAAACTTAGTCCGCGTTATATTGGGCCTTATTTGATTGTGCGGAAAATTGGGAATGTCGCCTATGAGTTAGATTTGCCATCTGATTTGGAAGCAGTACATCCGGTATTCCATGT
This sequence comes from Lycium barbarum, assembly GCF_019175385.1. NCBI lineage: Eukaryota > Viridiplantae > Streptophyta > Magnoliopsida > Solanales > Solanaceae > Lycium > Lycium barbarum. The sequence continues at coordinate 98,193,939 of NC_083339.1, forward strand.
GTCTTTGCTCCGAATGCATTGGTGATCCCTCCAGAATATTTCCTGCGGATGATATTCAGGTGACGGAGCAGTTATCTTATGAGGAGCAGCCCGTAGCTATTTTGGACCGTCAGGTACGGAGGCTCCGTAATAAGGATGTAGCCTCTGTTAAGGTACTGTGGCGGAACGAGAATAGGGAGGAAATGACATGGGAGGCCGAAGAGGAAATGAAGAAGAAATACCCTCATCTGTTCCCTATGCCCACAGGTAACCTTGAATCCCTACTTAATTTCATTTTAATACCAATCGTATGTCATATGTGTTGTCTATAATTAGAAACTCCCCCAAGGTATTTTCCAACCCTATAAGATTAATTTTACATTCGAGGACGAATGTTCTAAAGGGGGGGAGGATGTTATATCCCGTGTTTTCACATGTTTGGAAAAATTCGATAAATATTGGATTCTTGAGATATAAGGTCAAATTTGATAGTTTGTTGAACATAAGAGTTATGTATGAGAGAATAAAGTCATGAAAGAGCGGGACAAGGCTAAGGGTAATTTTGGAATTTTGGAAATTAGTTTCGGGAATTACAAAATACGATCCATAAGCTATTGGGCTCAAAAATTGAATTGAAAATGAGGCCCATTTTCTTAAGGGTAGCCGGCCACATTAGGCCTTGGCCCAAACCCATTTTTAGTTGGTCATGTGCTTGGTCACCAAGCACTTCAACTACTTATACCATTGAAGACTTAAGGAATTAGAGATAAGAACAACAAAAGAAAATAGAAGAAGAGCAAGAAGAGGTCTCGGGTTTGGAGGGGAAAAATAGGTACCAAAAAGCTTGTCTTAAAAATTCATTTCTTGTGATTTTCCTACTAATTCAAGGCCCCTTTGCAACTTGGTGTAGCTGGTTTGGAAGGAAGAAGTCTTGTTTCTTCAAGTTGATCCTATATTCAAGTGAAGAAGATTGAGTAAAAAGGTAAGAAATTATCCCTTGTTCTTGTGTTATGAAGTTTTGTTTGTGTTGTAGTATGTAGAAATGTGTTGATTATATGGAAAAATGGAAGTTTGTAATGTGGGTTTGGAATTGGAGGTGTAGCCGTGTGTATATATATGTTGTATAGCCAAAATGTATAGAATTCATGCTATATTCTAGTCGTGATTGTGATGAAATGTATATCGGAAGTGAAAGTGAAATGAATTGAGTTGAAGTGGGTGAGTTGATACTTGGCCGTGTGGTATAGGTTTGTATGGAATGGAATGGATTAAGTTTGTTTAGTATGTTAGTTGTGTTATTGAGATTCTTGTAATGTAAATGAAGTTAGAATGATATAAGTTTGAATCGAATTGGAATGCAAACACTTATGTCGTTTTAGTATGATTTTCCGACATTAAGGAAATGAAGTTTTTTGGTTGTGAAATATGATGATCATTGATGAAATTGGAAGTTGGAAACTTGTTATGAAATTGTATGCCAAAGATTTGATGTTTTCCATAAATTATGACTTTGGCGGAAAGTTGTATATTATGTATATCAAGTGTATAACTTAAGGAAAATGATATGAAATGTCTCTAAATCTATATTGTGATGATCTTGAGTGATAATGGATGTGAAATCATTGATATTAGTGAAGGTTTGGATTAGAATGAAGGTTATGCCAACTTGTGAGAAAAATGACTAGTTGAAGGATATTTGTGTTTTTGATATTCTTTGTTGATGTTAATGTTGTCGTTTGGGTTGTTGTTGATGATTTCTAGCCGAGTTGAATTCTCGGGGTGCTATATGTATAGGGGAAGTGCTGCCGAAATTTCGGTAGACAAATATGCTTTAAGTTGGAATAATGGTATTCATAACTCACAATTGGTAAACTTGACCAATTGCAGTTTTTCGACGAAACGGGAAGTGAGTTTGGAAAGGCTTAAGGAGCGTGAAAGGTATGTAAAGCTACCCCGATCCTTCTTTTGGCATGTCTAAGTGTTTTAGGATCGGATTCGGGCCTCAAAAGACCTTCTTGGCCATCGGAATCCTCAAGAGAAAATCTCAGTTTTTCTTTCAGTGGAATTGAACCATTTTGATATGCTTTTCCTGAAATTATGTAAACTTTCTCTAAACTCCTTGAAAAGCTATAGAATGTCCGTAGAACCTTTATAGGTGACCCCATAAGCTTAAAGGGAGTAATTTGAGCCCACCGCCTTGCATGTTCCGAGGTGGGCCCGCTATTCCCGGTTTTGCCCTTAATGTACTAAAGTCCCCTTTTTGAACGATTTTTGAAAGAAACGTTTCGACTACCCTTTTAATTACCTAACTAATATGGTTTTAAATATTCCATTAAGTCTGATAAATTGTTTTGATACTCGAAACTCATTTACAATGATTTCTTCTGACTTCATCGGATCGGTTTGTCTTTGATATGCCTCATCGAGCCTATGGAAACATTCATGATATTTTACTTGCATTAGTTTCTCACGACTCTATTCGTGGATGCCCCAATGTTTCCCACACTGAGCCCGGGCCAGGATATGTTGTCAAGCGTAATCCCCTGCATTGTTCGCCGTGCCTCGATGTGAGGGGGCAGGTATATGCGTACATGGGTTTGTGCAGTATGTTGTGCCATGTACGTTTGTTCTAATATGATTTACTATGGCCATCTGATATGACATATTATGTTACGGGGTTATGCCCCTATTCTGATTCTTCTGTGTTGTGGCACCAGCGTCGGGAGGGTGGCCACGTTCTGTCTGCCGTGTCCCTTGGCAGGGGCCGGATTTGATATGACATATGTTCTGTACACACTCTGCATGTTTTGGAAATATGTATATGATACTTTGGATTTTCCGTTTACTTTCTGTATGTTCTGCACCAGTTATGATTTTGTTTCTGTAACTCAGGCTTTACATATTCAGTACATATTTCGTACTGACCCCCTTTCCTCGGGGGCTGCGTTTTCATGCCGCGCAGGTACCGACGACAGGTTTGCTGATCCGTCCGCTTAGGATCTCATTCTGCTATTTTTGGAGCGCTCTTTTATTCAGAGCCATCGTTTGGTATAGTCTGTCACTTCTATATATGTATATTCTCGTTCACGGGTACGACGGGGCCCTGTCCCGTCATATGATTCTCTCGGTCTGTTTAGAGGTCTGTGGACATGTTTGGGGGTTGGGGTCTTTCTGTACAGATATGTGTATGTGTTGTGTTTGGGCGATCCCATTCGCCGCGGCGGCCGGTCCGCGTATATTTAGATGTTACTCTGTTGGCCCTGTGTGGCCTTTGTTGGTATTTGCTGCGTGCAGGGTATATGGGATAGTCCGTAAAACAAAGGAAACTCTGCCGAAATTTTTCGGGAAATTATCTAAATTGGAAATAAAGCCTTGTCGGCTCCTGCTTTATACTAGAATGCGTTTGATACAATTTGAGATAGCATTTGGTAGATGCGTTCGGGTGCCCAGATCAGGCACTCATCACGGCCTACGGGGTTGGGTCGTGACAGGAAAAGTCTCCATTTGAAGTCTCCACAGAAGGGGTTCTCAGATATCAGGGCAGGCTATGCGTACCGGATGTGGCAAGATTGCGCCAAAGAATTCTAGAGGAAGCTCACTATTCTCGGTGTTCTATTCATCCCGGCGCAACCAAAATGTATCATGACCTCAAATCGATATATTGGTGGAACGGTATGAAGAGAGACATAGCAGAATTTGTAGCCCAATGTTCGAATTGCCAACAAGTAAAAGTTGAACATCAAAAGCCAGGAGGCTTATTTCAAGCAATAGAGATTCCTACATGGAAATGGGAAGAAATTAATATGGACTTTATTGTAGGATTACCTCATTCTCGAGGCAAATATGATTCTATATGGGTTATCGTGGACAGACTCACAAAAGCAGCTCATTTCCTCCCAGTTACAACCACGTATTCAGCGGAAGATTATGCTAGGTTGTACTTGAAGGAAATTGTGTGAATTCACGGAATTCCTTTGGCCATTATCACAGACAGAGGGGCACAGTTTACAGCTAAGTTTTGGAAGTCCTTCCAAGAAGGTTTGGGTACTCAGGTTAAGCTCAGCACGGCGTTTCATCCACAGACTGACGGACAAGCTGAACGTACTATTCAGACCTTGGAGGACATGTTGCGAGTGTGTGCGTTGGATTTTGGCGGTAGTTAGGATGAGCATTTACCCCTTATTGAATTTGCTTATAACAACAGCTATCATTCCGGTATTCAAATGGCTCAATATGAAGCCTTGTACGGAAGGAAATGTAGATCTCCAATTGGATGGTTTGAAACCGGAGAAGCACAATTAATAGGCCTCGACTTGATTCAACAATCAGTCGAAAAAGTTAAGGTGATACGAGACCGGTTGTTGAGGGCCCAAAATCGACAAAAGTCTTATGATTGGGTATTCCTGAAGGTATCGCCGATGAAAGGGGTGATGAGATTTGGCAAGAAAGAGAAGTTAAGCCCAAGATATATTGGATCTTATCGAATCATCCGTAAAGTGGGTCGAGTAGCCTATGAACTGGACTTGGCTTCAGAACTCGAGTCAGTGCATCCAGTCTTCCATGTTTCAATGCTCCGCAAGTGCATTGGAGATCCAACGAGAGTCATTCCAGTTGACGATGTCCAAGTGACAGAAGGACTAACATATGAAGAAGTACCGGTTGCTATCTTAGACAGACAGGTGCGAAGACTTCGAAATAAAGAGGTCGCTTCAGTCAAAGTCTTATGGCGAAACAATAATCGGGAAGAAATGACTTGGGAAGCGGAGGAGAATATGCAAGCCAAATATCCGCATTTATTCAAACCCCCAGAGGAGATTCAAGATGAAACATCGACGAGATGAGGTACGTATGCTTTATTTTTATGCTTTTGGTTGTGTGTGGCCATAAATATGTTGATATTATGATGTAGCCCTGTGAGACGATGATATTATGGGTTGTTGTGATAGGTTGGTAGTGCCCAATTACAGGCAAAACTCTGGCAAAATATTTGTAGAATCTCGACTGTTTAACATTCGAGGACGAATGTTCCAAAAGGGGGGAAGAATGTTACGCCTTGGAAGATTCCCCGTACCTGTACTATGAATAGGACAACGAAGTTCATAGCGTATACGACATTTCGAAGAGTAGGAATAGTGTTTGATAACCCCAAACGAGATTTCAAAACCATTCGAGATAAGGAAAGGAAGTTGTTAAGGAAAGCGAGTCGTAAGTCGTATATCGAGTAGGAATAACGAGCAACGAGTTGGTGAGGGAATAATGGTGTCTTAGAGACATGAAATGACGTCCCTTATATTGGTATTGAATTATTAAACAAGTGTTAAGAAGGTTCCATAAGGATCGGAGATCGAACGAGACAACGAGAACGAAAACGGAACCACTGGGCATTATACGGTCCAACCTACGGACCGTATAATTTATACTGGCCGTATAATTGGCCAATGAAGGGACCAGCTACTGCAACAATTGTACGCCCATACATACGGTCTGTATATATAGTATGGACAGTATGTAGGTCCGTATAATGGGTTTCGGCCAGCTTTTAAATTAAGTATAAGGGGTCATTTTTCATTTCACCCATTTCATTTCCCACCTCTTCCAACTTAAGAAGCCTCTAGAACTTTCCCTACTCTTCAACCACAAGAGAAATCCAAGGGAAACTAAGATCAACAACACACAATCCATGAAATAAAGTGTATGAAAACTAAGTAGGGTTCATCTTCCTCAAAGAAAATCAAAGTAGGTGAAGAAGGGTTTTGATGCTAAGGTAGAAACTCAACTCAAGGATTGTTCAACCAACATCCAAGGTAAGTTTTATGATCATTTCATGATGTTTAAGGTGTTGGAAGGCTTAGATACTTGAAATGTAGAAGAACATAGAAAGTGGGTAATTATTGAGTAAATAGTGACATAATTGAATGATAGTGGAATTGAATTATGAAAGTTGAAGAGTTGTTATTATGAATACGTTATAATGATGTGTATATCATGAAACAAGCATTAAATGCGTGAAAACACAAAGATGAGCTATAAGTAGAAATATGGGAAAAATTGGAGGAAAATGGTGGATATTGCTAAATATGCATAAATGATGATTGTTGATTGTGATCTGGTGAGTAGTGTTGTGAATGTTGGGAGTTGATATATAAAATGGGAAAAGTAGTATAAACAAAGGAAGTGCTGCTCAATTTTTCCTAGAATTAACGATGCGTGCTTGTAGTCAATTAACTAATGTTAATTCGAATCCTCTCATGAATGTAACGACGTGATATTGAAGGAGAACAAGTGAGCGATAGCTTAGTTAAACGACCAAGGTATGTGAGGCTAGTCCTTTCCTTCTAATGCCATGAATCCTATAGCGTAAACTCTTTATCCTCTTCATGAGTTTCCATTTTCCGAAAGGTTAAGAGCCTACATTCATAAATGTGTATATAAGATAAGAGATACGATGTGATGATGCTATATTGATAATGAGGTTATTTGTTGCCTACACTCACCTTATGTACTAGTTCCTTCAAGGTGAGGCAGAATGTCAATAATTGCTCCATAATGACATCGGGGGATCATGACCTTACGTCACCCCGATAGAGTAGAAACGATCTTGAGCTTCATGCATGTACTATGATAAGATAAGCATGTTTTGATAAGTATATGATAGTAAGCATTTTATGATGAGCATGACATGATTGCATCACACCGGGCCTAGTTGGCCAGGCAGTCACCGCCAAGGCGGGCAGCTATACGGATACACCATGACCTTTTGGCATGGGCAGACACCACTAGTGGGCGGCATGAGATGGTACCCCGGACGCGAGAGGCCTGGACGCGGGCTAATGTTATTGATTATCACACCGTTCCGACATGGACGGGCAGCTTGCATATTATGCATATATGATATGATGATGAGTATGAGTAAGACGGCATGCATTACTTTCCATATGTTTGTTATTCATATCCAGATGTTTCATATCGATGTTCTCATTATATTATTGATGTCTTTCTTCATTGTTTATGCCTCTCATACTCAGTACAATATTCGTACTGACGTCTATTTTCTTTGGACGCTGTGTTCATGCCCACAGGTAGACAAGGAGGTGAGCTTGGCCCAGATCCTCAGTAGCTGTCAGCTGATAGAGAGCACTCCATTGTTCGGAGGTGCTTATGGTTATTTTTTTTTGTACATATGGGTATTTTTTGTCACGACCTAGCCCCGTGGGCCGCGACTGGTGCCCTACTTGGGCACCCAAACGGACAAACATACCAAATCGTCATATATAGCTAGGTCAATTTTTCAAATTCATCATTTTAAACGGATCAGAAAATCATTTTCTTAAGCGATTACATGTGTACAGAGATATCATATCAGAACAAAAAGGGGCGGCGAAATACACATCGCCGATCATATACACACATATACAAACATACAGGCCATTTAGGCCGCATCAAAATCTGATAGATTGGCGGAATGTACATCGCAAGACACAAATATCACACGCTGCCTCAAATTATATCAAACTGTCTCAGACACATTTCAAACACAACCATATATATACATATATATCCGAAGCCGACAAGGCTATCAAATGGCGCAACGGCCCAAAACATATACAAACGCACGCCGACAAGGCTGCCATGGCAAGTGAGATCATACAAACACACCCGTACAGAAGTAGGCACAAAACCCACATATACGTCTACAGACCTCTAAACAGACAGACCGAATCATATGGCGGGACAGGGCCCCGCAGTACCCCTGAACAAATACATACATATGCAACGAACGAAGATATATACCAAAATGTAGGCTCCGGAATAAGAGGAGCACTCCAAACAGCAGAAGAGGGTATCCTAAACGGCTGGATCACCAAACTGTGCGTCTGCACCTGCGGGCATGAAACGCAGCCCCCCGAAGAAAGGGGGGTCAGTACGAAATATGTACTGAGTATGCAAAGCAGAAGATACAGAAAACAAATCTGAGGCATAAACGAAATAGAAGTACAGAACATAAGTGCAAACCTAAAATATCAAAATGTTTACTCTCAAAATATAAGTCATGCATAGGGCACAGAGAATATGGTCGCCCGCCCGTCGATGGCGCCATAGCACAGCATAACACCAGAAGGTTCAAATCTCCGTATCCCCGTCACACATCATAACACAGCATAACGGTATACACACTATAAAATCATATATAAGTGGAACCCGACCCTCTTTGGCGAGTAGCTCGGTGAAGCATAAGCACAGCATAACTCCGGAGTATATCAAAGTGCGCACGACAACAGAACCGGCCCGGGAATGTCACGACCCAGCCCCGTGGGCCGCGACTGGCACCCTACCTGGGTACCCAGACCGAATCACATATAATTTTTCAAATCCAAACTGCTTTCTGAATTTTTACGAAATCATATCAAACATAATTTATATCAAAATATGTCTTAAGCGGTCGCGCCAAATCAAAATACCATATCAAATACAAACTGAGCGGCGGAATAGACATCGCCGGTCAAAAGTACAAACATAAGCATAAGGGCCATTTGGGGCCAGCATAACAAACAGACCGCTTTAAGACCAGAAAACGAAATCAACCCAACATATACAGGACCCTCACCCCACATGTATGACTACAGGCCTCTACGAATTAAAAAAAAAGACATATGGCGAGACAGGGCCCCGCCGTACCCAAATAGTCAGATATACCAAATACATACAAAGCAAAAGGAGTCTGTACCAAAAGTGGACTCCGGATCAAAGGGGAGTACTCCGGAATAGCAAAGGGGAAGCCTACTGCGGAGGATCACCGATATCTGCACCTGCGGGCATAAAACGCAGCCCCCGAAGAAAGGGGGTCAGTATGAAATATGTACTGAGTATGTAAAGCACGGAGTACAGAATTATAGATCAAAACCGAAAGCAAATCAAATGCCAAAGTGGGGTACAAACTGGTATGTCAAAATCTGTATCGAAATCATATACATATGTTTTATGCAAATAAAATCATGCAAACGCTTAAGAACGTGGTCGCCACTCCGACGCTGGCGCCACACACAGCATAACACCAGAAGGTTTCAAATCTCCGTACATCTCCGAACATAATCACAATCATCGGTGAGCGTATCGCGTCCCGAGCCCTATCACAGCATAACTCCAAACGGAACCGGGCCCTATGGCGAAGCCTCGGGAACCGTAACACAGCATACAGCCGAATTTATCATACAGCGCACGAATCAAAACCGGCCCGGGAACCGGTGAACGAAGTCATAATAAGGCACGAGCGGAGTCGTGAGCAAACAAATGCAAATCGTATTTCAAAATAGTGTTTCAAAACAAAGTAAACTCATAAATCATATCCTATTACAAAATAGTCGAATACTTAGTCGACATAAGGTTTCATTTTGCAAAACGATTCCAAAATGGTCCATATAGTTCAAAACCTGGATTAGTGCATCAAATAGTCCAAACATACCCCGTGGAAGGATGTTCCAAAGATCAGAAGTGGTACGTTCAACTCTATTCTCAAAGATGGCCCGAAGGGCAAATCGGGCATTTTGGGGTAGCGGACCCACCTCGAGTCGAAGTGAGGTGGCGAACATATTTTTACGAGCAGTTATATGCCAAGGGTCATACATAATCATTTCTAGGTTACCCGACCACATTTCGATAGGTTTCGGACGAATGGTGGCATTCTAGCCAAAATAGAGCCCTTAGGCTTCAATTGAATTGAATGAATAGTAATTTTTCTGTGGATCGGGTTTCGAGGAGCAGAAATGCTCCGGAAGGTCTCATATTCAACTAACACACTAAGATATGCCAAATAAAGAATTGGGAAGCTTTACATACCTCTCAGATGTCGTAAGCTCCTCCAAAAGTCCCGTCCCGTTTCGTCAAAAATCTGCAAATGGTCAAAGTTACCAAATGAGATTCTTAGGCTCAAAAATGCCTTTAACTCAATATTTGCCTACCGAAATTTCGGCAGCACTTCCCCTATAAATCTAACATCCCCGAGGCGTAGCTCGGCTCAAATTAACCAACCACAACAGCCCACACATCAACCAAACAATATAAACAACAATCGAGCCATTCTAGCTTTAAAGTTCTACATGATTTCTAAAGTTGGCAACTTTCCATTCAAACTTTCAAAATTCCAATTCTATATCTACCTATTTGTATTCATTCCCACATTCAAACTTATACAACCACATTCTCATTACAATTCAAACCATACACGAAATTGCACCAAAATCCATTAGTTCCATAATTCTTCAAAACATTAAAATTCACGACGAACATTCTAACTAACGTCGTTTCAATCCGAATTCGTCAACATCGATATAGATTCATATCTAAAGTCTATAGCACCCCAAAATATACATTGATATACATAAGAATACCAAGGATATACACTTTCCGATAATATCCGAATTCGTTTTCCACCGCCAATTTAATTCAACAATCAATCAATTACGATCTAAGGGTCACAACAACACATTATGTCAACTTAAACAAGATCAATTCAAACCATTTCTTTCCTTCCATAACTCACGGCCAAACACACTACACACACACACCCACGACTTTCTATTTGCGTTAAAATTACGGGATCTCCATCTACTTCCAATGCTTAACACATTCACATCAATTCTATAACATTAGAGGGGCAAAATTCTTACCTTTTCTTGAATTTCCGACTTGTCGCAAACGTGGTTCTTGTGCCAAACAAATTGTATCACGTCGAAGAGCGTCTTGTGCTTACTATACTTACCAAAGGGACACGATTTTGTGATAAAAAAAAAAGGCTAGAAAAAAAAATTATTTTGTTGAGGAATAAGTGGTTCGGCCGAGAGCCTCTTTTGTTGGTGGTCTTGAATTTTATTTTTGTTCTTGATAATACTAAGAGATAAGTTGATATATATCCTTATCCTTGGTCATGTGCCTAGCACATGACATTAAAGAAATGGGTTTGGGCCATTGATGTGGCCGGCCACCCTCCAATCTTTGGGCCTCAATTTTGTGTTCTAATTCTTGGCCCAATTCACAAAAGTCCCGTTTTGTAATTCCCGAAACTAATTTCCGAAACTCCAAATTTATTCTCGGCCTTCCCCGAGGTCTTAACAATAATAATTCCATAACCAACATAGTCATATTCACTAGAATCAAATTATGTCCTTATAACACACAAGTCGTAATTATTTCACGATTTCCAATTATACGAAAACACGGGATATAACATTCTCCCCCCCCTTAAGAACATTCGTCCCCGAATGTTAAATTAATCTTATAAGGTCCTATGATCAAGGCAGGAGTGTCCCTTTTTAATAATGACATACATAGTTCATTTTATCAATCAACACAACAAACTGAAAAAGAAATTAGATTACCTGTGGATGTCGGAAACAGGTGGGGATATTTCTTCTTCATCTCGTCCTCCGCCTCCCAAGTCATCTCCTCCCGATTATTGTTGCGCCATAGGACTTTGACGGAGGGCACTTCTTTAGTGCGTAGTCTCCGCACCTGTCGATCCAGAATAGATATAGGCTGCTCGTCATAAGATAACTGCTCCGTCACCTGAATGTCATCTACTGGGAATATCCTGGCAGGATCACCAATACATTTCCGCAACATAGACACATGAAACACCGGGTGTACGGCCTCCAAGTCGGATGGTAAGTCTAGCTCATAGGCGACCTCGCCTATCTTTCGCACGATCTGATACGGTCCAATGTACTGGGGGCTCAACTTACCCTTTTTACCGAATCTCATGACACCCTTCATGGGCGACACTTTCAGAAATACCCAGTCGCCAATCCGGAACTCTAACGGTCGACGTCGTCTATCTGGATAAGCTTTCTGTCGACTCTGAGCAGCCAATAATCGTTCTCGAATAAGCTTTACCTTATCTACAGCCTCCTGGATCACATCTGGCCCAATCAACTTAGTCTCGCCCACGTCAAACCAGCCAATAGGAGACCTGCATCTCCTGCCATAAAGGGCCTCGTACGGAGCCATCTGAATGCTGGAGTGATAACTGTTATTATAGGCAAACTCAATAAGCGGCAAATGATCGTCCCAGCTGCCCCTGAAATCAATAACGCAGGCCCGCAACATATCTTCGAGCGTCTGAATAGTGCGCTCGGCCTGCCCGTCGGACTGAGGGTGGAAAGCTGTACTGAGACTCACCTGAGTCCCTAATCCCTCCTGAAATGACCTCCAGAAATTTGCTGTAAACTGGGTACCTCGGTCAGTAATAATAGACATCGGGACTCCGTGAAGTCTGACTATCTCTCTGATATACAATCTGGCATAGTCCTCAGCCGAATAAGTAGTCCGAACCGGAAGGAAATGGGCTGATTTCGTCAGCCTGTCAACAACAACCCAGATAGAGTCGTACCTGCGTGGAGTGCGCGGTAATCCAACAACAAAATCCATATTAATCATCTCCCATTTCCAGGCTGGAATTTCCATCTCCTGTAATAATCCACCGGGCTTCTGATGCTCGATCTTAACTTGCTGGCAGTTCGGGCACTGACTAACAAACTCAGCAATATCTTTCTTCATGCCGTCCCACCAATACAAACACCTGAGGTCCCGGTACATTTTAGTGGAACCAGGATGGACAGAATATCGTGCATTATGGGCCTCGCCCATAATCTGCCGCCGTAAGCCCGCAACGTCCGGTACACAGAATCTGCCGTCATATAATAATACTCCGTCAGGCGAGATCTCAAACTGAGTCTTTGATTTACTAAGGGCCACATCTCTGTACTGAATCAAAAGAGGATCCTCAAACTGGCGCTGCTTTACCTCCTGAATAATAGATGACTCAGCAACTAGACGAACAGAAATCCCAGAATCTCCAGAATCCACCAAACGAACTCCGAGGCTGGCTAGCTGATGAATATCACGAACCAAATCTCTCTTATCAGATGGAACATCAGCCAGACTGCCCACGGACTTGCGGCTAAGCGCATCAGCTACCACATTGGCTTTCCCCGGATGGTACAAAATATCAACGTCGTAATCCTTTAGTAACTCAAGCCATCTCCGCTGCCGCAAATTTAGTTCCTTCTGTCTGAAAATATACTGGAGACTCTTATGGTCCGTATAGATATCAACATGGACCCCATATAAATAATGCCGCCAAATCTTCAAAGCATGAATCACCGCGGCCAACTCAAGATCATGAGTGGGATAGTTCTTCTCGTGCGGTCTGAGCTGCCGGGAAGCATAGGCTATGACTCGACCGTGCTGCATCAATACACATCCTATCCCAATACCAGAGGCGTCACAATAGACAACATACCCGTCAGATCCCTCTGGAAGAGCCAGAACTGGTGCTGTAATCAATCTCTCCTTCAGCATCTGAAAGCTGCGCTCGCAGGCATCCGACCACTGGAATTTTGCTGCTTTCTGGGTAAGCCTCGTCAGTGGTGCTGAAATAGAAGAGAAATCCTCCACGAACCTGCGGTAATACCCAGCCAATCCAAGAAAACTACGCATCTCTGTCGGTGTAGTAGGCCTGGGCCAATTCTGCACAGCCTCAATCTTCTGCGTGTCGACCCGAATACCATCCGCGCCGACAATATGGCCCAAGAATGCCACAGAAGTCAACCAGAACTCACACTTAGAGAATTTAGCATATAACTTCTACTGACGGAGGATGCCAAGTACCGTCCTCAAATGATCTGAATGCTCCTCGACTGATCGCGAGTAAATCAGAATATCGTCAATAAACACAATAACAAACATATCCAGGAAAGGCCGAAATACCCGGTTCATCAGATCCATAAATACTGCTGGAGCATTAGTCAGCCCGAAAGACATAACTCTGAACTCATAATGCCCGTACCGAGTCCTGAAAGCAGTCTTCGGGATATCTGACTCCCGTACTCGCACCTGATGGTAACCAGAACGCAGATCTATCTTTGAAAAATGTCTAGCACCCTGCAGCTGGTCAAACAAATCATCAATCCGGGGGAGGGGATATTTGTTCTTAATAGTCACCTTATTCAGCTGCCGGTAGTCGATACACATCCGCAATGACCCATCTTTCTTCCTGACAAACAATACCGGCGCCCCCCAGGGTGATGTACTGGGCCTGATAAAACCCTTATCCAGCAAATCTTTCAGCTGCTCCTTCAACTCCTTCAACTCAGCTGGTGCCATCCTGTACGGAGGAATGGATATAGGCTGTGTATCCGGCATCAACTCAATAGTAAAATCAATCTCCCGCTCAGGCGGAAGGCCAGGAAGCTCTTCAGGAAAGACATCTGGAAACTCGCTGACGACCGGAACAGACTGAAGGGTAGGTACCTCCGCGGCAGTATCGTGCACACGAACCAAATGATAGATATACCCCTTCTGGATCATCTTCTTAGCCTTGAGGTATGAAATAAACTTACCCCTCGGCGATGCAGTAGATCCGAACCACTCTATGACTGGTTCCCCGGGAAACTGAAAACGGACTACCTTTTTCTGGCAGTCGACATTAGCATAACAGGAAGACAACCAGTCCATACCCATAATGACATCAAACTCGAGCATGTCTAACTCTACCAAATCAGCCTTAGTGCTACGATCATAAATGGTCACAGAACAATCCTTATAGATCTGTCTCGCTACAATAAAATCCCCAACTGGCGTAGCTACCTCAAATGGTTCTATAGGCTCAGACACTATCCCAATATTACTAGCAACGAGCGGGGAATTATATGATAAAGTAGAGCCAGGGTCAATCAATGCATATACAGATCTGGAGAAAACCAGCAATGTACCTGTGACGACGTTTGGCGAAGCCTCCTGATCCTGGCGGCTGGCCAAAGCATATATGCGGTTCGAGGGACCGCTAGAACCTGAAGTGCCACCGCGGCCTCGACCGCGTCCTGCCGGTGCTGAAATAACTCGCCCTCCAGGGCGTGCAACTGATGGAGCAGAAGAAGAACCGGCGGCTGACCCTGTCTGCTGAGCAGCACTACCAGAACCGCTAGCCAAAGGACAATCTCTCATAAAGTGGCCCTGACCACCACACGAAAAGCAAGCTCCAGTCGCTCGGTAACACTCCCCGGGATGAGACTTTTCGCAATGAGGACAACGGGGCCTGGGTGGTCTGGCCTGGCTGGGACCCCTGGGTACCTGTGAACCTGCCACTCTGGAGCTCTGACCGGCCCCAGACGGTCCTGTACTATCGAATCTCCGGCTACCTGACTGAGTACCCCGGCCGGAAGGAGGAAAATATCTGTCAGACTGCTGCTGCTGCTGAGGCTGTCCGCCTCGAGAATCCCCTGAATAACCCACGGATCTAGCCCTCTTGGGCGGCCTCCTGTCTCGATCTCTGCCAGCAGGATCAGATCTGCGACGGTCCTCCATACCCATCGCATAGGCCTGAAGCCGGGAAATGTCCATGTCTGCCTGCAATGACACTGCCATACAACTATCAACCAAATACCGGTCCAATCCCATAACATATCTGTGCATCCGATCGGACATATCTGCTACCACGGCCGGTGCATATCGGGCCAGAGAATCAAACTCAAGGTTATACTCGCGAACACTCCGACCCCTCTGCTGCAGACGTAAGAATCGATCAGCCCGTGCCCGCCGTAACTCTGGGGGCAAAAAGTGGCGGGTGAAAGCTGTCACAAACTGATCCCAAGTGGCTGGAGGGGCACCCTCTCCTCTAGACAGCTCCCATGTCTCGTACCAGTGGGTAGCCACATCTCGAAGCCGGTGCGAAGCCAGCTCAACTGACTCAGTCTCTGAAGCCCTGACCAAGTCCAGTGAGCGTCGCATCCCCCGAATAAAGTCGTGGGGGTCCTCGTCGGGCTTAGACCCGAAGAACTCTGGAGGGCCACATAGCAAAAACTCCCGAACTCTCAGGCTGTCCCGCCTGTCATCATCATCGTCGTCCCTCCGCTCGCGCCTGCGAGCCTGTCCTGCTACCAGTGTAGTCAACAGCTGTACAGCCTCCCTCAGGGTCCTATCCTCCCCCCCTGGCTGAGGAGCTGGAGTCTCAGGTGCGGGTACACGGACCTCTGGAGCTGCTGAAGGTCCTGCTCCAGGCTGTACTAGTGGGGGTGTAGCAGACCCCTCAGAATGAGGCACATCCACAGGCAAATCATAGACACGAGCCCGGGTAGCTCGTTGTGCCTGGCTAGTCTCTCCAATCCTCGCCTTGCCCTTCTGGGCCACCGTTGCCTTCTTCGGAGGCATCACTGCAAACACAAAGGCGAGTCAGATCATAATCATCCTAATAGCACAGCTCTATCGCTCGATCTAAGATTTCAAAGAAAGTGACATCCTAAATGCCCTGTAGCTTCCCGTTTATAGATGTGGTGCACAACACATCGATAAACAAGACTCTACGAGACACGGCCTGTAGACATTCCGAGGACAGACTGCTCTGATACCACTTTTGTCACGACCCAGCCCCGTGGGCCGCGACTGGCACCCTACCTGGGTACCCAGACCGAATCACATATAAATTTTCAAATCCAAACTGCTTTCTGAATTTTTACGAAATCATATCAAACATAATTTATATCAAAATATGTCTTAAGCGGTCGCGCCAAATCAAAATACCATATCAAAAACAAACTGAGCGGCGGAATAGACATCGCCGGTCAAAAGTGCAAACATAAGCATAAGGGCCATTTGGGGCCAGCATAACAAACAGACCGCTTTAAGACCAGAAAACGAAATCAACCCAACATATACAGGACCCTCACCCCACATGTATGACTACAGGCCTCTACGAATTCAAAACAAAGACATATGGCGAGACAGGGCCCCGCCGTACCCAAATAGTCAGATATACCAAATACATACAAAGCAAAAGGAGTCTGTACCAAAAGTGGACTCCGGATCAAAGGGGAGTACTCCGGAATAGCAAAGGGGAAGCCTACTGCGGAGGATCACCGATATCTGCACCTGCGGGCATAAAACGCAGCCCCCGAAGAAAGGGGGTCAGCACGAAATATGTACTGAGTATGTAAAGCACGGAGTACAGAATTATAGATCAAAACCGAAAGCAAATCAAATGCCAAAGTGGGGTACAAACTGGTATGTCAAAATCTGTATCGAAATCATATACATATGTTTTATGCAAATAAAATCATGCAAACGCTTAAGAACGTGGTCGCCACTCCGACGCTGGCGCCACACACAGCATAACACCAAAAGGTTTCAAATCTCCGTACATCTCCGAACATAATCACAATCATCGGTGAGCGTATCGCGTCCCGAGCCATATCACAGCATAACTCCAAACGGAACCGGGCCCTATGGCGAAGCCTCGGGAACCGTAACACAGCATACGGCCGAATTTATCATACAGCGCATGAATCAAAACCGGCCCGGGAACCGGTGAACGAAGTCATAATAAGGCACGAGCGGAGTCGTGAGCAAACAAATGCAAATCGTATTTCAAAATAGTGTTTCAAAACAAAGTAAACTCATAAATCATATCCTATTACAAAATAGTCAAATACTTAGTCGACATAAGGTTTCATTTTGCAAAACGATTCCAAAATGGTCCATATAGTTCAAAACCTGGATTAGTGCATCGAATAGTCCAAACATACCCCGTGGAAGGATGTTCCAAAGATCAGAAGTGGTACGTTCAACTCTATTCTCAAAGATGGCCCGAAGGGCAAATCGGGCATTTTGGGGTAGCGGACCCACCTCGAGTCGAAGTGAGGTGGCGAACATATTTTTACGAGCAGTTATATGCCAAGGGTCATACATAATCATTTCTAGGTTACCCGACCACATTTCGATAGGTTTCGGACGAATGGTGGCATTCTAGCCAAAATAGAGCCCTTAGGCTTCAATTGAATTGAATGAATAGTAACTTTTCTGTGGATCGGGTTTCGAGGAGCAGAAATGCTCCGGAAGGTCTCATATTCAACTAACACACTAAGATATGCCAAATAAAGAATTGGGAAGCTTTACATACCTCTCAGATGTCGTAAGATCCTCCAAAAGTCCCGTCCCGTTTCGTCAAAAATCTGCAAATGGTCAAAGTTACCAAATGAGATTCTTAGGCTCAAAAATGCCTTTAACTCCATATTTGCCTACCGAAATTTCGGCAGCACTTCCCCTATAAATCTAACATCCCCGAGGCGTAGCTCGGCTCAAATTAACCAACCACAACAGCCCACACATCAACCAAACAATATAAACAACAATCGAGCCATTCTAGCTTTAAAGTTCTACATGATTTCTAAAGTTGGCAACTTTCCATTCAAACTTTCAAAATTCCAATTCTATATCTACCTATTTGTATTCATTCCCACATTCAAACTTATACAACCACATTCTCATTACAATTCAAACCATACACGAAATTGCACCAAAATCCATTAGTTCCATAATTCTTCAAAACATTAAAATTCACGACGAACATTCTAACTAACGTCGTTTCAATCCGAATTCGTCAACATCGATATAGATTCATATCTAAAGTCTATAGCACCCCAAAATATACATTGATATACATAAGAATACCAAGGATATACACTTTCCGATAATATCCAAATTCGTTTTCCACCGCCAATTTAATTCAACAATCAATCAATTACGATCTAAGGGTCACAACAACACATTATGTCAACTTAAACAAGATCAATTCAAACCATTTCTTTCCTTCCATAACTCACGGCCAAACACACTACACACACACACCCACGACTTTCTATTTGCGTTAAAATTACGGGATCTCCATCTACTTCCAATGCTTAACACATTCACATCAATTCTATAACATTAGAGGGGCAAAATTCTTACCTTTTCTTGAATTTCCGACTTGTCGCAAACGTGGTTCTTGTGCCAAACAAATTGTATCACGTCGGAGAGCGTCTTGTGCTTACTATACTTACCAAAGGGACACGATTTTGTGATCAAAACAAAAGGCTAGAAAAAAAAATTATTTTGTTGAGGAATAAGTGGTTCGGCCGAGAGCCTCTTTTGTTGGTGGTCTTGAATTTTATTTTTGTTCTTGATAATACTAAGAGATAAGTTGATATATATCCTTATCCTTGGTCATGTGCCTAGCACATGACATTAAAGAAATGGGTTTGGGCCATTGATGTGGCTGGCCACCCTCCAATCTTTGGGCCTAAATTTTGTGTTCTAATTCTTGGCCCAATTCACAAAAGTCCCGTTTTGTAATTCCCGAAACTAATTTCCGAAACTCCAAATTTATTCTCGGCCTTCCCCGAGGTTTTAACAATAATAATTCCATAACCAACATAGTCATATTCACTAGAATCAAATTATGTCCTTATAACACACAAGTCGTAATTATTTCACGATTTCCAATTATACGAAAACACGGGATATAACAGGGAACCGGCGAAAGATATAACAGAATGCATGAGCAGAGTCATGAGTAACCATATGCATAAAATCATTATCATGGACTCAATTATAAGTAAAATGACCGTACTTTGAAAATCGAGATAATAGTCATACTACATTCTTTCAAAAGTCCTCCGAATTACATAAAGGAAAGTCGCGGGACCCACGGACGGGTATCGACCCGAGCCGGGCCCGCCTATGGAAAACATACTTATCATACGCCATGCAAACTCCTACGAAGATATCGAAGCAATTCGAGCCTTTCTGTGAAAGTTACGGCGTTCATAGTTACGGAATTCTTTAAAACAAAACTTTTTGTGAAACATTTGGAAATCAGTTATTTCGAAGACATAAGGATTCATATTTCATCACATCAAACATACGAGTGCCAAGAAATATATAAGAGTCATAACGTACTCGGATTGCGAATTTAGAATTTCCTCGAGGCTCGTGACATAGCCTATTTATAACTAAGACATGCCAAAAGAAAGAAGGTTGAGCTTTACATACCTCGTACGCACTCCAAGCTAACTCAACTCAAGCTAATCCAACCTACGCCTCGGGCTCCCCAAGGTCTACAAATACGTCAACGAGTATTACACATTAGCCATCGGCACTAGGCAATTTATTCCAAACTAACATTTAATTCTACAGTAATTTGGGCAGCATTTCCCCTGTAAATAGGCCAACCCCGAGAATTTAACTCGGCCAGAATCAACAACAACAACAATAACCAACCTAGCAACCCCAATGACCAATCTGAAGGATAATATAACATTAACAACTTTCTTTCACATCATTCGACAACATTCATAATATCCAATTCGACGGCTTACATTCAAGCCATATTATCGCTCATCCATTCAATTTCCAACCCGAACCCTTACCAACGATATTCAAGGACATGTTAAACAAATTACATAATATTTCCAACAACCCAACAATTGTTCCAATTTACCCGAAAACAGTCCCCAAACCCGAGAACCTCACTATAACACACTCCTCATTTTCAAATCATGATTTGTATCAACAATCCACACTATAACTATAGCATTCTCATAAATGTACAACTTACATCAAACGCACAATAACCCTCAAACCAGCCCATACAATTTCAACATCAATCTTGAGTCATTAAACGCTCATTTCCAAACTAGAATTCATAACGACAACAACTAAAACACTAAGCGATATTAATTCATCCTTTGCCATACATGGGAGGCTACACACGGCCACATACCCACATACACATTTAAATGGTTCTCATTTATTTCTTCACCCTACACCAATCAAACATGCTACATAGAATTAATTCATCACCTCAACACCACACAACATACACACACCTCATACGGCTAACACACCAAGCACACAACCCACTTCTAACATACCCTATCTCATGATTTTTATTCATTTTAGCATACTACAACATGCATACAACATTCACAACACATAAACAAGACCAAATCTTACCTTTCTTCTTCAACTGCACACTTTGCCTAGGGTTTGCGATCTACTAACACTTCCAACAACACTTCCACGTTACTTAGGGACCTTCAATTAGTGGATTTGCACCAAAGAAATATTTTTGGAATGGCTCAAATTGGATTTGGTTTTCTCTTGGCTTGGCCGAAAGTTTGGTGTTGAAGTTCTTCAACTTCTTGATTTTCTTGCTATATATGGAATGAGAGAAGATGACTTAGAAGTCATCTTTTAAGTTCCCATACTAGCTCTCCAAGTGTCCATGGCCCACACAAGTGTTGGACCATTTAAAATTGGCCACAGCGTGTGGGACTTCTTGCATGATTTTCAACTTCCAAATTTGTGACTTTTGGTCCCAACTTTTCCTAATTGTTCCATGCCAACAATTTCATGTACATCTTATGTCTCCAAATAGAATCGAGGGTCAAGAATCCCGACTTCAAGTCCCGGAATGGTCTTGGCCCTAACTTATCATAGTTAATCCGAGTTGTCCCAATGTATAAAAATTCGGGACATAACATTTTTGGGCATGACAGAGTCTTGTTCTGTCTATGTATATAGTATGTCAGTAGAAGCTCGTAGATACACAGTGTGGGTTATATAGTCTCACATGATGTTGTTATGTATATATATATATATATATATATATATATATATATATATATATATATATATATATATATATATATATATATATATATATATATGTTATTTTGATAGCCGAAAGGCAAATAAGTATAAAGCATTTATGTTTCTACAAAATATATGCTTTCTTACACTTCCATGAATAAAAAATTGCAAAAGAGCATTAGATGAGTAAGATGACTAGTAAAGTGAGCGGTGCTCGGTAGCTAGCTCCGGGTACCCGTCACGGCCCCTAGTTGGGTCGTGACAGGTTCGAACTATGTTCCCTTCCTGACTTCGAGAAGTCGTCAACGCTACTTAGAGTATATGCGTAAGAGGTTGTTATTAGAGAGGGGATTTAACATGAACAAGGTGGAGCAACGTGACACGGAGTTCTACACTCGGTTGCAAGCAATTGGGTAGAACCCCCTTGTCGAGAGTTCTACGCTATGCTAAAAATGGTGAAATTGTCCGCCCCGAACCCCGAAAATCATAATTCGGGGTACCACAGTGAAATTTGGGGCCGAGGTCATCAATGCCCATTATATCTTGGATAACCATCCGGTGAGTGACATAGATGCGAAAGACTGTGAGGGAAATGTTCCTTGCCTAGTATCGAAGCTAGTAGCGGTCGAAGAAAAGAGGTTGGTCGACTGGGTCAAGAAAAGGTCTGAAATCAAGAGTACCTACTTCACTGCCGAGGCAAGAAGGTTGCTGAACATTGTTTGTCGATGGGTGCGCCTGTCAAGTAACACTGCTGATGTTACCTACCCTCGGGATCTCCTAATTTCTTGCATTCCAGATGACATTCCAGTGAACGTGGGTCATCAGGTAATCCAGGAGTGAAGGGAGTTCATGAAAGAGCCGGGGCCGAGCTTGATGTTTCCTTCTCTCATCACTTCCCTATGCAAGGATGCAGGTATACCGAGGAGAAATAAGGATAGTTTCGTTGATTCAAACATTGATTTCAACCCTGAAAGTGAAGGGATTTGGTTCTGTGATCTTGATCAAGAAAAAGAAGATCAACGAGGGGATCGGGGTGATGTGGGTCTTGGAGAGGGGGGAACGAGGCTGCACCTTCACAGACTCAGGGTCCTTTTAAGCGGCTGGATACACAAATAGAGGTGATGAAGGGTTTGATCCTCGGACACTTTAGGCCTTTCGCCGAGGCCGGCCCGTTAGGTACTACTGCTTGTTACTTCTCCCAAGACGATATGAAGGAGTATTTGGAGACACAGGAACAGATGAAGACTTCAGTGGCCACCCTGCAGACTATCTACACCTCTATGGCTAAGGCCCATGGTGAGCTCCGGATAGATTTTGACCAGGAGAGAAAGAAGAACAAGTCTAAGGACAAGCTTTTCGTGAAAATATGGAGAGGCCTCAAGGGTATGTTCAAGGTGATGAACCCGAAGGTGAGGCTCCCAATTGAAGACAATGGTAACCTAGAGAGTTACTCTTTTCTGAGCGAGTTGGAAGGTGGTGTGGAGGCCGGCAGCTCAGATGATAAAGTGAATGAAGCAACTAGCAAAAGGATAGAGTAGGGGTTTTTCCCCCTTTTGTCATGGTTTTTCCTTAGTAGTGCTTTTATTTCTAGACATTGGTTTCTGGTTTTTCTTGATGACTGTTTGACCAATTAGTTTTCCTTGCTTTTCTGTATTTGTTTTGTGATTGACTTTGATGGATTTTTCCCTTGTCGGGCTCGGTGATGTATCTAAATTTGCTTGTCTTGAAATGCTGTTTCTTGATTTTTGAGTTTGTATAGGTTTTTGAGATTTTGGACAGTAACTCACTGTTTTCTGCTATACTACTACTGCAGTGAACGTGAGATCCTCAATCACAAAGTATGTTGCACCGTAGTGGAAATGAAGGAACGTGAGGAGTCCGCTGCGGCAGACAGTGATTTTCTATAGCACACACGCTATAACGAAAGATGATACGTGACAGCGACAAGAAGGAGCATGAGGAGTCCGCTCTAGCGGACCCTAATCCGTTATGGTGGACTCGCTACTGCGGACAAGGCTCCGCTGGAGCGGTACTCTACATAAATCTTACCATCACCACGGCGGCCCTCCCATCCAGGGCGCCGGACCGCGGACGTGAACCATTGCTCGCTATAGCGAGAAGGTTGAACCATTGGGCAATTTCTGATGCCCTCAAGACTTGCATAACACTAGAAACTTGTCAAATCGCTTTTCGCGCATGAAACAGATCATACAACACTAAAACAACACAATTGTTAGATACCAATTGGACATGTCTGCATACCAATTGGAATCGAGCAGATACCAATTGGACATGTCTAGATGCCAAATTAACCGAGGTGGCACGATAAAAGAGAAAGAAGAGAAGTTTTCTAAATGCCCTATAGCCTCCCATGGATGGATACGGACGTTTACGTACCATTCCATGACACTCGACTAGACATTGCTCTTGTACTTGTGAGACCAGTAACCTGAAGATCTGATACCAACTTATCACGATCCAAATCGGGGATCGTGCGGGCTCCTCCCCAAATCTGACCTTGGAGGCAAACTTTTTTACCAGAACACTCATTTTATATAAAGAATGAATAACACAACACTAGCATTTTCCATTATCCATTGAAATCTGAATTTATACAACAAGTACTTTTATAAATACCAATTCCCAAAATCGAGTCTAGATATAGTACAAGAGATCCTAATATTTATTACTGAACAATGACAATACATTAGAGCACAACCTCTGTTTTGAAATAGAATTAACAAAAGTCTTCAAGATGGGTAGCAGAGAGTCGTCGAAAGCTACTAATCCACGAACTCAACCAGTAACAACTCTACACTCTGAATAGGGTGTAGCAATAGTAAGATTAGTACAACACTCGTACTAGTAAGTATCATACGCCGACAAGGATTAGAAGATCATTATAAAAATAGCAAACAACAGATAAGTATGGTAGGCAATAACACAATAAATCCACAGAATCAGTATGGGCAAAGGGTTCTACCACAAGAAATCAATACAACATTCAAGACTAGATACGAGCTTCTACTCCATAATTCACTAACCACATGATACAAGTCAAGATTCACTCGAATACTACCTAAGCCATCAAATAGAAATAACCATACTAAGACCAATTATAGAACAAGTTCACACCTACTACTCAAGAAATGATTACCCTCAACAGTATTCTCTTCCACCTCACTTAACAAGATGAACAGGCCATTTCGCACAAGAAGGATATACAACATTCAAATCGGGGTTCCATATCTAAGTAAAGGGTCGAACAATACCACCAAACACTGTCCAAGAATAGCATCACAAGTACAAAGAGATAAGTAGTCGAATCATAGCCTATGGTGAAGGACCTAAACACAAGTCTGCCAAGTTTCCCACAATTCCTCCAAACGAGCACAAATACAAGTACAACCCTTGAATCCAATCAATTCATGTAAAATTAGATGATGATAATGAATAGATATGCATTGTAACAATACACACACGCTCCGGGAGGAATACCTCCACGCCTAGAAAGTCATGACCCATGGGGGACCCACGAAGTCCATGTACATGCTGCGGCGTACAGCCCTATCCAATATATATATATATATATATATATATATATATATATATATATATACATACATACATGTGTGTGTGTGTTGCGGAATGCGCAAGCCAGTCAAATATATGTATATATATATTGCGGAGTGCAACTCGATCCACTATATTTATATATGTATTGTGGCGCGCAACCCGATTTAAATGTATGAGTATGAATGCATGAATGATATAAATGCCAATGAGAATCTATCAATACCAATGGTGCCACACATGGACACATATCAAAATATCACGGATAAATCACGTCTTTCCTCTTTACAAGACAACACCCAATAGACGAGAGATACAGGTTCACAATCATGACAAGACAACTCAGCATCAAGCCTAGTTCACACACGTAGTAACAAGCCAATAGATAACAACAAGGCAACGAACCACAATTGTCACACCCCGATAAGGAATATGACGGGCTCCGACCCGTAGGTCGGGAACCACTTGAGTTACCAGCTACCTTGAATACCTTATACTATAAATTAACATACACTTGTATGTAGAAAAGGCCCAATATAGATATATTCAATAATCCAACACATATGTACATAAACGAACCGACAAGGTCACCACAACATCACAAGTATCATAAGCCGGCAAGGCTATCAAGAAAGTATCACAGACCAAAACAAGGCCAACATGACCATACACAATATATACACACCCCACTATGTCTATGAGCCTCTAAGAGTTTACATATGAACAGGTATCACACTAGTAGAAAAGTACCAAAAGATAGCAAGTACGGAGTAGTGGCACTTGCTGACACCGCTGAAGCTGGAAAATCTTACTGCGGTCGCTCCTCAATAACCCTGTCAAAGCCTGCTCATCCTTGTTATCATCATTGTCATTGTGAAACGTATCCGTCGTTATTGTCATAAGAGCGTACAAAATCATAAACCACTGTTTTGGTAGAATACGGACACTTTGGAAAAACATTTACGAGTTATCAGGAAGATAATCATGCTTTGGAATCATAAACATCTAACTTTGAAAACAAGGAGAATATGGAAGCAATTATGAAATCCTGGCATCGGAACTATGCCTTGAAAGAAAGGGACAAGCCTTAACATACCTGTTCCACGTCCTATTAGCTACGCTTAATTGTCCAAGCTCGCTATCGCTAGTCTACATTCAAGAAGATTGACGCAATCATTAGATTCATCACCATATACACTTGTCTTAGTCTTTCAAGTAAATTCACTTATGATCTGCCGAAATTTCGGCAGCATCTCCCCTGTAAATACACCATCCCCGAGAATCTAACTCGGCCCAAATCATCAATCAACAATCCGAGAATTCAACTCGGCCAAACTATCAACAACAATACCATCAATCATACCAACAACATCAACAAACAATTCAAGACGCATTCTAACATTAACAACCTTTGCCATACAATTTAACGACATTTCATTTATAGTCAATTCAATTCACATATTCTCCTTGTTTCAATTCCGACAAGAACAATAACAACCTATTTCTTTCTTTCAAATTCAATCACAACAACCCAACTTACAATCTTCCAAACAAATGTCTCACTTCCAAATTCATGAATTCCACCAACATTTTACATTAACAACTTCATTCATACAAATATAAGAATTCATGCTAGTGTCACATTAACTTCCACAACGACACCACACCGATTACAACTTCATTTCAAGCCATTAAATCCTCATTTTACATCATGGAATCCACAACACAACAATCCAATTATTAAATAAAATCAATTCATTTGTTCTACACAATACAACTATATTCGGCCAACCCCCAACATACCAAATTCATGATTTTCATCCATTTCCACACACTACAACATACACAACCATCTATAACATATGTAAAAGAGGATTGAACACATACCTTTCTCACTCAACTTCTTGGCTTGGCTAAGGTTTCCAACTTGCACAACAAATGCTTTGCTTGCTCCAACAATCACTCCATGTTAATTAGGGCCTTCAAATTGGTTGAATTGCTAGAAGAGAATTAGTTTTCTTGACCAATTTTTCATGACCTAGGTTCGGCCATACCATGGCCGAATGACTTCTCTTTTTTTTTCTTCTTCAAACTTTCTTATGTTGTAGAAAATGATGAAATTTCTAGATGATTTTCCTTGCTAACACATATATAGACATAGCTCCTTCAAATAGTAGGTGGACACATGTACCTTCTCCATTTTTCTTGAAATTTCTTAAAAATAAACAAAGAAGTCTAAGTGTCTTCTTATGTAAGCTTTAGTCCAAATATATTTATAACTAGTCCCATTAAATAAAAATTGTGGACATATACCATACATGCCACACGGCCAACATGGCCCCTTCAAGAACCTTCATGAATATTTTGTGAAATTCCCATTTTACCCCTAGCCATCCGCAATATTACCATGAGCCATTTTGTGAATTTTCCTTTTTACCCTTGACCTTTCTCAATATT
Source organism: Lycium barbarum (assembly GCF_019175385.1). Lineage (NCBI taxonomy): Eukaryota > Viridiplantae > Streptophyta > Magnoliopsida > Solanales > Solanaceae > Lycium > Lycium barbarum. The sequence goes on from NC_083339.1 coordinate 98,221,407, forward strand.
TCCATGCTAATAATGTTCATAAATAATATTCATAACCAACTTGTACATTAAAAATAATTTTGGAAGATGGTCATTCCCTTAACTTACCACGACTACTTTGAAATATCCGAATGTATAAAATACGGGATGTAACAATCTCTTCCCTATCTTTACTCCTCCATAGGACATTTACTGAAGCCACATCTTTGTTTTTGAGTCTGCGGACTTGTCGATCGAGAATAGCACTTGATTCTTCCTCGTATGTCAGATTTTCTGTAACTTGTATACCATCCACAGGTACGATTCTGGAGGGGTCTCCAATACATTTTTTCAGCATGGATACAGGAAAAACTGGGTGAAGCGCGTGCAGTTCTGATGGTAGCTCGAATTCATAAGCTACCTGGCCTACCTTTCGGACAATCTTATAGGGCCCGATATATCGGGGACTAAGCTTCGCTTTCTTACCAAATCGCATTACGACCTTCATAGGTGATATTTTTAGAATTACCCAATCACCTACCTGAAACTCCAATTCTCGTCGTCGTACATCCGCATAAGATTTCTCGCGGCTCTGAGCTGTGTGCAACCGTGCCTGAATAAGCATTACCTTTTCAATGGCCTGATCAACAAGGTCTGGCCCGAATACATTTGCTTCTTCGACTTCAAACCAACTGGCAGGAGACCTACACTTCCTGCCATATAAAGCCTCATACTGAGCCATTTTGATACTAGCATGATAGCTATTGTTCTAAGCAAACTCTATCAGAGGCAAATAATCATCGCAACTTCCTTGGAAATCCAGTACACAGGCTCGTAACATATCTTCCAAAGTCTGAATAGTCCGCTCAGCCTACCCGTCTGACCGCGGATGGAAAGCCATACTAAGATTTACACGAGTCCCAAGGCTTTCCTGAAAAGATTTTCAGAACTTTGCCATAAACTGAGTGCCCCTGTCAGAATTAATGGACACTGGAATGCCGTGAAGACACACAATCTCCTTAAGATATAGCTTAGCATTGTCTTCAGCAACATAGGTAGTTCTTACTGGAAAGAATTGAGCTGATTTAGTTAACCTATCAACGATCACCCAAATAGAATCGAATTTGCGACAAGAACGCGACAATCCCGTGACAAAATCCATATTAGTCACTTCCCACTTCCACGCTGGGATCTCCATTTCTTGTAATAGGCCACTGGATTCTGATGTTCGATCTTTGCCTGCTGGTAAGTTGGGTATTCAGCTACAAAGTTAGCAATATCTTTCTTCATACCATTCCACCAATAAAATCCCTTGAGGTCACGATACATCTTGGTTGATCCGGGATGAAATGAATACCGGGAATAATGAAATTCTAACACGATCCAGTCTCAAAGCCCGGTTACATTTGGAATGCACAACCGGCCTTGATATTTGAGACCCCTTTGAAACTAGTTCAAAGGCTGAGATCCGATTTGGTTGCACTCCTTCCTTAATATTACCTAAAACTGGATCTTCATTATGTTGAGCCTACATCTGAGGCAAGAGTCGATTGGGATATATTCTGTAAGATAATCCCAATGTCTTCTGAGTCCAGCAGGCGAACTCCCAGATTTGCCAAGCGATAAAGCTCTCTGGTCATTTCCAATTTTTCAACTGGCAAATGCAATAGACTACACATCGACTTGCGACTTAAAGCATCAGCAACAACATTTGCTTTGCCAGGATGATACAAAATCTCAGCATCGTAGTCATTTAGCAATTCGAGCCACCTTCGTTGCCTCAAATTCAGTTCTTTGTGCTTGAATATATATTGTAGACTTTTATGGTCTGTATAGATATCCACATGGACTCCATATTAGTAATGCCGCCATATCTTCAGAGCGTGAATCACCGAGGACAATTACAAATCATGGCTTAGATAATTTTGCTCATGTTTCCGTAATTGTCGAGAGGCATAAGAGATCACCTTACCATTTTGCATCAGTACACACCCCAGGCCTGTGCATGATGCATCACAGTAACCCTCAGTGTCTTCTGGAATGGTAAGAACCGGAGCGGATGTCAACCTATCTTTCAATGTCTGGAAACTCCGCTCGCACGCTTCTGACCATCAGAACTTGGCCCCCTTCTGAGTTAATTTTGTAAGAGGAGCTGCTACAGAATAAAATCCCTCCTTAAATCTCTGATAATATCCAGCAAGACCCAAGAAACTTCGGACTTCCGAAGCAGGTGTGGGTCGAGGCCAGTTCTTAATGGCTTCGATCTTCCAATAATCAACTTTAATACCTTGATTGGACACAATATGGCCTAGAAAAGCCACTGAAGTTAACCAAAATTCACATTTGGAAAATTTGGCATACAGGTTTGATCTCGCGATGTTTGCAACACCTTTCGGAGGTGATCAGTATGTTCCATCTCTGAACGAGAACATACAAAGATATCGTCAATGAATACCATAATAAAAACATCCAAGAAGGGCTGGAATACTGTGTTTATTAGTGCCATAAATGCCGCAGAAGCATTTGTAAATCAAAAAGACATAACAAAGAATTCAAAATGCCTATATCTCATCTGGAAGGCTGTCGTTGGAATGCCTTCCCATTTCACTCGTAGTTGATGACACCCTGACCTTAAGTCAAACTTCGAGAAGCATTTGGCACCCTATAGCTGATTGAACAAATTATCAATTCTATGCAATGAATATTTGTTCTTGATGGTCACCTTATTCAATTGACGGTAGTCGATACACACTCTTGGTGAGCTATCCTTCTTGCGCACAAATAATACCGGTGCTCCCCATGGAGACGTGCTGGGCCTAATGAAGCCCTTATCTAGCAAGTCATGCAGTTGCACCTTTAATTCCTGCAATTCAGCAGGGGACATGCGATAAGGTGGAATAGAGATGGGTTGAGTGTCCGGATATACATCAATCGCAAATTTAATTTCTCTTTCGGGAGGGAGGCCTGGTAATTCATCGGGGAATACATCCTGAAACTCTTTAACTATAGGAACAAATTGTAAAGTTGGCGGGTCAGCTTCAGTGCTCCTAACTCGAACCAAATGATAAATATAGCCTTTGGAAATCATTTTTCGCGCCTTAAGGTAGGAAATAAACCTACCCTTTAAAGCCGGAGTATTACCCTTCCATTTGAGAATCGGCTCACCCGGAAACTGCAATTTCACAGTTTTTGACCAACATTCAACATTGGCATAGCAAGAGGATAGCCAGTCCATACCCATCATAGCATAAAAATCAACTATTTCTAATTTCACTAAATCAGCAAAAGTCTCACGGCCACATATCGTAACCACACACTTATAATAAATTTGTCTCACAACAATAGGTTCCCTGACCGGAGTAGAAACTAAGAAAGTTTTAGGCAAAGATTCGGGCTTAATACCAAACTTATCAGTAATATAAAGAGTGATATAAGATAGTGTGAAACTCGGGTCAATCAATGCATAAACATCATAGGAACAGATGGATAAAATACCTGTTACAACATCTGGGGACGACTCAAGATCCTGCCACCCTATAAGTGCATAAATGCGGTTTTGGCTGCTGCCAGAACCTGGCACCTGACCTCTTTCCCTACATCTACCTGTTCGCATTGAAGAAGATCCTTGCCCAGGAGGGTGAATAGAAGATAAAGTTCCTGTCGGCTGAGCCGGGCCTCCTCTACCGCGAGATAGACAGTTTTCCATAACATGACCAGGCTGCCCATAAGGGTACCCTGGCGGCACTGGCCAAAGTGGCCCTTACCGCATTGATCACAACGGGGCAGTGGGGGCCTTGCCTGGCTTGGTTCTCCCCTATAAGAAGGAACTGGCATTCTCGAACTTTGACCCGGTCCAGAATAAGTGGGTCGATCATAACGCTGCCTTTGGAACTGAGAAGGTGCACTAACTACTGAAGAAGCTGATCTTCTATAAGAAGCGGGCCTATAACCTTACTGATAAGCACCTGAATAACCTGTGGATCTGGCCCGCTTATAACGGCCCTTATTTGGGTCTTACTCAGTCTGTTGTTGACGTTCAAGGTCCTGTAAATTTTGAGCGTACGCCTGAATACGAGCAATATCCATGCCACCCTGTAAGGAAGCCGTCATACAATCCTTAATCAAGTGAGGCCCAAGTCCAGTCACGAAACGTTGTACCCTATCTTCCATGTCAGCTACCATAGTCGGAGAATATCTAGGCCAAGCAGTTAAACTTCAAACTATATTCGGGGATGCTCATATTATTCTAGTGAAGTAATAGAAACTCATCAGTCCTAGCCTCGCGAACCTCAGCAGGCAGATAATGATCTAGAAAGGCCCTGGTGAATTCGGACCACACTGCTAGAGGTGCATTCTACCCTCTCGACTGTTGCCAGGACTCATACCATACTGCGGCCACATCCCACAGTCTTTATGAAGCTAGTTCCATTGATTCTGTATCAGAAGCACGCATTACCCTCAAGGCGCGGCCCATTCGATCTACAAAGTATTGATAATCATCCTTCGGGTTTTTCCTCGTGAAAATAGGAGGGTCCAAGGTAGCAAAGTCACGCACGTGGGAACTAACAGCTATGTTTGGAAGGCCAGCCAGCCGCTGTGTCTGGGTAGCCACCAATCTAGTCAATAGTTGGACTACATTTCGCAAGTCCTGATCGTAAAAAACAGGGGGAGGAGCTGGAGGCTGAGGAGCCGGAGGGTCTGGAGCTCTATCATGCTCTTCAGCAATTAATGGAGTAGAGGTATCCTGCGAGGGGGTAGCGCTTTGGGCCTCACTTTTCCCTAACTCGGCTAGGGATACTCGACTCGGGCCTTCCCCCGCAACTCCTCATATTTTGCTGGCCTTCTTCTTTCTTTGAGGCATCACTGAAATTTAAACAGGAAAAGATTAGATAAAGTCATCCTTACTTGGATCCATCACACGATCAAGATAATGAACAAAAGCGTCTTCCTAATTACCCTGCAGCCTCCTGGCTATAGATATGGTGCACGACATACCAATAACCAGGACTCTACTGGACACGGCTCATAGAGATCCCTAGGACTGAACTACTCTGATACTAATGTGTGACACCCCGAAAAGAAGTATGACGGGCTCCGACCCGTAGGCCGGGAACCACTTGACTTATCCGTTACCTTGAATACCTTATACTATGACTTAGCATACACCTGCATGCAAAAAAGGCCCAATATAGAAATATTCGATAGTCCAACACATATGTACATATGCGAACCGACAAGGTCGCCACAACATCACGAGTATCATAAGCCGGCAAGGCTAACAAGAAAGTATCAGAGACCAAGAAAAGGCCAACATAACCATACACAATATTTACATACCCCAATATATCTATATACGAACAGGTATTACACTAGCAGAAAAGTACCAAAAGATAGCAAGTCCGGAGTAGCGGCACTTGCTGACACCGCTGAAGCTGGAAAATCCTTCTGCGGTCTCTCCTCAATAACCCTGTCAGAGCCTGCAGCACAAAATGCAGCGTCCCATGCAATGGGATGTCAGTACGAATAAAAGTACTGAGTATGTAAGGCTGGAATCAATAACATAAGTAAGACGGAGGTGTAAAGAGAATAGAAGTAACCTGCCATCTGGGAACGTACAATATACAATGCATGAGTTTAAAAATCATATGAAAACATATGCATGTATATAAATAGTATCATGATCATAACGTACCCGGCCTTTTCAAGCTTCGGTGTATAACGTACCTCGCCCTTTCGGGACTCGGTGTGTAACGTACCTGTCACACCTCGAAAAAATTTCACCTCGTCATATGATAGATAGGTGAGACGAATACGATGTTTCTATAAGTAAGAAAGGTTATTTAATGATCCTAATTAAGATTTCAAAGATGTTGGAAGCAAGAGGAGAAAGTTCCTTAAGAAGGGCAAAGTATATGTGGTGTTTTGGAAAAGTTCCGTAAAGTACCGAGCTATGTTGACTTAATGATGTCTTAAAGAAGAGATGCCTTAAAGAAGAGTTTTATCTCCTTATATTGGTAATGAAGTGTTAAACAAGTGTAAGGAAGGTTCCATAAGGATTGGAGATTGAACGAAACGACGGAAACCATTTCAGGGAAGTGGAGTTATACGAACACTAATACGGTCCATATAACATTGTACGGTCCGTATAAGTGGTCATGGTTCACCACCATGAAAAACATCTCCCTGCTAGGGGTTATACAGACCACTTATATGGACCGTATAAGTGGTCGTATAACTCCACTTCCCTAAAATGGTTTCCGTCGTTTCGTTCGATCTCCAATCCTTATGGAACCTTCTTGACACTTGCTTAACACTTCATTACCAATCTAAGGAGAGTTACAACTCTTCTTTAAGACATAATTAAGTCAACATAGCTCGGTACTTTATGGAACTTTTCCAAAAAACCACATATACTTTGCCCTTCTTAAGGAACTTTCTCCTCTTACTTCCAACATCTTTGAAATCTTAACTAGGATTGTTAAATAACCTCTTTTACTTATAGAAACATCATATTCGTCTCACCTATCTATCATATGAAGACGTGAAATTTTTTCGAGGTGTAACATTCTCCCCCCCCCCCCTTACGAATATTCGTCCTCGAATGTTAGGTTCTCGGGGATTCTATAAAAAATTTGCCAGTGTTTCCCCTATAATAAGGCACTACCATCCTGCACAGCAACCTAAAATACATTTCCTCACAGGTCCACAACAACAACGACAAATACCATGGCCACACACGACCAAGAATACATCAAGAAAAGCATTACATACCTGAAGATAATGGTGTCCCTGCCTGGCTCTCCTCTAAGGGTGAAAATAAATATAGGTACCGGAATTTCATGTCTTCTTCGGCTTCCCAAGTCATTTCCTCTCTGTTATTATTCTTCCATAAAACATTAATTGAAGCTACTTCATTAGTTCTGAGCTTTCGTACTTGCCTATCTAAAATGGAAACGGGGACTTCTTCATAAGATAATTGCTTAGTAACTTGAACATAATCTATTGGTACTATTTTAAAAGGATCTCCAATGCACTTACGAAGCATTGATACATGGAAAACTGGGTGAAGTGACTCCAACTCAGGGGGTAGATCTAATTCGTAAGCCACTTTGCCCACTTTGCGCACAATCTCATAAGGCCCAATGTACCGGGGGCTAAGCTTCCCCTTTTTGCCAAATCTCATCACGCCCATCATCGGCGACAACTTTAACAATACCCAATCTTTCACTTGGAACTCTAAGTCCCTTCGACGATTATCTGCATAAGACTTTTGATAACTCTGAGCTGTTAAGAATCGATCTTGTATGAGCTTAACTTTCTCTATTGCTTGCTGGACCAAGTCTGGCCCTATCAATTTAGTCTCTCCTACCTCGAACCACCAAATTGGGGATATGCACTTTCTCCTATATAAATCCTCATACGTCGCCATTTGGATGCTAGAATGATAATTGTTATTATCAGCAAACTCAATAAGCAGTAAATGATCATCCCAATAACCTCCAAAATCCAATATACATGCCCATAGCATATCCTCAAGATTCTGAATCATACGTTCAGCTTGCCAATCTGTCTGTGGGTGAAATGCTGTGCTAAGACTCACATGAGTCCCCAAACCATCTTGGAAAGATTTTAAAAAATTAGCTGTAAATTGAGTCCCTCTTTCGGAGATAATAGATACTAGAACACCATCAATCTCCTTAACATAAAGCTTCGCATAATCTTCTACTACATATGTAGTTCTGACCGGTAAGAAATGTGCTGACTTCGTAAGTCTATCCACAATCACCCATATAGAATCATACTTACGTCAGGAACGGGGTAAGCCTGTAATGAAGTACATGTTAATTACTTCCCATTTCCAAGTTGGAATTTCTATAGCTTGCAACAATCCGCCCGACTTTTGGTGCTCAATTTCACTTGCTGACAGTTGGGACATTGAGCTACAAATTCCGCTATATCTTTCTTCATCCCATTGCACGAATATACAGATTTAAGATCATGACACATTTTCATTGCTCCTGGGTGGACAGAATAATGAGAATAATAGGCTTCTTCCAATATTTGGTGGCGTAATCCTGCAACATCAGGAACACATAACCTGCCTCAGCATCGTAGAACTCCATATCCAAAAATATCAAATGATGGCTTCTCTTTATGAAGGAGTATATTTCTGTAATGAATTAGCACGGGATCCTCATACTGGCGTTCCTTCACTTCCACCACTAGCGATGAGACCACTGGATTCTGAATGCTAGCTCCCATACTACCTGAGTCCACAACTCGAACTCCTAGGCTAGCTAACCGCTAGAGCTCAAAGGCTATCTCTCTTTTCTCTGGCTGCAAATCGCATAAACTTTCTATGGATCTACGGCTAAGAGCATCAGCCACAACATTTGCTTTCCCGGGATGATACAGGATGTCAACATCATAGTTTTTCAATAATTCCAACCATTATCGTTGCCTTAAATTCAGTTCTTTCTGCTTGTAGATATATTGAAGGCTCTTATGATCTGTATAAATATCAACATGGACACCATACAAATAATGCCTCCACATCTTTAATGTATGAATCACTGCAGCCAATTCAAGATCATGGGTTGGATAATTCTTCTCATGTTTCCGTAACTGTCTTGAAGCACACGCAATCACCTTACCATATTGCATCAACACATAGCCTAGCCCAACGCCTGAAGTGTCACAATAAACAACATAACCTTCCGATCATTCTGGAAGTGTCAGGACTGGCGTAGAAGTTAATTTATCCTTTGGCTCTTAGAAACTACGCTCACAAGCATCTGCCCATTGAAATTTGGCTGATTTCAAGGTTAACTTCTTGAGTGGTGCAGAAATAGAAGAAAAGCCTTCTATGAACCTCCTGTAATAACCTGCTAAGCCCAGAAAACTACTAACCTCTGTAGGAGTTGTGGGCCTTGGCCAAGTCTTCACAGCCTTAATCTTCTGGGTATCTACCTGAACACCATTGACTAAAAATTTTGCAAATAACTCTCGAGTTTGAAGAACTCTAAGAATGGTACGCAAGTTATCCGCATGTTCTGCCTCGCACCTAGAATACACCAAGATATCATCGATGAATACAATCACAAATAAATCTAGGAAAGGCCTGAACACATTGTTCATCAAATCTATAAATACTGCCGGTGCATTAGTTAGCCCAAACGACATTACTCGGACCTCAAAATGTCCGTACCTTGTTCTGAAGGCTGTCTTAGGGATATCTTTCTCCCTAACTCTCACTCTATGATGGTCGGATCTCAAATATTTCTTTGAAAACCATTTAGCACCTTGTAATTGATCAAATAAGTCATCAATCCTTGGAAGAAGATATATGTTCTTGATCGTCACTTTATTCAGTTGCCAATAGTCAATACATATTCGCAAGAAGGCATCTTTCTTCCGCACAAACAACACGGGTGCTCCTCACGGGGATGAACTAGGCCTAATGAAACCTTTCTCAAGCAAGTCCTTCAATTTCTCCTTCAACTCTTTCAACTCTGCGGGAGCCATTCTATAAGGTGGAATAGATATGGGTCTAGTATCCGGCAGCACATCTATAGCAAAATCAATCTCCCGCTCTGGAGGGAGACCTGGAAGCTCTTCCAGGAACACATCCGGAAACTTATTTACTACGGGGATAGACTGAAGAGCTTGCGGTTCAGCTTCTACATCTTGAATTCAAACTAGATGGTAAATACAACCTTTTGTGATCATTTTCCTTGCCTTAAGATAGGAAATAAACCTACCTTTTGGTGACTCAGTATTCCCTTTCCATTCTAAAACTGGTTCTCTCGAAAATTGGAAGTGAACCATTTTCACTCTACAATCAATATTGGCATAGCAAGAAGCCAGCCAATCCATGCCCATGATAACATCAAAATCCACCATTTTTAGCTCGTGTAGGTCAACCATAGTACGATGGTCACAAATCACAACTACACAACTTCTATATAGTCGACTAGCTATTATCGGTTCACCAACAGGTGTGGATACCTTAAAAGGTTTAATCGTCTCCGATTAACCCCAAACCGACCCGCAATATATGGAGTAACATATGACAATGTGTAGCCCGGGTCTATCAAAGCATATATATCATGAGAAAACACCGATAATATACCGGTGACAATATCAGGAGAAGACTCAAGATCTTGGCGTCTAGCCAAAGCATAAATACGATGATGAGGACCTCTAGAACTGGGGGCTCTACCTCTACCTCTACGATGGCTGACTGGCGCATGTGAACCTGGCCCCATAGGGCATATGGATGATGAAGATGCAGCTATCGATCCTGAAGGTTGGGTCCTACCTCTACCACTAACCGAGGGGCAATTACGCATGATATGGCCTGGCCAACCGCATGGAAAACAAGCCGCTGAACCTAGTCGACACTGGCCCCAATGTAACTTCCCACACTGGGAACATCGCGACACGGGTGGCCTCGCCTGACCCGAATCACCCCTGAACTGGGATCCTGAAGCCCTGAAACTCTGACTCGGCCCGAAATGAGTAGATCTATCAAATCTCTGGCCTGTAAACCGTGGAGGTGCACTAGTCATAGCATGGCCTAATTGTCTAGAAAAATGTTGTCTCAACCTGCCTCTAAACTCACTCATCGGACCGGAAGATCTAGCCCTCTTATTATACCCTTTATCATACTCACGCTCACTTCTTTGTTGTGGTTGGCTTTCTTCCAAATTCTGGGCATGGGCTTGAATGCGTGAGATATCCATGTTGTCCTGAAGGGATGCAGTCAAGCACCTATCAATCAAATGTTACCCTAGCCTCTCACAAATCGGTGAACTCGGTCACCCATATCCGCTACCATGGCCGAAGCATACCTAGCCAAAGAATGGAAGCAGAGACTATACTCTAAAGCACCCATGCTCCCTTTTCTAAGATTTAGGAATTTATCGACTCTAGCTCGCCGAACCTCTGGAGGTAAGTAATGTCGGAGGAAGGCATCCACAAATTCTTTCCATACTGGGGGAGGTGCATTGGCTCCACGTAAATCCATCCAAACTGTATACTAATGAATCGCGACATCCCTCATTCTATAGGATACTAACTCCACCGAGTCAACGTCTGAAGAATGCATTAACCGAGTGTCCTCAACATCCCATCAATAAAATTCTGAGGGTCCTCTTCCGGCTTTGACCCAAAAAATTTCGGAGGGTTCAAGCTAATAAAATCGCGGGCCCTTGCACTAACAACCCTATCACCTTGCCCTGTACCTTGCCGCTGAGTCTGGGTGGCAACCAACTGACTAAGCAAATGAATAGCCTCTTTTAAATCTTATTATGAAGCACCCGGTAGAGGAGCTGGAGGTGCTGGAGCTGGGGACTGAGGCTCCCTCATGCTCCTCAAAAATAGGCACCGAATGGGAGGACTGAGATTGAGCCGCATTCTCAGACTCACCCTCCTCAATATCTGTTGGCGGTGCTCTTTCAGCCCGTTTTTCTGCCACTGTCTTGCCCTTTTGGGCTGCCGTAGCCGTTCTCTTTATAGGCAGCTCTGAAATACACAATACACAGTTAAGGAAAGAAAAATCCTTATATTATAACTCTATCGCACGATCTTATGAAGAAAGATGGTCATTCATTCCTAAAATGCCCACAACCTCCTGTTTATAAGTGTGACGCACAACACACCCATAAACAAGACTCTACTGGACACGGCTCGTAGACACACCCTAGGATAGAACTTCTCTGATACCACTTTTGTCACGACCCGAACCGAGGGCCATGATGGACACCCTGTGCTAACCCACCAGGGTACCTATTATCGTACATTCGTATTCGCATCTAGGTGGACCACATAGCTTACTCATGATTACTATACATCAATAATGCTAGACTCATTGGGCAACAATACATGTAAGGAATGAATGAGATAAACATGATAGAGAAATCATAAGTCATAAGGTGAAGGCAAAACCTGCGCGACCCTTAAGGATGAATACATTTCATACATATATCATATATACATAATCGTCATACATGAATCATCATAGCGTATACATCATCATGTCATAAAATTAATCATCGTAGTACCGTATCTGCTCATACACATAAAACATTATCCATATTCGGCCACGTAGGGCTCGACAATATCCGTATTCGGCTACATAGTAGCTCGACAGTATCCGTATTCGGCCACATAGTGGCTCGACAGTATCACATACATATCTTCTGTATTCGGCCACGTAGTGGCTCGACCATATCACATACATCATAACAAGGATCAGTATTGTGACACCTCGGAAAGTTTTCCGTGAGCATACAATGAATAGACCAATGAAGAGTATGAGTGTACGATGTTTTACTAAGAAGGGAATGACTACCAACGAGTTTTGAAAACGCGAAGGTTGCAGATTTGCATTGCGACCCAGTGGTAGTAAAACACAATACGGCCCGTAAAGTGATTTACGGACCGTAAAGTACCATCGTCCTCCAACTATCAAAACTTCAACTTTCTGTCAAATGTTGAAATGGTTAAATACGACTCAGAATACGGACCGTAAATTGAAATATGGCCCGTAAACTGCGACCGTAAACCACCATGGCCTACAGCAAACCTTTTTATTTCTGATATGCTTAAATACGGTCGTGGATGATGGACCGTAAACCAGAATACGGCCCGTAAACTGGGTTTACGGCCACTGTGCATCCCGACTACTATTCACAAAAATCAGATTTCTAAGTTAAGTATAAGGGACCCCAAGCTCATTTCATTTCATTTCTCATCTTCACAATTCAAGAATACTCCAAAACACTTCATCCACAAGAATTCAAGGGAATAAAGGGAAAATCAAGATCAACAACGCCAAATTCATGAAAACAAGAGTGTGATACCTAGCTCAAGTTCATCTTCCTCAAAGAAAACCAAAAGAGGAGTAATAGGATTTTGGTGCTAGAGTAGAGACTCCACTCAAGACTTGTTCCACCATCATCCAAGGTAAGTTTCATGACCATTTCATGTTTTTTAAGGTATTGGAAGGTTAAGATACCCGAATTGTAGAAAAGCATAGTAAATGGGTCATAAATGAATGAATAGTGCCATGAGTGAATGGTAGTTGAATTGAATCATGCGTGTTAGTGTGTTGTGAGTATGAATGAATTATAAAAGACATGTAGACCATGAGATAAGTGTGATACATGAGAAAATACGATAGCGAACCCAAAACCATAAAGGTGGTAAAAATGAAGAGAAATGGTTGATCATAGTCATTGTATATGAATGATGATTGTTGATTGCTATATTGTAGTTGTTGTTGTGGGTGTTGGGAGTGGATATGGAATATGGGAAAAGTAGTATAAACAAAGGAAGTGCTGCCCAATTGTCTCTAGAAATAGTAGTGCATTCTTATAGTTGATTAACTAACGTTAGTACGAATCCTCTTTTGAAGGTAGAGACGTTACATTGAAGGAGAATAAGCGAACGCTAGATTGCTTAAACGAGAATGGTATGTGAGGCTTAACTCTTCTTTCAAACGGCATGAATCCTTCAAGTTTTCCATAATCCTTCTATAAGATAAAGCTTATGGGTCCTTCCATATACCGAATCACCTATAAGCATGATAACAATGACAATGAGCTAGAGTATAGAGATTCAAGAAATTGTGGCACAATGTTCCTACAATGCTAATGATGTTATTATTATTACCACTCGCCTCATGCCTTATTTCCTTCAAGGAGAGGCATGATACCCATGCAATGTCCATAACACAATCGGGGGTTCACAACCTTATGTCACCCCGACTTAGTGTGGTATGCTCCTAACGCTAATGTATGCTATGACAATAAGATGATAAATAATGCTAACTTGTAATACGACTATGGGATGCATGGAATACCAAGAAATGATAACATGATGCCATGGTATGAGATGTGTAAGAGTGATGTGTTATGATTGATTTTGTGATGATATAATTCCACCACGCCACGATGGCCGGGCATGTCACCGCTAAGGCGGGCTGCATATGATTTCACCGTGCCTAGATGGTTGGGCATGTCACCGCTAAGGTGAGTTGCGATGTTACACCGAGCCTAGAGGGCCGGGCATGATCACCACTAGTGGGCGGCATATGATGGTTACCCGAACGCGGGTTAACGACGAGGACTATGATGAGATGATTCATATGATGTGATGACATGTATACCATGATTATATAAAATGTGATATATGTAAGTAATGCGATTTCTTATGACACTTGTGCAGGTTATATCTTTGCCTCTCGACTCATGATCTTCCTATTATGTTTGTTTATTTCATTCCTGCCTTACATACTTAGTACAATATTCGTACTAACGCCCATTTTCTTTGGACACTGTGTTCATGCTCACAGGTAGACAGGGAAGAGATCTTGCTCCAGATTCTTAGAGGCTGTTAGCTGACTGAAAGCACCCCGTTGTCCTGGAGGTGCCTATGATGATTCTTTTGTGTACAGTTGTAAATGTCATCTCACAGAGGCTCGTAGATACTCAATGTGGGTCATGTGGTCTCATGGCATGGCCATTGTGTAAATATATACATATATATTATTTTGCTAGCCTAAGGGCTCATGTTATACCCCATATTTTTATACGTCAAATGATTCGCAAGCAAATCGACTCAAGTTAAAGGCAGAATTTTTTCGGACATGAAATAGGAACCTTTAATTTTCAATTTTAATTATTACATAAATTGTTTATAAATTTTATTTAGTGTAGAAATATTATTAGAGATTAGGGATTAAATTAATTGTGATTAGATTATTAAGTAAGGATTAATGATTTATAAAAATTAATTAATTTGATTATTGAGAGTGGGCCCCACCAGAATTAAAAAAAATGAAAAATGACAAATCAAGAAAATATTTGGTGAGTCACTAAGAGAGGACACGTGTCCTATAGGGAGAAATCCTATATAAATGATGAATCACGTTAGCCATGATTCATTTTGGCAAAAGAAAATTCTAATTGAAAAAACAAAGAAGGAAAGAGGAGTTATTTCCATGGTTGCTCACGGCCAGCCATGGATGGAAAAAAAATATATTGTTGCTATTTTGATTAAATTCAAGTGGTTTGCAAGTTCAAGGAGGTGATAGCAACATTGGATATTGAATCGAGGAAGAAGAAATTGTAAAATTGGAGCAATTAAACGTAGAAATTCCTCCGAGAAAAATTAGGTAAGATTTTCTTACTTTGTGGTGAAATTGTGTTAATAGTGTTGTAATGGAATTATTAAAATTGGATTGGATGAAATTGGAAGTAAGAAATTGCGTGAAATCGTTGTTATACGAAATTGTGGATTGAAAAGAATTAAAAAGGGTTATTGGATTGTTAGAGTTGTTTACAGGCTGAATTGTAAGGATTCTATATGAATATTGCTATTGTTGTCATTGTTGGTATTTTTGTGATAACAGGAGGATAATTGGGAATTCGGGCTAGGTGAATATATAGGGGAGATGCTGCCCGATTTCCGTTAAGTCCTTAACTAGTGAAAAACCATAATCGAAAAAGTATAAGTTGAAGAATAAGTTCTATAGGCGATTGGTCACAATTTAAGAGCTAGGAAGTATATTTTATTAACGATAGCGTTACTTTTATATTAAATAGGCTAAAGGGGCGACGAAGCGAACGAGATTACGATTAATCATTAACAGGTATGTAAAGTTGTCCCTTCTTTCTTTTGGCATGTCTTAGATTTAAGTGATGAATGATATGAGCTTTGGGGTAATCCTATTCATAAGTCTTGAGTGTGATTCATGATTCTTATTCACTTCTTGATGTTAGAACTCTTAAGTGATTGAGTTTCCCCCTCCAGTTTTCTATACGTTAGATAATAGTCGACATATTGTCACGACCCAGCTAGGGGCCACGACGGGTACCCGGAGCAATTACCGAGCACCGCTTACTCTACTGCTGGTCTCGCTCATTTAATACTCTTTTATCAATTTTACATACCAATTGTAGGAAAATCATATTTAATCAAAATATAAATACTTTATATACATTATCCCCTTGGCCATCAAAATAATACACATACATATGAAAAAAATTTGTGAGACCATCTAACCCACACTGCGTATCTACGAGCCTCTACTAACATAATGAATACATGGACGGAACAAGACTCCGTCATGCCCAAAATATGCATATATGAATGTACATCAAAAGAATAGTCATAAGCACCTCCAAACAATGGAGTGCTATCTATCAGCTGACAGCTACTGAGGACCTGGGCCAAACTCTCCTCCCTGTCTACCTGTGGGCATGAACACAGCGTCCGAAGAAAGGACGTCAGTACGAATATTGTACCGAGTATGAGAGGCATACATAATGAAAGGAAACATCAGTAATATGGGAATAACATCAACATGAGACATATGGATCTGACTGATAATCATAAATGAAGTAATGCATGTTGTCTTTCTCATACTCATCATCATAACATGTATGCATCATATGCAAGCTGCCGTCCATGTCGGAATGGTGTGACAATCAATAATATTAGCCCGTGTCCAGGCCTCCTGCGTCCGGGGTACCATCTCATGCCGCCCACTAGTGGTGTCTGCCCACGCCCGTAGGTCGTGGTGTATCCATATCGCCGCCCGCCGAAGCGGTGTCTGCCCGGCCAACTAGGCCCGGTGTGAAATGCTCATGACATGCTCAATATAAATGCTCATAGTATTATGCTTATCATAAAATACTTATCTTATCATAATACGTATATAAGACTCATGATCAACTTTACTCTATCGGGGTGACGTAAGGTCGTGATCCCCCGATTACATTATGAAACCATCATGGACATTCCGCCCCACCTTGAAAGGAATAGTACATAAGGTGAGTGTAGGCAAGGAATAACATCATCATCATTATAGTGTCATCATATCGTATAACTCATCTCATATAGACATTCAAAAGTATAAGCTTTTAACTTCTTAGAATGCAAGAACTTATGAAAGGAATAGGGATTCAAGTTAAAGGATTCATGCCATTAGAAAGAAGGACTAGCCTCACATTCCTTGGTCGTTTAGCTAAGATATCACTCACCTGTTCTCCGTCGATATCACGTCGTTACCTTCATAAGAGAATTCGTATCAACATTAGTGAGCTAACTATAAGAACGCGTCGCTAATTCTAGGAGAAGTCGGACAACGCTTCCTTCGCTCATACTACTTTTCTCGCGTGTTCTATATCAACTCCCAATATTCATAATATTATTCGCAATATGATGATCGACAATCGTCATTTACGTACATTTGCCAAAATCCACCATTTTCCTCCAATTTTCCTTTATTTCTACTTCTAGCCCATCCTTGCGTTTTCGTGCATTTAATGATTGTTTCATGATAAGAACATCATTTATAACGTATTTGTATTCACAACACTTCAATATTCATAGTTCAATTCCACTATCATTCATTCATGCCACTATTCACTCAATAATGACCCATTTCTATGTTCTTTTACATTTCAAGTGTCTAAGCTTTCCAATACTTCAAACTACATGGAATAATCATAAAACTTACCTTGGATGATGGTTGAACAATCCTTAAGTTGAAATACTTCAATTAGCCAAAACCCTAGTTCCACCTTCTTGGGAATTTCTTGACTTAGAAGATCCTTTGATGTGTTCTTACACTTGATTCCATGAAATTAGTGTTGTTGGTCTTGATATTCCCTTTAATTCTCTTGAATTCTTGTGGAGGAATTATTTGGAGAATTCTAGAATGTCTCTTGAGTTGTTGGATGAATAATGAAGTAATATGAAGCCTAAGTCCCTTTTTAAAATCACAAAATCTGATCTTTAATGAATTCTTGTCGGGGTGAACAGTGGTCGTAAACCACCATATACGGACCGTATTTTGATTTACGGTCCATCCACTGTGGTCGTTTTTAAGCATTCCCAAAAACAGAAAGTTTGGCTGGGGATTATGGTGATTTACAACTGAGGTTTACGGTCCGTAAACCAGTTTACGGGCCGTCCTCCAAGTCGTGTTTAACCATTTCAAAGACAGAAAGTTTGGCTGGTGGACATGGCAGTTTACGACCTGGTTTACGGTCCGTAAACCAGTTTACGGGCCGTAAACTGGGTCGTATTTAACCATATTCAACATTTACAGAAAGTTGAGATTTTTGACAAGCTGGAGGACGACTGCACTATACGGTCCGTAAATCACTTTACGGGCCGTATAGTGCCATATACGACCACTGTGCTGAAAATTTTCCGCGACTTTCTTATTTCCAAAAATTCTTAATTAGCCATTCCCAACTTAATAAAACATCATTCACTCAATTTTCATCATTCCACTCATCACACAAGTACGGAGAAATTTATGAGGTGTAACATTCTTCCCCCCTTTTGGAACATTCGTCCTAGAATGTTCGTGTTACGCCCCGTACTTTCGCATATTCGGAAAATTCGAAATAATTATGATTTGTAAGAAACAAGGTCATGTGTTGATTTGAATTTATATATGTGTGTTCTTCACGAGAAATATTGGTGTGGAAATACGGAGGAAGGCGAAGGGCAAAATTGAAATTATGGAAATTAGTTTCGGGAATTGCAAAAATAAGAATTTTAATCCATTGGGCCATCATTGAAATGAAAAAAAATGAGGCCCAACATTGAGAGGGGTGGCCGGCCACTTAGTGGACCAAGCCCATGGATTTTATTAATTTCCATGTGATAATTATTGAAGGGGCTAATATGAGTCATAAACACCTAGCAAATTCTAGAAAGATCAAGAAAACAAGGAGAAGAGAAAAAGAATGGGTATTCGGCCCTCCCTTGGAAATTCAAGATCAATTTTGAGCCATCAAAAAAATAATTTCTTCAAGCAAACTTGCTAATTGAAAGGCGCTTGTTAACGTGGAAGTGTTGTTAGAAGCGTTAGATTGCTCGTTTTCTTTATCTACCACTTTAGGCAAGTTGAGAAGTTGAAGAAGAAAGGTGAGTTCTAATCTTGTTTTATGTGTTATAAATGGTTTATATGTGTTGTTGTATGCTAAAATGGAAGAAATTCATGACAAGAGTCAAGTTGAAGTTGGGCCGTGTGGAAAGTGTTTTGCCGTGTGTGTATGTGATGTTCAAAGTGATGTATTAGCTTTAGTTGGCATGTTTTAATTGTTGTAGAGTGAAGGAAAGAATGAAAATCATCTTTGTGTGTGGGTATGGTGTTGGCCGTATGGCCCCCCTTTTTGTAGTTGAGAATGAATAAATCGTCGTTAGTACTTAAGTTGTCGTCGTTATGGATTCTACGAAGAAAAATACAAGTTTAATGACTTAAAGTGGTGTTGTGGTGGTTATGGGTTGATTTGGAAGTTAATGTGAATTTTATATAATTTTTGTATTTGTGAGGATTTCATTGTTAATGTGTGGATTAATGGTATAAGTCATGAATTTGGAAAGAATTAATGTGTTATAGTTGAGGTTCTTGGGTTTGGGGCAATTTCGGGTGAGTTGGAGTATTATTTTGGATGTTTGGAAAATTGTGTGAATTGTTTGAAATGCTCTTGAATGTTGTTGGCATGAGTTCGGGCTAGTATTTGAGTGTATAGGCATTGATGTTGGCTTGAAGGTAAGCCATTAAATTGAACATAGTGAATATTGTTGGATTATGTTGAAAGAGTATTCGATGCTAGAGTGCGTTTTGAATTGGTTATTGATGTTGCTAGATTGGTTGTTGTTGGTTGTTTTGAGCCGAGTTAAATTCTCAGGGCGTTGTATTTACAGGGGAGGTGCTGCCGAAATTTCGGTGGACAAGTACTAATTCAAGATTGGATGCCAAAAATCTTATAGTAACATTTGGTAAATGTGACCATTTGTAGGTTTCGGACGAAACGGGATTTGAGGTTTGGCGAGCGCAAAAGGCAAGAAAGGTATGTAAAGCTCCACCTTTTCTTCTCTTGGCATGTCCTAGATGTATTAGGTTTGAATATGGACCTCGGGGGCTACTCTACTCTTCGGAATCCGCGTCTAAATTTGCCCTTTTTCCATTTAGTGGGATTGAACTAATTCTGTTGTAAATGGTTAGGAAAGTTGTCTAAATACCTAGAACTTGTGTAAATAAAGTCCGATTACCTTAAAACCCTCATAAGCGACTCCATAAAGTTTATTATACCTAATTTGTGTCCGCCACCTCGGTTGACCCGAGGCGGGCCCCACTATTCCCGCTTTGTCCTTTATGGTACCATTGTCTTATTTTCAAGTAATATAAAATGAAATGTTTTAACTACTCTTCTAGCTATTAAATAAAAAAAATGGTTTTAAATATCCTATTAAGTCCTATAAACTGTTTTGGAACTTGGAAACGGTCTCAGAAAAATTATGTCTCTGCAACCCGTTATGACATCCGAAATATGCTTACTATGATTCTGTCCGATTTCATCATTTCGATTTGTCATTCGATATGCCTCATTGAGTCTCTGGGAATATATGATATTTTTATTGCATTTAGTTTCTCACTACTCCGTTCGTGGATGCCTCAATGTTTCCCCCACTGAGCCCGGGCCAGGATTTGTTATCAAGCGTATTCCACTGCATTGTTCGCCGCGCCTCGATGTGAGGGGGCAGGTATGACATGTACATGGGTCCGGAGTATGATGTGCCATGTACATCTATGTTCTGATGTTGGCGATATGATATGATATGGCCATCTGATATGTTATGATATGTTACGGAGCTATCCCCTACTCTGAAGTATGATTTGTTGTGGCGCCAGTTACGGGGTGGCGCCACGTTCTGTTCACCGAGTCTCGTATTGGGGCCGGATTTGGCATATGTTTCTGCTTACATTATTTATGTTTCATAATTATGCATTTTGATATTCTGGACTTTGCACTCATTTTCTGTACTTTCTATTCCGGTTATGATTTTGTTTACTGTACTTCATGCTTTACATACTCAGTACATATTCCATACTGACCCCCTTTCTGCGGGGTTGCGTTTCATGCCGCGCAGGTACAGATACCCGTTTCAGAGATCCGCCCGCTTAGGCTATCTGCTCTGCTATTTTGGGGTGTTCCTTTGTCCGGAGCCACATTTTGGTATAGACTTCTCTATCACACATGTATATGTTTATTCAGGGGTATGACGGGGCCCTGTCCCGTCTTATGTTTCCATTATTATTGTTCGTAGAGGTCTGTGGACACATATGTGGGTTGTGTATATGTTCTGGGAAATATGTATTTTGTGATGGCCTCATCGGCTTCTGTGCGCTACCTCTGCTTATGTACGATAGTTTGCGATTCCATTTGGCTTTTATATATGTGTATTTAGTTTAAATGTTGGTTTGGGATTATCGGGTACGTAAGGTGTCCTGCTCGGGCACGAGTCGCGGCCTACGGGGTTGGGTCGTGACAGTTCGACACTCGGGGATTCTGGAAAAATTTTGCCAGAGTTTCCTTTGTAAGTTGGATACTACCTTTCTATTACAACACCCACAATATCTTTGCCTCACAGGGCTATATCACAATATCAACACATTTATGGCAACACACGACTAAAAACATAAAATTAAAACATACATACCTTACACCGTCGACGTCTCATCTTGAATCTCTTCTGGGGATTGGAACAAATGGGGGTACATGGATTTCATCTTCTCCTCCGCTTCCCAAGTCATTTCTTCCCGATTATTGTTCCGCCATAGAACTTTGACTGAAGCAACCTCTTTATTCCGAAGCCTTCGTACTTGTCTATCCAAAATGGCAATGGGCATTTCCTCGTATGTTAGCTCCTCTGTTACTTGCACATCATCAATCGGGACTATTCTTGTTGGGTCTCAAATATACTTGCGGAGCTTCGAAACATGGAATACTGGATGCACAGATTCGAGCTCTGAAGGCAAGTCCAATTCGTAGGCTACTCGACCCACCTTGCGAATGATTTGGTAGGGTCCGATATATCTGGGACTTAGCTTTCCTTTCTTGCCAAATCTCATCACTCCCTTCATCGGCGATACCTTCAGGAACACCCAATCGCCCACCTGAAATTCCAAATCTCGTCGGCGATTATCTGCATAAGACTTTTGGCGACTTTGAGCTGTTAACAGTCGGTCTCGAATCACTTTAACCTTTTCAACTGCTTGTTGGATCAAGTCGGGGCCTATCAATTGTACTTCTCCGGTTTCAAACCATCCAATTGTAGATCTGCATTTTCTTCCATATAAGGCTTCATACGGGGCCATTTGAATGCTGGAATGATAGCTGTTATTATAGGCAAATTCAATAAGAGGCAAATGCTCATCCCAATTACCGCCAAAGTCCAATACACATGCCCGTAGCATATCCTCTAAGGTATGAATAGTGCGCTCAGCTTGTCCGTCAGTCTGCGGATGGAACGCCGTGCTGAGCTTAACTTGGGTACCTAGACCTTCTTCGAAGGACTTCCAGAACTTGGCTGTGAACTGTGCCCCTCTGTCTGTGATAATGGCCAAAGGAATACCGTGAAGTCGTACAATCTCCTTGAGATACAATTAAGGATAATCCTCCGCTGAATATGTGGTTCTAACGGGGAGAAAATGAGCTGCTTTCGTGAGTCTATCCACGATCACCCATATAGAATCATACTTCCCTCGCGTACGGGGTAATCCTACCAAAAAATCCATGTTAATCTCCTCCCATTTCCACGTAGGAATTTCCATTGCTTGCAATAACCCTCCTGGATTTTGATGCTCGGCCTTCACTTGCTGGCAATTCGGACACTGTGCTACAAATTCTGCTATGTCTCGCTTCATGCCATCCCACCAGTATACCAATTTGAGATCGTGCTACATCTTGGTTGCACCTGGATGAATAGAATACCGGGAATAATGTGCTTCCTCTAAAATCCATTGGCGCAAGTTTGCCACATTCGGTACACATAGCCGGCCTCGATATCTAAGAACCCCTTCTATGGAGACTTCGAATGGAGACTCTTCCTTTTCCTAAGATAGATCTCGATAGTGGCTTAACTGAGGATCTTCATATTGCCGTTCCTTCACTTCTAGATTCAATGATGAAACTGTGGGGTCATTGACGCTAATACCTGCATCTCCTGAATAAATGGGCCGTACTCCGAGACTTGCTAACCGATGGACTTCACGAACCATTTCTCGTTTTTCTAAAGGAACTCCACATAAACTACCCATCGATCGGCGACTAATTGCATCTGCTACTACATTCGCCTTCCCTGGATGATATAGAATGTTCACATCATAATCCTTCAGTAATTCCAACCATCTCCTTTGCCGCAAGTTCAACTCCTTCTATTTGAAAATATATTGAAGGCTTTTGTGATCCGTATAGATGTCCACGTGCACACCATATAAGTAGTGTCTCCATATTTTCAATGCATGAATGACCGTAGCTAGCTCAAGATCATGAGTGGGGTAATTCTGTTCATGTTTTCGCAACTGTCTCGAAGCATATGCAATAACTTTCCCATTCTGCATCAATACACATCCTAATCCCACACCGGAGGCATCACAATACACTACATAGCCATCTGATCCTTCTGGAAGTGTTAGCACCGGCGCTGAGGTCAACCTGTTTTTAAACTCTTGGAAGCTACGCTCACAGGCATCACTCCACTGGAATTTAGCCGACTTCTGGGTTAACTTTGTCAATGAGGCTGAAATAGATGAGAAGCCCTCTACAAATCTTCTATAGTATCCTGCTAACCCAAGGAAACTACGATCTTCTGTAGGCGTCATTGGTCTTGGCCAAGTCTTCACAGCTTCTATTTTCTGAGTGTTAACTCGAACACCATCATCTGAAATAGCATGACCCAGGAATGCAACAGAATTAAGCCAAAACTCGCACTTCGAAAACATTGCATACAATTCTCGATCTCGAAGAACGCCAAGAACAATTCTTAGATGATCTGCATGTTCTGATTCTGTGCGAGAGTACACCAAAATATCGTCGATGAACACTATCACAAAAAGGTCCAAGAACGGCCGGAACACATTATTCATTAAATTCATGAACACTGCCGGGGCATTCGTCAATCCGAACGACATTACTCGAAACTCGTAGTGCCCGTATCTTGTCCTGAAGGCAGTCTTGGGAATATCTGCTTCCCTAATTCTCACCTGATGATAACCCGATCTCAGATCTATCTTGGAAAACCATTTATCACCTTGCAACTGATCGAACAAGTCGTCATTCTAGGAAGGGGATATCTGTTCTTCACCGTCACTTTGTTCAACTGCCTGTAGTCGATGCACATTCGTAGCGATCCGTCTTTCTTCCTTACGAACAAGACTGGTGCTCCCCATGGCGAGGAACTAGGCCTTATAAACCCCTACTCAACTAAATCATTTAGCTGTGCTTTTAGCTCTTTCATTTCTGCTGGAGCCATCCTATACGGAGGAATAGAAATAGGCTCGGTGTCTGGTAGTACATCAATGGCAAAGTCGATCTCCCTTTCTGGAGGAAGGCCTGATAACTCGTCGAGAAACACATCTGGGAATTCATTCACTACCGGGACAGACTGGAAAGTTGGCACTTCCGCTTCCGTGTCATGAACCAGAACTAGGTGACAAATATAACCCTTGGCTATCATTTTTCTCGCCTTAAGGTAGGAAATAAACCTATCCTTTGGGGAAATTGTATTACCTTTCCACTCGAGTATGGGCTCTCCCGGAAATTGGAATCGAACTACCTTTGTCCGGCAACAAACATTAGCATAGCACGATGCCAACCAGTCCATACCCATAATTACGTCAAAATCTATCATCTCAAGTTCAATCAAATCCGCTATCGTCTGGCGATGACATATAATGACTACACAGCCCTTATAGACTTGCCTCGCTATTACAGGATCACCAACCGGAGTGAATACCTTGAAAGGTTTAATCGGCTCGGGTCTCACCCCAACACAATCAGCGATATACGGAGTAATAGATGAGAAGGTAGAACCTGGATCAATCAGAGCGTATACATCACTGGAAAATATAGTCAAGGTACCTGTGACAACATCTGGGGAAGACTCAAGATCTTGTCGCCCAGCTAAAGCATACACACGGGGCTGAACAGCACCTGAAGTAGATGCTCCCCCTATACCTCTGCCTCTACCTGCTGTAGTCTGAGAAGTTTGTGCTGTCGGGCGTGCTGAAGAAGAACCCGTTGCTGAACCTGTAGGCCGAGTCCCAGCTCTATCTCTTGCTGAGGGGAAATCTCTCATCATGTGACCAACTTGCCCGCAAGCATAACAAGCATCCGAACCCTGACGACACTGTCCGGAATGTAGTTTGCCACACTGGCTACACCGCGGCACTAGAGGTCTCCTCTGGCTAAAGTCTCCCCTGGACTGCGAATCTGAGGGCCTCGAACTCTGCCCCTGGCCTGACTGAAAAGAACGGTCAACCCTCCTATCTGAGAATCTAGGAGGTGCACTAGTCACTGACTGACTTGAGTGCCTAGAATATGTCTGTCTCGGTCCCCCTCGGTACTCACTTCTCTCCCCCATAGATCTAGCCCTCTTACCTTGTCTTCTGTCACCCTCACGATCACTTCTCTGCTGTCGTTGTCATTCCTCGAGGTTCTGAGCATGGGCCTGTATCTGGGAAATATCCATCCCGTCTTGCAAAGAGGTTGTCAGACAATCTCTGAACAAGTGTGGTCCTAAACCACTCTCAAATCTATAGACTCGGTCTTCCATGTCAGCTACCATAGTCGGAGCATACCGACCAATGAGTTGAATTGCATACTATACTCTCGGGCACTCATGCTTCCTTGTTTCAAATTCAAGAACCTGTCCGCTCGAGCTCGGCGGACTTCAGGTGGCAAGTAGTGACGAATAAAGGCATCTACAAACTCTTGCCACACGGGAGGTGGTGCATTCTCCCCTCTTGTTATCACCCAATTCTTATACCATAGTGTCGCCACGTCGCGAAGTCTATATGAGGCCAACTCTACAGATTCAGTCTCAGAAACATGCATAAGTGTTAACGTCCTCAGCATTTCATCGATAAAACCTTGTGGGTCCTCATCCGGCTTCGACCCAAAAAATGCTGGAGGATTTAGAGTAAGGAAATCACGGGATCTTGTACTAGTTGAACGATCACTTGGGCTCGCATTCTGTCGTTGTGCCTGAGCGGCAACGAACTGCGTCAATAAATGTATAGCCTCGGACACTTGTTAACCCGAAGCACCCGGTGGAGGAATCGGAGCTGAGGCTCCTCCCTTCTCTTCTACATTGGGCACGACCTCACTTTGCGATTCACTTTCCTCTACCACCGCCGGAGGCTCCCTTTCTGCCCGCTTCTTCGTCGTAGCTTTGCCTTTCTGGGCAGCTGTAGCTTTTCCTTTCGGCGGCATTTTTCTGAAACCATAACGCACTTTTAGGGATGATATAATCCTAGACATTGCTCTATAGCACGATTCATGAGAAGAAGGATGGTCATTTTCCTAAATGCCCTGTAGCCCCTTGTTTATTAGCGTGGCGCGCAACACACCATAAACAAGACTCTACTAGACACGGCTCGTAGACACTTCCTAGGGCGAACTGCTCTGATACCACTTCTGTCACGACCCAGCTAGGGGCCGCGACGGGTACCCGGAGCAATTACCGAGCACCGCTTACTCTACTGCTGGTCTCGCCCATTTAATACTCTTTTATCAATTTTACATACCAATTGTAGGAAAATCATATTTAATAAAAATATAAATACTTTATATACATTTGCCCCTTGGCCATCAAAATAATACACATACATATGAAAACATTTTGTGAGACCATCTAACCCACACTGCGTATCTACGAGTCTCTACTAACATAATGAATACATGGACGGAACAAGACTCCGTCATGTCCAAAATATGCATATATGAAGGTACATCAAAAGAATAGTCATAAGCACCTCCGAACAATGGAGTGCTATCTATCAGCTGACAACTACTGAGGACCTGGGCCAAGCTCTCCTCCCTGTCTACCTGTGGGCATGAACACAGCGTCCGAAGAAAGGACGTCAGTACGAATACTGTACCGAGTATGAGAGGCATACATAATGAAAGGAAACATCAGTAATATAGGAATAACATCAACATGAGACATATGGATCTGACTGATAATCATAAATGAAGTAATGCATGCTATCTTACTCATACTCATCATCATAACATGTATGCATCATATGCAAGCTACTCGTCCATGTCAGAACGGTGTGACAATCAATAATATTAGCCCGCGTCCAGTCCTCCCGCGTCCGGGGTACCATCTCATGCCGCTCACTAGTGGTGTCTGCCCACGCCCGTAGGTCGTGTTGTATCCATATCGCCGCCCGCCGAAGCGGTGTCTGCCCGGCCAACTAGGCCCGGTGTGAAATGCTCATGATATGCTCAATATAAATGCTCATAGTAATATGCTTATCATAAAATACTTATCTTATCATAATACGTATATAAGACTCATGATCAACTTTACTCTATCGGGGTGACGTAAGGTCGTGATCCCCCGATTACATTATGAAACCATCATGGACATTCCGCCCCACCTTGAAAGGACTAGTACATAAGGTGAGTGTAGGCAAGGAATAACATCATCATCATTCTAGTGTCATCATATCGTATAACTCATCTCATATAGACATTCATAAGTATAAGCTTTTAACTTCTTAGAATGCAAGAACTTATGAAAGGAATAGGGATTCAAGTTAAAGGATTCATGCCATTAGAAAGAAGGACTAGCCTCACATACCTTGGTTGTTTAGCTAAGATATCACTCACTTGTTCTCCGTCGATATCACGTCGTTACCTTCATAAGAGAATTCGTATCAACATTAGTGAGCTAACTATAAGAACGCGTCGCTAATTCTAGGAGAATTCGGACAACGCTTCCTTCGCTCATACTACTTTTCTCGCGTTCTATATCAACTCCCAATAGTCATAATATTATTCGCAATATGATGATCGACAATCGTCATTTACGTACATTTGCCAAAATCCACCATTTTCCTCCAATTTTCCTTTATTTCTACTTCTAGCTCATCCTTGCGTTTTCGTGCATTTAATGATTGTTTCATGATAAGAACATCATTTATAACGTATTTGTATTCACAACACTTCAATATTCATAGTTCAATTCCACTATCATTCATTCATGCCACTATTCACTCAATAATGACCCATTTCTATGTTCTTTTACATTTCAAGTGTCTAAGCTTTCCAATACTTCAAACTACATGGAATAATCATAAAACTTACCTTGGATGATGGTTGAACAATCCTTAAGTTGAAATACTTCAATTAGCCAAAACCCTAGTTCCACCTTCTTGGGAATTTCTTGACTTAGAAGATCCTTTGATGTGTTCTTACACTTGATTCCATGAAATTAGTGTTGTTGGTCTTGATATTCCCTTTAATTCTCTTGAATTCTTGTGGAGGAATTATTTGGAGAGTTCTAGAATGTCTCTTGAGTTGTTGGATGAATAATGAAGTAATATGAAGCCTAAGTCCCTTTTTAAAATCACAAAATCTGATCTTTAATGAATTCTTGTCGGGGTGAACAGTGGTCGTAAACCACCATATACGGACCGTATTTTGATTTACGGTCCTTCCACTGTGGTCGTTTTTAAGCATTCCCAAAAACAGAAAGTTTGGCTGGGGATTATGGCGATTTACGACTGAGGTTTACGGTCCGTAAACCAGTTTACCGGCCGTCCTCCAAGTCGTGTTTAACCATTTCAAAGACAGAAAGTTTGGCTGGTGGACATGGCAGTTTACGACCTGTTTTACGGTCCGTAAACCAGTTTACGACCTGTTTTACGGTCCGTAAACCAGTTTACGACCTGTTTTACGGTCCGTAAACCAGTTTACGACCTGTTTTACGGTCCGTAAACCAGTTTACGACCTGTTTTACGGTCCGTAAACCAGTTTACGGACCGTAAACTGGGTCGTATTTAACAATATTCAACATTTACAGAAAGTTGAGATTTTTGACAAGCTGGAGCACGACTGCACTATACGGTCCTTAAATCACTTTACGGGCCGTATAGTGCCATATACGACCACTGTGCTGAAAAATTTTCCGCGACTTTCTTATTTCCAAAAATTCTTAATTAGCCATTCCCGACTTAATAAAACATCATTCCCTCAATTTTCATCATTCCACTCATCACACAAGTACGGAGAAATTTCCGAGGTGTAACACATATATAAGCTCCTATTCCTATAAACTCTACGATAACTAATGTCTTTGACTTCTATAAGCTGTTTCATACTATATTGACATATGTCTATGATTCCTAAGGCTCTTTTGACATTATTTATGATGACATTCGGGGGATATTTGATATGATTGTCACTATTGATACTCAGGTGTTAATCCCTTCTTCTTATTCTGTTTGAGTCTTGATAATGTTTTAAATTGCATATGGTTGCTCACTACTCTGCTCGTGCATGCCTCAATATGTCATTCACCGAGTCCCGGGCCGGGTATGTTATCGTGCACAGTCTCACTGCATTGTTCACCGAGTCCCTCACTAGAGGGCCGGAATGTGATATATATATATATATATATATATATATATATATATATATATATATATATATATATATAATGGAGTTATGCTGTGTTTATGGAGTTATGCTGTGTTATGGCGTTATGCTGTGTTATGGCGCCAAAGACGGGGTGGCGACCATGTTCACCGAGTCCCATAATGGGCCGGGTATGATATATGATATTGACATTCATGATTTATGTTTCAAAATTACAAGTGTTTTGGTATTCTTGACATTGTACTTGTTTTCTGTACTCCTTATTTCAGTTATGATCCTTTTTACTGACCCTTCAGCATAGGACTTCTATTCAGCTGTCTTGGAGAGCTCCGTTGTTCCGGAGTCTAGACTTTTGGTTCAGATCTTATAATGTATATGTATATGTATGTTTATCCAGGGGTACGGCGGGGCCCTGTCCTGCCATATTTCGCTATTGATACTCTTAGAGGTCTGTAGACATATGTGTGGGTTGTGTATATGTTCCGTTAAGCCGTGTCTATTCGATGTGCTATGATATGATGTCCGTCTGCAGTGGCAGCCTTGTCGGCTTGCATATGACCTGATGTTGATGTGTAGTGGCAGCCTTGTCGGCTTTCGTATCATTTTATGATTTGATCAGTTGTGACTCCTCAAGAGACAGTTTATCTGAATATACATATATGATGACGTTATGAACCGTTGGAGTTCTTTTGCAAGTTTCCATATTGTTCATAGATTCAGTTTAAATATATTTTAACAGGTTCGTACACGGGTGTCCAGCTCGGGCACTAGTCATGGCCCACGGGGTTGGGTCGTGACATGTCATGTGTATAAAAACTTTATGTTCCTAAAGGAAAACGGGTTTTCTTATAAATCGAGCCTGAATCTGATAAATAATTGTTAAATAAGCATAAGGAGTACTAGTACAAGCGGTGCTCGGCGGTTAGCCCCGGGTACCCGTCGCGGCCCCTAACCGGGTCGTGACAAAAGTGGTATCAGAGCAGTTCGGTCCTAGGAAGTGTCTACGAGCCGTGTCTAGTAGAGTCTTGTTTATGGTATGTAGCGCGCCACATCAATAAACAAGAGGCTACAGGGCATTTAGGAAAAATGACCATCTTTCCTCTATGAGATCGTGCGATAGAGCCGTGTATAAGATTTTATCCTCCGTAATAGTGTGTTATGATTTCAGAATGCCGCCAAAGGGAAAAGCTACTGCCGCCCAGAAGGGCAAGACTACGACAAAGAGGCGGGTAGAAAGAGAGCCCCCAATGAATATTGAAGAGGGTGAATCACACAACGAGGCTTTGTCTAATACTTCTTTTACCCCGCCTAATGTGGAAGAGCAAAGAGGGGCCCCAGCTCCAATTCCTCCGCCGGCTGCTTCGGGTCAACAAATGACCGAGGCCATCCAGTTGTTGACACAATTGGTTTCCGCACAGGCACAACG
Organism: Lycium barbarum; assembly: GCF_019175385.1. Classification (NCBI taxonomy): domain Eukaryota; kingdom Viridiplantae; phylum Streptophyta; class Magnoliopsida; order Solanales; family Solanaceae; genus Lycium; species Lycium barbarum. The sequence goes on from NC_083339.1 coordinate 98,252,277, forward strand.
ACAGAATGTGGGTTCAAGTGACCGGGCAGCAAGTACCAAGGCACGTGATTTTATGAGCCTAAATCCTCCGGAGTTCTTCGGGTCAAAGCCAGAGGAAGACCCACAAAGATTCATTGATGAAATGTTGAGGATATTGAAGATTGTCCATGCTTCCGAGACCGAATCCATGGAGTTGACGTCTTATAGAATACGGGATGTGGCGGTGTTATGGTACAACAATTGGGTATTATCAAGAGGAGAGAATGCGCCTCCTCCGGTTTGGCAAGAGTTTGTAGATGCTTTTATTCGTCACTATTTGCCACCCGAGGTCCGCCAAGCTAGAGCGGATAGATTTCTGAATTTGAGGCAAGGAAACATGAGTGCTCGGGAGTATAGCATGCAATTCAACTCTTTAGCTAGATATGCCCCGACTATGGTGGCCGACATGGGAGACCGGGTACATAGGTTTGTGAGTGGCCTAGGCCCACATCTATTCAGAGATTGTCTGACCGCTTCCTTGCAAGACGGGATGGATATTTCCCGAATACAGGCCCATGCTCAGAATTTGGAGGAGCGACAACAACAACAACGCGGTGATCACGATAGTGATAGAAGACAAGGCAAAAGGGCTAGATCTATGGGCACAGGCAGTGATTATAGAGGGGGATCGAGGCAGACTTATTCCCGACATTCAGGCCAGTCAGCGACTAGCGCACCTCCCAGATTTCTAGATAGAAGATTAGACCGCTCCTTTCGCTCGGGACAGGGTCAGAGTTCGAGGGCTTCAGGTTCCCAGTTTGAGGGTGATTATAGTCAGGGGAGAACCCCAGTTCCACGATGTATTCGGTGCCGCAAATTACACTCAGGGCCATGTCGTCAGGACACTGATGCTTGCTATGTTTGTGGGCAGACCGGACATTTGATGCGAGATTGTCCCTCGCGATATGACAGAGGTGGGTTTCAGCCCACAGGCTCAGCAGCGGGTTCCTCATCAGCACGCTCAGCGGGGCAGACTCCCCAGATGACAGCAGGCCGAGGTAGAGGCCGACGGGCAGCATCTACTTCAGGTACCACTCAGTCCCGTGTATATGCTTTAGCCGGACGGCAGGATCTCGAGTCCTCCCCGGATGTGGTTACAGGTATATTGTCTATACTCTCCCGTGATGTGTATGCGTTGATAGATTCGAGTTCTACATTCTTTTATATTACTCCATATGTTGCTGGTTGTATTGGGGTGAAACCCGAGTCAATTAAACCCTTTGAGGTGCTTACTCCGGTTGGTGATCCCGTGATAGCAATACGAGTGTACGAGAATTGTGTCATTGTGATATATGATCGACAGACCAAGGCTAATTTGATTGAGCTAGAAATGGTAGATTTCGATGTAATCATGGGTATGGATTGGTTGGCTTCATGTTATGCAAATGTTGATTGCCGCACAAAAGTGGTTCGATTTCAATTTCCGGGAGAGCCCACGCTTGAATAGAAGGGTAATACAGCATCTCCAAAGGGCAGCTTTATTTCCAACCTCAAGGCAAGGAAGATGATAGCCAAGGGTTATATCTATCACCTAGTTCGGGTTCACGACACCGAGGCAGAGCCGCCGACTTTCCAGTCAGTTCCGGTAGTGAATGAATTCCCAGATGTGTTTCCAGACGAACTTCCAGGACTTCCTCCACAAAGAGAGATTGACTTCGCCATTGATGTGTTGCCGAATACCAAGCCTATTTCCATTCCTCCTTATCGAATGGCCCCGGCGGAATTAAAAGAGCTAAATGCGTAGTTGAGAGACTTGCTCGAGAAGGGATTCATTAGACCCAGTCATCACCGTGGGGAGCACCGGTCTTGTTTGTGAGAAATAAAGACGGTTCCCTGCGAATGTACATCGACTATAGGCAATTGAACAAGGTGACAATAAAGAACAAATATCCTCTCCCAAGAATTGATGACTTGTTCGACCAGTTACAAAGTGCCAAGTGGTTTTCTAAAATAGATTTGAGGTCGGGTTACCATCAAGTGAGAGTTAGAGAAGCAGATATTCCTAAAACAGCCTTTCAGAACGAGATATGGCCACTATGAATTTCAAGTGATGTCGTTCGGGTTGACTAATCTCCGGCTGTGTTTATGAATTTGATGAACAACGTATTCCGGCCTCTCTTGGATCTATTTGTGATAGTATTTATTGATGATATTCTGGTGTATTCTCGCACGGAATCGGAACATGCAGATCATTTGAGAATTGTTCTTGGTATTCTTCGAGCCCGAGAATTGTATGCAAAATTTTCAAAGTTTGAGTTCTGGATGAATTCTGTGACGTTCCTGGGCCATGTCATTTCAAATGATGGTATTCGAGTCGACACCTAGAAAATTGAAGCTGTGAAGTGATACAAGCCTAGTTGCCTCAAAGACATTTCGAGGACCGTCCCGTGGAGTCAAAGTTTGGATAATAGCATGGAGAGGACGGATGGGAGATGGAAGAGCATTAAGTGGCAACCGAGCAGGGAAGGCTATGTTTACGAGAGACCACATTCGGAAATTCAAGATTTCCATCTCCACAAGACAAGCCAAACAAGGCCCTTGCCTCATTAATGGCATTTATATAATAATAGGGTCTTCTATTATTTAGTTAGTATAAATAGTTAGTCTTTCATTTCATTTAGGGACTTTTGACATTTGGAAGAAAAGATGAGTGATTTTGAGAGTTGTCTCTAGAGAGAAACTTATGAGAGAGGCCATGGATGGCTCTTGTTGAACCTTTGATTGTGAGAGGATTGGTTGCTTGGGAATTCAATTCCCTTGAGGTCATCCTAAGAGGTTGGTGCTTGTTTATGCTAATTAATTGAGGTCTTTAGGTTTGATACACCTTTAGGTTGCTTTTAATTCCATTTTCTTGTGTCAATCTATCTATCCTTTACTTTCCTTGTTAATTTATTGCTTCCGCGTATCTGTTATTGTATCAATTGGTATCGGAGCTTAGTTTAGGTTTGTTCTACCAAATCTAATCTTGGTTTTTGATTCAACAAAAAAAAAAAAAAAAACCGAAATTCAAAAAAAAAAAAAAAAAAAAACCGAAATTCAAAAAACAAAAAAAAAAAAAATCGAAATTCAAAAAAAAATTTAAAAAAAATCGAATTTTCTTGTTGATTTTGTTGAATCTGGTGTTAGATTAGAGTTTCTTAGTGTTTCTAGAGTCTAAATCTTCAATTTCGAATCCATTGGGAGTTAGGGTTTGTGTTCCACCATTGTTGAGCTTCAAAGCTTCAAGAACTTGAAAGTGGGTCTTGTTGAAGAAGGTGAAGTTGAAGGTTGAAACCTATTGGGCTTTGTTCTCTACATTGAAGAGAACTTAAATCCGAAATTTGAGTCAATTTGGAGTTGATTTGAGGGTAGTTGAAATTTTGAAGTGTTCTTGTGTTCTTGAACACCTTCAAATCTTCATAAGAAAGAAGACTCTCCAAAGGGCCATTTGATCCAAAAGTTATCAAATAAAACGTGTTTGTGAGTCCAACAACACAAACAAATCAGAAATACTTAGTCTAAATTTCTGATTTTTTGCAAAAAAAAAAAAAAAAAAAAAAAATTTAAGTCCCAACGTTGGCCCAAATGCGACGCCATATGCGACATCTGCGAGTCGCATGTATCACCTGCGAGTCGCAGGTGAAGTCGCGCTTGGTGACAGAGAGTTGAACGTTTTGGGGTGCCTCATCTGCGAGCCGCGGAACACCATCGCGGGTTGCACCTGCGAGTCGCAGGTGGTGTCGCACCTTGTGACAGAGAATTGACATTTTGGCTGCATCAACCGCGAGCCGCGGATCACTATCGCAGGTTGAACCGCGAGTCGCAGGTTGAACCGCGAGTCGCAGGTGCTGCACATGCGTCGCGGGTTGCACATTTCAGGTTTTTCAACTTTAATTCTCTTTGATTTCAATTCTCAAAACAAAAATTTCTTGATCCTTAGTTGATGATATTGTGTCCCTAATCCTTTGGTAGGGAACAAAAAAAAAAATATAGAAATTTAAAATTTTTCATTATTTCAAATTGATACCTTGGATCAATTGGGGCTTCCTGGTCGTGTTTTCAAGTTATCACCTACCCGGGCTCGAAATTTTAATTATTTTTCCGATTTTTCTTGTGTCTCTCACCTAGTAGTCATTTAGTAGTTGTTCCTACTTGTGTTTGCTAGTTCTTGTGTCCGCATTTCTTTCGTGCCAATTCTTTCGTGCTTTTCTTCGTTTTACTTCGTTGTTAATTTCTTGGCTCAAGTGCGTTTGTTTTTGTTGAGTCGTCCACGTTCTTCTTGAGTCTACAAGAATCCATTCCGATCTCGAGTAGCAATTGTGCACCTTGCAACCAACCGAATCCAATCGAGAATCAACCTCGGCTAATCCAATTGAGTGGTAAAAGGCAAGAGTGTGTGAGCTCATTCGAGTGGTGCTAGCCAAGCACAAAAGAGTGTAAACACGAGTGTGGGGAGGTTCCTTTACTACTAACGTGTTTGCTAAGTATTCTTTGCAGGTACTACTCCATGGAGAGAAGATGTCACTCAATGCTAGTGAGGGTGTTGAAAGAGGAGAGGATTCGTCTTGAAATTGATGACTACTTTAGTGAATGTTATGTCACTCCTCGTCTTGTGGTTGGGTTGGGGTTATCTATAGTGAAAAGGGCAAAGCAAAAGGGAAGGTTAACTAATGTGGCATATGTACCTTTCTCTTATGGGGAATACCATGAGAAAGTGTGTTGCGAAATACTCCCTATGGACAATTGTGACATGTGCTTTGGGTTTGCTTGGTTTGAAGACCATGGGATTGCGGATGAACAAAATTGGCATAAGTATGTTGTGAATGAATGGGGGACACCTCTATTTCCAAACATACTTCATAGAACGAATCCAAGGATAAAAGTGCAAGAGCCCAATGTGAGTTGGCCTACCCTATGTATGAGCGCTAGTGGTGAAGAGTTTTATGAATGGGAACTCATGATGGATGAAATCTTTGCTAGCTACAACTACTCACGACTAAGGAAGATGGACTTAGCCGTTCAAACTTTTGACTCAAAGCTTGTCAAATATTGGGAGTATGTGAAAAGTTGTGGGAGACAAGTGAGGAGTCCCATCAAAACTTGGGAGGACATGAAAAGGATATTGAGAAGCCAATATCCCAAGCCACATGTGAGACGAAATGAATCGTTGAGGGGTACCTCTTTTGAGAGAACCCCATGCTTGAAGGCAAGGACGGCGGCCACAACCATTCCTTCCATTGGTCAAAAGAGCTTGCATGAACACCAAGGTAAGATCACTTATCCTTATACTCGTACATCTTTGTGTGATTTTAATGTCAAGTCAAGCATGAAAGTTAGTTTACCTTGCGTTAAGCCTAATGCTCCCTTGCCGTGTATTGGTAATGCCATTGTTGAAAGTGTCCCCACACTAGTTGATCCTATTGATGACCGAATTGTTCCTTCTTGTAAGGTCGATTTGTGTCCACCTAGTGTTGACACTTGTGCTTTGAATGATAGTGCATTATCGAATGAAGGTGCTCAAACACTAGTTGATCCTTTAGATGACAAAATTGATTCTTCTTGCAAGATCGATTTGTGTCCACCTAGTGTTGGCACTTGTGAATTGATTGGTAGTACAATGTCATGTGGTCATCATATTAGTAATTCTTGTGAGTTTGACATACTACCAACTCGTGTTGAAACTTGTATTGATCAACTTGCTTGTAATGATAATTCACTACTTGAGGATCTTTGTGATGTGTTTAATGTACCTCTAGTTAGTGATAATGTTGAAATAGTTTGTCAATTGAAAGAATGTGACATCTCACCCTTGTTTGTTTCATGTCAAAATGAGTCTCTTGATCGTACTTTAGTGTCACGTGATAAGACTCCAATTTGTAGTGGTGATGTGTGTCATGTAGATCGTCATGTGAGCGAAAATGCATTGAAAGATGACATTGGTTCTTTTGAGAGTGAAATGACATGCTTTAACTCTTCATTGTTCATGGATTACTCTCTTGTAAAGGATAATGTTTTATTTGAGGCTGACGTGACTATTGAGAGTGATGAACCTAGTGGGGTGTTTGGTAATGTTGAACATTTAGTTTCCTTTGGAGGCTATAATGTGATATGTAACCCACTATGGAATGAAGACACTCTTTCCTATGATGGACATCTTCCTTTGAGGAATTGTGATCCATTTGTGGGGAAGGAAAGTGTTACAAAGGAAGGTAATTCTTGTCTAGAAATTGCAAATTCCTCCTTTCATGTTCAACTTCATAGTAGCCCCTTGGATACTCTTGTCCTTGAACCGTATGGTGAGGTTACATTGGGGAGTGATATTGATGAGGAAGATACTTTACGTGATACCTTTCTTTATTACTTATTTGCATATGATGACATTCATGATATTGTTGAGAGTTCATTTGATGTTGGGCAGGGCCCTATTGAGGTGCTTAGTTGTTGCCTTGCCCGTGATATGTGGGTATCTTTTCCTTTTGACCCCGGTGAAATCTTCACTTTGTGTGAATGGTATCTTTTTGCAATTGAGGATTATTTGTGTTTTATGCCAACTTGGTTTCTTGAAATCATTGGTTCTCTAAGAATATCCTCATTTCCTGATCTTTGGGATAGCCAAGTTCAAGGTACTCTACTTAAGAGCTTATTTTGCTTGAAAATGGTTGATACTTGGCGATATCAAAAATTTGTGCTTACTTGGTTGGCATGGTGGTAGGTTGGTCCAACTTAACACTAACCCTCATCCTTTGAGGACTTGGTTTTTGTGTGTCTCCTTTATGGTTTTGCAAGGTATAGATTCGAGGACGAATCCTTTTCAAGAAGGGGAGAATGATACAAGCCTAGTTGCCTCAAAGACATTTCGAGGACCGTCCCGTGGAGTCAAAGTTTGGATAATAGCATGGAGAGGACGGATGGGAGATGGAAGAGCATTAAGTGGCAACCGAGCAGGGAAGGCTATGTTTACGAGAGACCACATTCGGAAATTCAAGATTTCCATCTCCACAAGACAAGCCAAACAAGGCCCTTGCCTCATTAATGGCATTTTTGTAATAATAGGGTCTTCTATTATTTAGTTAGTATAAATAGTTAGTCTTTCATTTCATTTAGGGACTTTTGACATTTGGAAGAAAAGATGAGTGATTTTGAGAGTTGTCTCTAGAGAGAAACTTATGAGAGAGGCCATGGATGGCTCTTGTTGAACCTTTGATTGTGAGAGGATTGGTTGCTTGGGAATTCAATTCCCTTGAGGTCATCCTAAGAGGTTGGTGCTTGTTTATGCTAATTAATTGAGGTCTTTAGGTTTGATACACCTTTAGGTTGCTTTTAATTCCATTTTCTTGTGTCAATCTATCTATCCTTTACTTTCCTTGTTAATTTATTGCTTCCGCGTCAGAAGTCCATAGTTTTCTGGGTTTGGCAGGTTATTATCGAAGGTTCATAGAGGGCTTTTCGTCTATTTCAGGCCCATTGACCAAGCTAACACAGAAGTCAGTAAAGTTTCAATGGGATTATGCCTATGAGCGCAGTTTCCAAGAGTTGAAAAATAGGTTGACCTCAGCCCTGGTTCTAACACTTCCAGAAGGGCCAGATGGCTATGTTGTGTATTGTGACGCTTCCGGTGTCGGATTGGGATGCGTATTGATGCAACATGGTAAGGTTATTGCATATGCTTCGAGACAATTGCGGAAACATGAGAAGAATTATCCAACTCATGATCCCGAACTAGCTGCGGTCATTCATGCCTTAAAAATGTGGAGACATTATTTGTACGGTGTACACGTTGATATCTATACAGATCACAAAAGTCTTCAGTACATCTTCAAGCAAAAAGACTTGAACCTGCGACAGAGGCGGTGGTTTGAATTATTAAAAGATTATGATGTTAACATTTTATACCACCCCGGAAAGGCGAATGTAGTAGCCGACGCACTTAGCCGCCGATCAATGGGCAGTTTATGTGAAGTCGCTCCGGAAAGGAATGAGATGGTTCAAGAACTTCATCGATTGGCTAATCTTGGAGTGCGTGTAATTGATTTGGGCGATGCCGGGATCAGTATAAATGATTCCACAATTTCGTCCTTGGATATGGAAGTGAAAGAACGGCACTGCAAAGATCCGCAGTTATGTCGTTATAGAGACACATCTCATGGGAAAGAAAAGTCTCCGTTTGATGTTTCCATGATTGGAATTCTTAGGTACCAAGGCAGGTTATGTGTGCCGAATGTGGTGGAAATGCGCCGACGAATTTTAGAAGAAGCACATTGCTCTCGATATTCTATTCACCTAGGTGCAACCAAAATGTATGATGATCTCAAGATGATGTACTGGTGGGATGGCATGAAGAGAGACATAGCAGAATTCGTAGCACAATGTCCAAATTGCCAATAGGTAAAAGCTGAACTCCAGAAGCCGGGAGGCTTATTGCAAGCAATGGAAATCCCTACCTGGAAATGGGAAGTGATCAACATGGATTTCATCGTGGGATTACCCCATTCCCGTGGCAGGTATGACTCTATATGGGTGATCGTGGATAGGCTGACGAAAGCAGCCCATTTTCTTCCAGTTAGGACCACGTACTCAGCAGAAGACTATGCAAGGTTGTATCTCAAAGAAATTGTGCGACTCCATGGAATCCCATTATCTATTATTACAGATAGAGGAGCACAGTTTACACCTAACTTCTGGAAGTCTTTTCAAGACGGTTTGGGCACGCAAGTGAAGTTTAGCACGGAATTTCATTCGTAAACCGATGGGCAAGCCGAGCGCACTATTCAGACCTTGGAAGATATGCTACGAGCGTGTGTGCTGGATTTCGGTGGTAGTTGGGATGATCATTTGCCACTAATTGAGTTTGCATATAACAACAACTATCATTCTAGTATACAAATGGCCCCATATGAAGCTTTAAATGGAAGAAAATGCAGATCTCCAATCGGATGGTTCGAATTAGGAGAAGCACAATTAGTGGGCCCCGAATTGATCCAACAAGCGATAGAAAAATTCCAGGTGATCCAAGATCGGTTGTTGACAGCCCAAAGTTACCAAAAATCCTACGCGGACAACCGCCGACGAGACTTGGAATTTCAAATTAATGATTGGGTATTTTTGAAAGTGTCACCCATGAAAGGGGTGATGAGATTTGGTAAGAAAGGGAAGCTAAGTCCCAGATACAATGGACCCTACAAAATCATCCGCAAGGTGGGCCAGGTAGCCTATGAATTGGATTTGCCTTCGGAGCTTGAATCAGTCCATCCAGTCTTTCATGTTTCGATGCTCCTTAAGTGTGTTGGAGATCCCACAAAGATTGTCCCGATAGATGATGCGCAAGTAATGGAAAGGCTAACCTATGAAGAGATGCCTATTGCCATCCTAGATAGGCAAGTGCAAAAGCTTCGAAATAAAGAAGTAGTGTCAGTCAAAGTATTGTGGCGAAACAAAAATCGGGAAGAAATGACTTGGGAAGTGGAGAGAATATGGCGTCCAAGAACCCACACTTATTCCAACCCCTAGGAGAGATCCAAGATGAAACACCAACAACATAACGTATGTATCCTTTATCTTTATGATTTTGGTCGTGTGTGGCCATAGATATATCGATGTTATGATGTAGCCCTGTGAGGCAGTGACGCGATATTATGGGTTGTCATGGCAGGATGGTAGTACCATATTATAAAGGAAACTTTGGAGAAATTTTTCTAGAATCCCCGATGATCTAACATTCGAGGACGAATGTTTCCAAAAGGGGGGAAGAATGTGACACCTCGGAAAATTTTCCGTGAGCATACAATGAATAGACCAACGAAGAGTATGAATGTACGATGTTTTACTAAGAAGGGAATGACTACCAATGAGTTTCGAAAACGCAAAGGTTGCAGATTTGCATTGCGACCCAGTGGTCGTAAAACACAATACGGCCCGTAAAGTGATTTACGGACCGTAAAGTGCCATCGTCCTCCAACTATCAAAACTTCAACTTTCTGTCAAATATTGAAATGGTTAAATACGACTCAGAATACGGACCGTAAATCGAAATACGGCCCGTAAACTGTGACCGTAAACCACCATGGCCTACAGCAAACCTTTCTGTTTCTGATATGCTTAAATACGGTCGTGGAGGACGGACCGTAAACCAGAATACGGCCCGTAAACTGGGTTTACGACCACTGTGCATCCCGACTACTGTTCACAAAAATCAGATTTTTAAGTTAAGTATAAGGGACCACAAGCTCATTTCATTTCATTTCTCATCTTCACAATTCAAGAATTCTCTAGAATAATCCAAAACACTTCATCCACAAGAATTCAAGGGAATCAAGGGAAAATCAAGATCAACAACGCCAAATTCATGAAAGCAAGAGTGTGATACCTAGCTCAAGTTCATCTTCCTCAAAGAAAACCAAAAGAGGTGAAGTAGGGTTTTGGTGCTAGAGTAGAGACTCCACTCAAGGCTTGTTCCACCATCATCCAAGGTACGTTTCATGACCATTTCATGTAGTTTAAGGTATTGGAAGGTTAAGATACCCGAATTGTAGAAAAGCATAGAAAATGGGTCATAAATGAGTGAATAGTGCCATAAGTGAATGGTAGTTGAATTGAATCATGAATGTTAGTGTGTTGTGAGTATGAATGCGTTATAAATGACATGTAGACCATGAGATAAGTGTGATACATGAGAAAATAAAATAGCGAACCCAAAACCATAAAGGTGGTGAAAATGACGAGAAACGGTGGATCATGGTCATTGTATATGAATGATGATTGTTGATTGCTATATTGTAGTTGTTGTTGTGGTTGTTGGGAGTTGATATGGAATATGGGAAAAGTAGAATAAACAAAGAAAGTGCTGCCCAATTGTCTCTAGAAATAGTAGTGCATTCTTATAGTTGATTAACTAACATTAGTACGAATCCTCTTTTGAAGGTAGAGACGTGACATTGAAGGAGAATAAGAGAACGCTAGATTGCTTAAATGAGAAAGGTATGTGAGGCTTAACTCCTCTTTCAAAAGGCATGAATCCTTCAAGTTTTCCATAATCCTTCTATAAGATTAAGCTTATGAGTCCTTCCATATATCGAATCACCTATAAGCATGATAACAATGACAATGAGCTGGAGTATAGAGATTCAAGAAATTGTGACACGATGTTCCAACAATGCTAATGATGTTATTATTATTACCACTCGCCTCATGCCTTATTTCCTTCAAGGCGAAGCATGATACCCATGAAATGTCCATAACACAATCGGGGGTTCACGACCTTACGTCACCCCGACATAGTGTGGTATTCTCCTAACGCTAATATATGCTATGACAATAAGATGATAAATAATGCTAACTTGTAATACGACTATGGGATGCATGGAATACCAAGAAATGATATCATGATGCCATGGTATGAGATGTGTAAGAGTGATGTGTTATGATTGATTTTGTGATGATATAATTCCACCGGGCTACGATGGCCGAGCATGTCACCGCTAAGGCGGCCTGCATATGATTCCACCGTGCCTAGATGGTCGGTCATATCACCGCTAAGGGGGGCTGCGATGTTAAACCGATCCTAGAGGGCTGGGCATGATCACCACTAGTGGGCGGCATATGATGGTTACCCGGACGCGGGTTAACGACGAGGACTATGATGACATGTATACCATGATTATATAAAATGTGATATATGTAAGTAATGCAATTGCTTGTGACACTTGTGCAGGTTATACCTTTGCCTCTCGACTCATGATCTTCCTATTATGTTTGTTTATTTCATTCCTGCCTTACATACTTAGTACAATATTCGTAGTGACGTCCATTTTCTTTGGACGCTGTGTTCATGCCCACAGGTAGACAGGGAGGAGATCTTGCTCCAGATTCTTAGAGACCGTTAGCTGACTGAAAGCACCCCATTGTCCTAGAGGTGCCTATGATGATTCTTTTGTGTACAGTTGTAAATGTCATCTCATAGAGGCTCGTAGATACTCAATGTGGGTCATGTGGTCTCATGGCGTGGCAATTGTGTAAATATATACATATATATTATTTTGCTAGCCTAAGGGCTCATGTGTATAAAAACATTATGTTCCTAAAGGAAAATGGGTTTTCTTATAAATCGAGCTTGAATCTGATATGATTGTTAAATAAGCCTAAGGAGTACTAGTACGAGCGGTGCTCGGCGGTTAGCCCTGGGTACGCGTCGCGGCCCCTAGCCGGGTCGTGACAAGTATATCTGATCATCATCATTGTCATCACACACGTCTTATAAGCGTATCCTAACCTTTCATTAATGCATACATTTAAATTTAAAGACAATCTTTGAAAATCACATCATATTCGTAGCATGGACTTCGTATGAATATCGTAGGATAGACTTTATAATCTCTAGGCTTAAGCTCAACATCACCACAACCATTTATATAGCATATCTTTTACCTTTATCTCATATGAAATTCTCTATGGACATAGACTCGCAACTTTGCGGAACATTGGTCATAAGATGTGCAATAAGGCTTATGGACAATCTATAACAATGTCGGGGTGACATAAGGTCGAGAACCCCTAATTACTTTATGGAGCATTCATAGGTATTCCGCCTCACCTTGAAGGAATTAGTACATAAGGTGAGTGTATACAACAAGTAACACCAATAGATTATAGTTAATGTCGTAAGCTTGGTAGGAACATTATACCATGAACTCTAGAATCTTTAGACTTAAGCTTATCATCTTCATTATCATATTCATAACGCATTCCTCATCTTTATCTCATAAGAAGATCTCTATCAATGTTGACTCGCAGTTCCGGAATATAAGAAAGTCAGGGAGAGGTAGAGAAATAATATCATAGGAATCGTATAAGGATTTCCATCTTCGTAGTAATGTCGTTCATGAGCTTTAGGACTCCTAGACTTAGATTCATCATCAATATCGTCATGCTCATACATGTCTCTTTTCTTTATCTTGTGATACTCTTTATAATCGTAGACTCATAGCATTTGACACGTAGGAAAATCATGAAGAAGGAGGGGACATCATACTATAGGATTCATGCCTTAGAAAGAAGGGTCTAGCCTTACATACCTTTTCCTGTAGCTATTCCACCGCTTGATCGTTCCCCTTCAATATTCGCGTTCCTACCTTCAAGAGAAGTCGTACGAACGTTAGTCAATCGATTACTTAAACGTGCTTACTATTTCTAGGAAAATTTGGGCGGCATCTCCTTTGTTTATACAACCTTTCTAATATAGTATATCAACTCCCAAACATTCATAACAACATTCACAACATCGCACACGACAATCATCATTTATGTACATTTACCACAATCACCATTTCCCTTCAATCTCTCCACAATTATGGTTATAACTCCCTATCGCGTTTTCTCATATATAATACTTATTCCATGGTCTAAATGTCATTCATAACATATTTAAAATCACAACATACCAATATTAGTCATTCAATCCAAACTATTGTTCAATAATGACACTATTCACTCTTTCATGACCCATCTCCTATCTCTTTCTACAATTCATGTGTCTTAGCCTTCCAATACCTCAAACAACATGGTATGGTCATAAAACTTACCTTAGATGATGGATGAACAACCCTTGAGTGGAACTTCCTGTCATGACCCAGCTAGGGGCCGTGACGGGTACCCGGGGCTAGCCACCGAGCACCACTCGTGCTACTACTCGTCTTGCTCATTTAATGGTATTTTATAAGCTTTATACTCAAATTGTAGGAAAATCATATTTTACATGGAAACATAAATACTTTTTGTATACATTTTCCTCTCGGCCATCAAAATAATATATACATAAAATAGCATTTCGTGAGACCGTCTAACCTACACTACGCGTCTACGAGCCTCTACTGGAGTACTAAACATATGGATGGGCAAGACCCCGTCATGCCCAAAAATACATATACATGAATACACAAAAGAATCGTCATAAGCACCTCCGAACAAAGGAGTGCTTTCAATCAGCTGACAGCTACTGCTAGTTTGGGTCGAGCTCTCCTCCCTGTCTACCTGTGGGCATGAACACAGCGTCCAAAGAAAGCGGAATTCATTCTGAATATTGTACTGAGTATGAGAGGAATAAACAAGGAAGTAAGGTAATGATATACAAGAAATATCAAGATGGCATAACTGTATCTGGCTCTCAAGTGTAAAAGAAATCATGCATGCTGGCTTACTCATAATCATCATCATGTCATGTATGCATAATGTATATGCTGCCGGCCCATATAGGTACGATGTAGTAATATATAAGCTGCCCGTCCATATTGGATCGGTGTGATAATCATAACATTAGCCTCCCGCGTCCAGGCTATCATCTCATGCCGCCCATTAGTGGTGTCTGCCCATGCCATTTGGCCATGGTGTATTGTATAGCTGCCCGCCTTAGCGGTGACTGCCCGGCCACGTAGGCGCGGTGTTATATCATCATCATACATACTCATCATAGTATGCTTATCACAATACATGCATAAGGTTTATAAACAACTTTACTTCATCGGGGTGACGTAAGGTCGTGATCCCCCGATTTAATTATGGAGTAATCATAGACATGCTGCCTCACCTTGAAGGGACTAACATATAAGGTGAGTGTGAGCAATAAATAACATCATGCCATTTTACGATCATTATATCATATCTCTTATCTTATATTACCATTCATAGATATAGGCTTTTAGCTTTCCGGAATATAGGAACTCACGAAGAAGAAGAAAAATTATGCTATGAGATTCATGCCATTAGAAAGAAAGGACTAGCCTCACATACCTTTGACGTTTAACTAAGCTATCGTTCGCTTGGTCTCCTTCGATATCACGTTTCTACCTTCAAAGAGAATTCGCATTTACGTTAGTTAATCGACTATAAGAACGCGCTACTATTTCTAGGGAAAATTGGGCGGCACTTCCTTTGGTTATACTACTTTTCCCATATTCTATATTAACTCCCACACACTCAAGACAACATTCACAATATCGCAATCAACAATCATCATTTATATACATTGACCACAATCCACCAATTCTCTTCAATTTCTCCACATTTATGGTTAGAGCTTTCCATCGCGTTTCCTCGTATATAATACCTATTTCATGGCCTAAATGTCATTTATAACGTATTCATAATCACAACACTCCATCATTCATAATCCAACCCAACTAATATCCAACCATGACACTATTCACATTTTATGACCCATTTACTACACTCTTCTATAATCCAAGTGTTTCAATGTATTAATGCTTCAATCATCATGAGAATGTCATCAAACTTACCTTAGATATTGTAAGAACGAGCCTTGAGTAGCGATGCTCTTCTATACCAAAAACCCTATTTCACTTCCTTTGCAATTCCTTGATGTAAATGAACTTTGATGTGATTCTTACACTTGATTTCATGGCTTTGATGTTATTGACCTTGATTTTCCTTTGGTTCTCTTGAATTATTGTGAATAAAGTGTTTAGAGTGTTCTAGAGACTTCTTGAGTCTTGTAGATGAAAAATGAATAAATGAGCTTAGGATCCCTTTTAATAACTCACAACCTGATTTTTAATGAACAGTAGTCGGGTGCACAGTGGCCGTAAACCCAGTTTACGTGTCATATTCTGGTTTACGGTCCATCCTTCATGACCGTATTTAAGCATATCAGAAACAGAAAGATTTGCTGGAGTCATGGTGGTTTACCGTCGCAGTTTACAGGCCGTATTTCGATATACGGTCCGTATTCTGAGTCGTATTTAACCATTTCGTCATTTGCATAAAATTGAAGTTTTTGGAATGTTGAAGGACGATGGCAGTTTATGGTCCGTAAACCACTTTATGGGCCGTATTCTATTTTACGACCCAATGGGTTGAAGTGCAAATCTGTAACTTTCTCATTGCCAAAATTTATAAATAGTCATTCCCTACTTAGTAAAACATCGCACACTCATACACTTCGTTTGTCTACTCGTTGTACGTTCACGGAGAAATCTCCGAGGTGTAACATTTTCCCCCCCTTTTGGAACATTCGTCCTCGAATGTTAAGTCATCGGGGATTCTAGAAAAATTTCGCCAGAGTTTCCCCTGTAATTTGGCACTACCAACCTGTCACAACATCCCATTATCTCATCACCTCACAGAGTTACATCACAACATCGACATAGCTATGGCCACACGCGACCAAAAGCATGAAAATAAACATACATACCTTATATCGCTGGCGTTTCACCTTGAATCTCTCCTGCGGGTCGAAATAAATGCGGATACCTAGACTTCATACTCTCTTCCGCTTCCCAAGTCCTTTCTTCCCGGTTATTGTTTCGCCACAAGACTTTAACTGAAACCACCTCTTTGTTTCGGAGTTTTCGTACTTGCCTGTCGAGGATAGCAATAGGCACTTCTTCATAGGTTAGCTTTTCTGTTACTTGCACATCATCTATCGGAACAATCTTTGTCGGATCTCCAATACACTTGCGGAGCATCGAAACGTGGAAGACTGGATGGACTGATTCAAGCTCCGAAGACAAGTTCAATTCATAGGCTACATGACCCACCTTGCGGATAATTCTGTAGGGCCCAATGTATCTAGGGTTTAGCTTCCCTTTCTTGCCAAATCTCATCACCCCTTTCATTGGTGATACTTTCAAAAATACCCAATCATTAACCTGGAATTCCAAGTCTCGTCGGTGATTGTCCGCATAGGACTTTTGTCGACTTTGGGCTGTCAGCAACCGATCTCGGATCACCTTAACTTTTTCCACCGCTTGTTGAATCAATTCGGGGCCTACTATTTGTGCTTCTCCCATTTCGAACCATCCGATTGGGGATCTACATTTTCTTCCATACAAAGCTTCATACGGAGCCATTTGGATACTGGAATGATAGCTATTGTTGTATGCAAATTCAATAAGGGGAGGTAATCATCCCAACTACCACCAAAATCCAGCAAACATGATCGTAGCATATCTTCCAAGGTTTAAATAGTGCGCTCGGCTTGTCCATCGGTCTGTGGATGAAATGTCGTGCTGAGCTTCACTTGAGTGCCTAGACCTTCTTTGAAGGACTTCCAAAACTTGACTGTAAATTGTGCTCCTCTATCTGTGATAATGGATAATGGTTTACCATGGAGGCGCACAATTTCCTTAAGATAAAACCTCGCATAGTCTTCTGCTGAGTACGTGGTTCTAACTGGAAGAAAATGGGCTGCTTTTGTTAGTCTGTCCATAATCACCCATATGGATTCATACTTGCCGCGGGAACGAGGTAATCCCACAATAAAATCCATGTTGATCACTTCCCATTTCCAAGTAGGGATTTCCGTTGCTTGCAATAAGCCTCCTGGCTTTTGATGTTCAACTTTTACCTGTTGGCAATTTGGACACTGTGCTACAAATTCGGCTGTGTCTCTCGTCATGCCATCCTCCAATACATCATCTTGAGATCATGATACATTTTAGTTGCACCTGGATGAATAGAATACCGAGAACAATGTGCTTCTTCAAGAATTCGTCGGCGCAATTCTGCTACATTCGGCACACATAATCTGCCTCGGTACCTAAGAATTCCGTCCGTAGAAACTTCAAATGGAGATTTTTCTTTTCCATGACATGTGTCTCGGTAACGACGCAATTGCGGATCTTCGTATTGCCGTTCTTTCACTTATATATCAGAAGACGAAGTTGTGGGGTCATTGATGCCAATCCCTGCATTACCTGAATCAATCACACGCACTCCAAAATTAGCTAATTGGCGGAGCTCATGAACTATCTCTTTCTTTTCTGGAGGGACTTCACCTAAACTGCCCACTGATCGGCGGCTAAGCGCATCGGCTACTACATTCGCTTTCCGGGGTGGTACAAAATGTTCACATCATAATCCTTCAATAATTCTAACCACCGCCTCTGCCGCAGGTTCAACTCCTTCTTCTTGAAAATGTACTGAAGGCTTTTGTGATCTGTATAGATATCAACATGCACACCATACAAATAATGCCTCCATATTTTTAAGGCATGACTAACTGCAGCCAATTCGAGATCATGAGTCGGATAATTCCTTTCATATTTCCGTAATTATCTCGAAGCATATGCAATAACTTTTCCATGCTGCATCAATACACATCCTAGTCCAACACTGGAAGCGTCACAATATACAACATAGCCATCTGGCCCTTCTGGAAGTGTTAAGATCGGAGCTGAGGTCAATCTGTCTTTCAACTCTTGGAAGCTGCGCTCACAATCATCATTCCATTGAAATTTGGCTGACTTCTGGGTTAGCTTCGTCAATGGGGCTGAAATAGATGAAAAGTCTTCTACGAATCTTCTATAGTATCCTGCCAAACCCAAAAAACTACGAACTTCTATAGGCGTTGTAGGCCTTGGGGCTGAGTGTCGACTCGAATGCCATCATTTGAATAACATGGACCAGAAATGTCATAGAATTTAGCCAAAACTCGCACTTTGAAAATTTTGCATACAATTCTCGGGCTCGAAGAATGCCAAGAACAATTCGCAAATGATCTGCATGTTCCAATTCCGTGCGAGAATACACCAGAATATTGTCAATAAATACTATCACAAATAAGTCCAAGAGAGGCCTGAATACATTATTCATCAAATTCATAAACACGGCCGGAGCATTAGTCAGCCCAAACGACATCACTCGGAATTCATAGTGGTCATATCCGCTTCTCTAACTCTCACCTGATGGTAACCCGACCTCAAATCTATTTTTGAAAACCACTTAGCACCTTGCAATTTATCGAATAAGTCATCAATCCTTGGAAGAGGATACTTGTTCTTTGTCGTCACTTTATTCAGTTGCCTATAGTCGATACACATTCGTAGAGATCCGTCTTTCTTTCTTACAAACAAGACCGGTGCTCCCCACGGTGATGAATTGGGCCTAATAAACCCCTTTTCAAGCAAGTCTTTCAACTGCGCCTTTAGCTCTTTTAATTCCGCCGGAGCCATTCGATAAGGAGGAATAGAAATAGGCTTGGTATCCGGCAACACATCAATAGCAAAATCAATACATCTGGGAATTCATTAACGACCGGAACTGATTGGAAAGTTGGCGGCTTTGCCTCGGTGTCATGAACCCGAACAAAATGATAAATATAGCCCTTGGCTATCATCTTCCTCGCTTTAAGGTAGAATATAAACCTATTGTCACGACCCAGCCACGTGGACCATGACGAGTGCCCGAGCTGGACACTCGCATACGTACCTGTTAAATATAGTCAAACTGAATCTAAGAACAATATGGAAACTTGCAAAAGAACTCCAAAGGTTCATAACGTCATCATATATAGGTATCCCGATAACATGTTTCTCGAGGGGTCACAGCTAATCAAAACATAATAGGATACGCTAGCCGGCAAGGCTGCCACTACGTGTAATATCATACACAAGCCGATGAGGCTGCCACAACATATCAAGACCATATGCAAGCCGACAAGGCTGCCATAACATATCAATACCATACGCAAGCTGACAAGGCTGCCATAACATGCGGGAATATCCATAGCAAACCATATAGACACAGCTGAGCAAAACTTATACACAACCCACACATATGTCTACAGACTTCTAAGAGTACAAGAGTGAAATATGACGGGACAGGGCCCCGCCGTACACCTAGATATATATATATATAAGTCTATATAGAAGATTTGCACCAAAATATCTGGGCTCCGAAACAATGGAGCTCTCTAAACAACTAAGCAGAAGTCCTAAGCTGGAGGATCACCAAATCGAGTATCTGTACCTGCAGGCATGAAACGCAGCCCCCCCTCCCCCCGAAGAAAGGGGGTCAGTACGAGATATGTACTGAGTATATAAAACATGAAATACAATAAAGAGGATCATGACTGAAATAGAGATAACAGGAGACAAGTATGACATTCAAAATACCAATACACTTGCCTTATGAAATGTAGATCATGCATATCAATATCATATATCCTACCCGGCCCATTATGGGACTCGGTGAATAAAGTCATCACATGCCATCCTTTGCGCCATAATCACATCATCATATTATCATATCATCACATCATCATATCATCATATATATATATATATACCGTACCCGGCCCTCTAGTGAGGGACTCGGTGAACAATGCAGTGAAATTGTGCATGAAAACATACCCGGCCCGAGACTCGGTGAACGATATATTGAGGCATGCACGAGCAGAGTAGTGAGCAACCATATGCAAACTAAGTCATAGCTGAGACTCGATAGAATAACCAAAATGAATTATCATTTGAAAACCAAGACAATAATCATATCAAGTATCCTTCGAATGTCACTATGGAATATACCAAATAGAACTTTAGAAATCATAGATACGTATCAAGACATAATAAAGTAAGTTCTGGGAATCAAGGACATTAGTCATCCTAGTGGCTCTAAGAATAGGAGCTTCTTTGGAGTCATATATACGTCGTCTGTTTATTTCATAAAGATCATGCCAAAAAGAAGGAAGGGTTAGCTTTACATACCTTTAACACTTATTTAAATGTCCAACGTCTACTTCTCGAGCTCGTAGGTCTAAAATTAAGATAACATAAGCCACAGTTACATCATCCACATCACTTACTAACCAATCCAAGTACATATGAAACTTAACGAAATTCGGGCTGCATTTCCCCTGAAAACTTAACAATCCTCGAGATTCCAATTTAGCCAAACATCAATCAAAATACCAACAACAACAACACCAACAATTTCATATCACACTAGAATTAAATCCATTCTTAAATCACTTCCAAAACAGCCCAATAGACATTCGTATACCAATGCTTGTATACACTTCTTTATTTTCGTATATCCATAGTATAACAACAAACACAACAACATCAACAACTACAGCCAATCCCACGATATTCCAGCCCACAAAAAAATTCATAACAACCACCAAACAACCGCAAAATATTTTCACAAAACAGCAACGAAAATCATATAAAACAGCCCGGTATACGCTTTGTATATGATATCTTCATACACTTTATTCTCCAAAATTCAAGAACAACAACTTTTCAACAACATCAACAATTATTATACATCATAACTCAGCTAATTCCATCCATTTAATCCAACTAAAACATCCCCCGATCCATAAATCTCAACAAAACAACAACCGAATTTATAACGCTATTTTCTCCGTTCTAATCCGTTAAAACTCTAAATAAACTAATTAACAATGAAAAAGGGACCTTAATCTTATCTTAAGGATGCAGAAACCACGTCAAAACTCTTCTTCTTGGATGATTTTTAGCTCAAATTGAAGGAAACGCAACGTACAACACATTTCTCTTCATGAGCTTCGGGATTCGGGGCTCAGATTGTGATCAAAATTTGGTTTCTCTCTCTAAAAGCTCTCTTCCCTCTCTCTAGAATTTTCTGGATTTTTTTGGTATGAAGATGAGGAAGATAAGCTAAAAATTTCCCTTAAATAGCATGGGAAATGGGCCTGACCCGACTTGGAATTGGGTTGGGCCCATTTCACTGCCCAGCTTGACCTTTCTGCCTTAGAACGTCCATAACTCTTTATCCCGATGTCACATACATGCCCACAAACTATGGTTGGAAAGGTATTTCAATTATCTATAACTTTTATTTTAGGAGTTTTCCCAAATTCCCAAATAATGATGGGGTTATGGCCTCCCGAAGTCAAGTCACCTGAAAACGTAACTTAAAAACATCGTTTTGGAGGGCATACACTTGGATTTGGCTCCAGGGTCCTTCTTGAGTTGTGTTTAACTTCACATATATTGTCCATATAACTTATCATATGTCCTTTATAAAAATCCCATCATGTGGGCCCCACCTCAGCTTTTGGTTGCGAGGGCTATATATCTTTTAACGTATTATTCCAATCATATTGTACGAATTCCAAATATCATACCCATGCTACTACAGTAGAATTTCATTCTTTATACTTGTGATATTTGCTCCTCCTCGAGCTCACATTAAGCCGTCTATAGCCTTAGTAACACGAAATTTTCTGGGTGTAACATCCTTCCCCCCTTTGGAACATTAGTCCTCGAATGTTAAACTAATCCTGCACTTCCAATACTTCCTTAAACGTTCTTTTACTGAATTATGCCCTGCACATGCCTCCTTCATTGGTCGATCCCTTCAGTTTAGTATAACGCATTCCAGATCTCTAAGTAACCATTCCCATAATATTTGTTCTTGCTCTTGCCTCTCGAGGTGATAATTCCACGCCGTTGTCTTTACTCTCCTTTTCATTTCACAGTTGGTTGACGATTGTATTGCGAGCTCTTCCGCCAAAATCTTACTCTCTCCTGGTGCACGTAGTCTTAACTCGACTCTTTTTTCTTCTATAGTTACTCCTTTAAGACATATCGTTCACTTCATCTTACCTCTCACGCGTAGACGTCCCTCGTCGATTTATTAGACTTTACAATCCCTGGAGTATTTTATGCCTCTGGTAACCTGTAGACCCTTTGCAGACTCTACGAATAAGACGAAATTTCCCTTGGTGTAACATTATTTTGCTTCAATAACCTTACATTGCTCTTTGATCGGTCTATTATTAACTGGTACAATTCTGAAAGAATTTTTTATTTTAACATATAAATTCAATTTCATCCAGTAACCAGTTTGTTCCGATCGTCTTGCTTGAACTGTCTCACCATTTCCCTTACTCCAACTTGTAACACTTTAGGCATATTATCCCGTGCCGTTTCTTTATTTTATTTTTCTCTTAGATTTTCTGTCACACATTATGTTGCGATCTTTTAAAGAGCATGCCAAGGTGCTCAAATACCTTAGCGTCGGTTCACTAGTCTTTATGCTTTACTTGCATTCTTCTCTTGCATCTTTCAATCGGTATCGGGGCTCAACTATGGCCATGTCCTATTTTCCCTCAGTACTAATTCTATCTCGGTAATCTAGCTCAAACCATCTTACGTCTTCCCTTAATGTATCCAAACTATCACAACCACATTGTTATTACGGAATCCTTACTCTTCTTTTCAAGTACTCACTTGGTCTCACCCTTAGTGTACAAATATTCATAGGTTGCATAACTATTCTTGTACAACTTATATAAAACATATCCAATCTTAGTCATAGCCTTTCCTTCTCCGGATTCATTATGCTCTACTTAATTCATCTGTTAAAAGGCGCTCGTAGCCTATCTTGTAATACTTCTTTCCCCTCCTTTATTCACCCTTTGATTT
Source organism: Lycium barbarum (assembly GCF_019175385.1). Classification (NCBI taxonomy): domain Eukaryota; kingdom Viridiplantae; phylum Streptophyta; class Magnoliopsida; order Solanales; family Solanaceae; genus Lycium; species Lycium barbarum. The sequence continues at coordinate 98,275,475 of NC_083339.1, forward strand.
TCTCGTATCCTACTATAGGAGATTCTCTACCCCTTCTCCTTACTACTTATAAGTCGCAATATCATTAGCGAACAACTCTATTGCCAACATCTTAGCCTTTAACCCAATATAGCGTAGCTATCCTTTATAATATCTCTTAAGTTACTCGTTACCATTCTCTTGTCGTACTCTTTCTTTTTACAAGCACCCACATCCTAATGTCATATCATACAAGATTTTTACAAATGATCCTCGGTCTTGTCTCAAATACCATCCTGACTTCTATCCGTTTATTGCTGGCCTTCAGCTCTTACTAATATGTTTCGGCAAGGGATCTCACTTGAAGTTTAAGTATCCATATCAAACATATTGCAGTGTCAATTGCCTCCACCTTACACTTGCTTTTTCTCACACCCGCTTCCCCCATTTAGGGTGTACTTATACCATTATTTGTTTATATTCCACTCTACATCCCTATTTCCAATCTTCAAATTCATCTGATCCCCTTTTTTTTTAGTTCACTTGGCACACAAAACCTTAACAAAATCGTGAAGCGATGAGAACTTTTCCATATATAGTATAAAATCTTATCGGATAATTTGTACTCAAGTAATGCAATCAATGTAGCAACTCATCCAAGGCCACATTCCACTTACTCCAATCAATAATTAATTCGTACCTGTAGTCATTCCAAATTCTCAATTAGGTAGCACTTATTTTCCAATGATAAGTGTCCAAAGTTCTCTTGTAACATCATATTTATCCCAACCTACATCATTTGTTTCCTTTAATAAATTTACAATACACCATTTGTTCCTCAGGCTCACAGTCCTTGTCCTTTAAGGATTTCACTATTTCCGAGGTAAAGTCATATACGCGCAGTACTCCTTTATGCCTTATGCTCTTCTACCCTTGTTGTACCTAACACTGACTTCCAACATACCCAAAATCATATCAATTTCGTCTTAATGATAGTCTTATCTTATCGCCATGTCGTCGTATTACACCTTTAAGGTCGTAGCTATGTATTTCCCTTTTATTTTTACACTCGTACTCCATTAATTACGTCTATCTTGGGTGCTTCCTTTAGTATTCCTTTCCATTTCTCCATTCTATCTCCATCTTTTATTTTGTGCACGAGGAATCTCTTGCTACTCCTGTATCATTCGGAAAACACTACTCCTACATAATCCCTTTCTCTTTTTCGAAGTGTATTCTGTTCATTCCTATTTATCCTTATCATCCCAATCATTTTCTGGCACTCATTCTGCTTCGTTGCTCTTTTTTTTATAGTTTGGTCTTTCACAGTTTCGTCACTTATATTACCCGTGTCCTCAGCTATACATGTCATAATCTATTACTGCACTGTTATCTCGCTCGCTTCCTTCTTATTTCCTTCTTTTAATTACCTCGTTATTTTCTTGTGCTCGCTTTCATTTCAGTTATCGCATAATCTTTATTCTGAACTTTCCCTATAGAACTTTATAAGTCTTTCTCATTCGTTTATACCTTGCCTTTCCATTTCGCATTTGCCTTTATACTTTAGTCACATAGATCACGTCATATCTTTTAGTCACTTCCTCACTGGGCTTTACTCATTCTCATAACAATCCTCATTATATTCGCATTATATCCTGTTCGTAACCAATCCCATAATGTAACACTCTCTCCTCCTTTTTTTTTTTAACCCTATTCACGATTCTGACTATGGTTTAATCACACTCTATGGAGTAGGCGTACCTAACCTTTTACCCTTTCTGGTTAATCTTAACCTCAATGCCTCACAAGCCATCTTACTAATACATTCATATTTGTCGCGATTCTTCTTCCTCTGTACCCTTGTTTCAATCATACTGTTATTTCTTCTAACTATAAACTCGTCGTAATTTATCCCTGCTTGTCAATTCAGTGATACCTCAATATAATACCCTATTAAGATTTGCTAGCCTTTTATAAATCATCTCTTATTATCACAAGCCCTTCCAATATATCCTAGCACTTCATCAACAACACACGGAACACATAATCTAAGACAGCCCACAAGTTTGAGTTTTCCTTCTACAAATTCCATCTCCAATTAGTTGATTAAGAACTAATAAACTCAAGGACATAAAGATATGGTAAAATGTTACCTCAAGAACACAAGAGCGCTCCAACTCCAAGATTACGTCACTATGAAGCATCTTCCAAAACCACCACAAGAAGAAGGACTAGAATCCGACAAGCACCATGGGACTTCTAATGCTTGATTCACATAGTTTACCTTCAGATTTTTTCTTGGGTCATGAACGAACTATTTAGTTCAGAAACTACTTGTTGTATGCTTTGTACTCTTCAAATAATAGTGAAAATTAATTTCGTGACATTTTTGCTCTTCAACATGAGCTTTTTCTAAGGTAAAATGTGGTTGGAAAGTATTCTGGTCCGTTCAAATGAATTCAAAACATTGCTGCTCATATTTGCTTCTTCGAAATAAAATTTCCCAAATAAGAATGATGCCTCTTACGGATGACATGGAGGGTATCTCTTAAAGCTTTAATCCAACATGATAAATTTACCATACCGATGTCGACCTCATAATAATTATTATTATTATTATTATCAATTCAACCGTTACCTTTATTTCTCGAAGTCAGACGTACTTGCAACTTAGTCAAATCTTATCATTACTGTTGACATGACCTTTCAAGACTTTTTACGAACTTATATCTCATTCTCTTTTTATTTCTTGGAAAATTCTGGCAGAGTTTCCTCTGTATTTCTTACTATCCCAAAACCTACACGCAGGAAATATCAACAATGACTCACAGGGCCAACATATACATATATATTATATCATATCATAGCCGCACAGGGCTCCCCTATATCAATAACAGTATGAAAATGATGAACTTACTTCGTATGTCCAACTCAAACTGTACCTGTTACACTATCCTGTTTATTTTCCCTTTCAATCTTTAACTACAGGTTTCAATCATACCTGCAACATTCAGATTGTGATCAAAATTTTGTTTCTCTCTCTAAAAGCTCTCTTCCCTCTCTCTAGAATTTTCTGGATTTTTTTGGTATGAAGATGAGGAAGATAAGCTGAAAATTTTCCTTAAATAGCAAGGGAAATGGGCTTGACCCGACTTGGAATCGGGTTGGGCCCATTTCACTGCCCAGCTTGACCTTTCTGCCTTAAAACGTCCATAACTCTTTATCCCGATGTCATATACAGGCCCACGACCTATGTTTGGAAAGGTATTTCAATTATCTACAACTTTCATTTTAGGATTTTTCAAAATTCCCAAATAATAATGGGGTTATGGCCTCCCGAAGTCAGATCACCCGAAAATGTAACTTAAAAACATCTTTTTGGAGGGCTTACACTTGGATTTGGCTCAAGGGTCCTTCTTGAGTTGTGTTTAACTTCACATATATTATCCATATAACTTATCATATGTCCTTTAAAAAATACCATCATGTGGGCCCCACCTCAGCTTACGGTTGTGAGAGCTATATATCTTTTAACGTATTATTCCAATCATATTGTGTGAATTCCAAATATCATACCCATGCTACTACAGTAGAATTTCATAATTTATACTTGTGATATTTGCTCCTCCTTGAGCTCATATTAAGCCGTCTGAATCCTTAGTAACATGAAATTTTCTGGGGTGTAACACCTACCCTTCGGAGATGCTGCATTACCCTTCCATTGAAGCACGGGCTCTCCCGGAAATTGGAATCGAACCACTATCCATCGGCAATCAACTTTTGCATAGCACGAGGCCAACCAATCCATGCCCATAATTACGTCGAAATCCAACATTTCCAACTCAATCAAATCAGCTGTGGTCTGGCGATCACATATCACAACTACCCAATTTTTATACACTTGTCTTGCTATCACAGGATCACCAACCGGAGTAGACACCTCAAAAGGTTTGATCGGCTCAGGTTTCACCCCGATACAACCCGCAACATATGGAGTAATGTAAGAAAGAGTAGAACCCGGATCTATCAGTGCATAGACATCACGGGAGAATATAGACAATGTACCTGTGACCACATCCGGGGAGGACTCAAGATCCTGTCGTCCGGCTAAAGCATATACACAGGGCTGAGTGGCACCTAAAGTAGATGCTGCCCCTCTACCCCTACCTCGGCTTGTTGACATCTGGGGAATCTGTCCTGTCGGGCGTGCTGAGGAAGAACTAGCTGCCGAACCTGTGGGCTGAACTCCAACTCTACCACTCATTGACGGGCAATCTCTCATCATGTGCCCAACTTGGCCGCAAGTATAGCAAGCGTCCAAACCCTGGCGACACTGTCCGGAATGCAATCTACCGCACTGCTGCATCGCGGTACTGGGGGTCTCCTCTGGCTATAATCCTCCCTGATTTGGGAATCTGGGGCCCTCAAGCTCTGACCCTGTCCTGAGCGGAATGAGCGATCAAATCTCCTACCTGCAAATCGGGGAGGTGCACTGGTTACCGACTGGCCTGAGTAACCAGAATATGTCTGCCTTGATCCCCCTATATAACCACTGCCTGCTCTCATAGATCTAGCCCTCTTGCCTTGCCTTCTTTCGTTATCGCGGTCACTTCTTGGTGGTTGTTGTCGCCCCTCTAAATTCTGAGCATGGGCCTGTATTCGGCAAATATCCATCCTGTCTTGCAAGGAAGTCGTCAAACAATCTCTGAATAGATGTGGCCTTAGGCCACTTACAAATCTATGTACCCGATCTCCCATGTCGGCCACAATAGCCGGGGCATATCTAGCCAAGGAATTAAATTGCATGCTATACTCCCGGGCACTCATATTCCCTTGCCTCAGATTTAGAAACCTGTCCGCTCTAGCTCGGCGGACCTTGGGTGGCAAAGAGTGACGAATAAAGGCATCCACGAATTCTTGCCAAACCGGTGGAGGCGCATTCTCTCCTCTTAATAATACCCAGTTGTTGTACCACAAAACAGCCACATCCCGTAGTCTATAAGATGCCAACTCCATGGATTCAATTTCAGAGGCATGGAAAATCTTCGATGTCCTCACCACCTCATCTACGAAACCTTGCGGGTCTTCATTTGTCTTTGACCCGAAGAACTCTGGAGGATTTAGAATCATAAAATCACGGGCTTTGGTACTTGCTGCCCGATCACTTGAACTTGCATTTTGTCGTTGTGCCTGTGTGGCAACCAATTGCGTCAATAGATGTATGGCCTCGGTCATTTGTTGACCCGAAGCAACAGGTCGAGGAATCGGAGCTGGAGCTCCTCCTTGCTCTTCCACATTAGGCGGGGTAGAAGATGTGTTAGACAAGGCCTCATTATGAGATTCGCCTTCTTTTATATTCATCGGAGGCTCTCTTTCTACCCGCCTCTTTGTCGTAGTCTTGCCCTTCTGAGCGGCTGTAGCCTTTTCCTTTGGCGGCATTCTGAAATCACAACACACTATTAGGGAGGATAAAATCTTATACATGGCCCTATCGCACGATTTCATAAGAAGAAGGATGGTCATTTTTCCTAAATGCCCTGTAGCCTCTTGTTTATTGATGTGGCGCGCAACACACCATAAACAAGATCTACTAGACACGACTCGTAGACACTTCCTAGGACTAAACCTCTCTGATACCACTTTTGTCACGACCCAGCTAGGGGCCGTGATGGGTACCCGGGGCTAGTCACCAAGCACCACTCGTGCTACTACTCATCTTGATCACTTAATGGTCTTTTATCGGCTTTATACTCAAATTGTAGGAAAATCATATTTTACATGGAAGCATAAATACTTTTTATATACATTTGCCTCTCGGCCATCAAAATAATATATACATAAAATAGCATTTCGTGAGACCATCTAACCCACACTGTGCATCTACGAGCCTATACTGGAGTACTAAACATAAGGACGGGACAAGACCCCGTCATGCCCAAAAATACATATACATGAATACACAAAAGAATCGTCATAAGCACCTCCGAACAAAGGAGTGCTTTCAATCAGCTGACAGCTACTGTTATATCCCGCATTTTGTGCAATCGGATAATTCAAGGCAATCACGGGAGGACAACAAGCAAGGCCATATTTTATTTTGTTTGGCACATGAGTGATTATGAAAAATCTAGAAGTGGAAATATGGAGAAAGACGAAGGGCAAATTTGGAAGTTGGAAAAATTGTTTCATAGATTACAAGAACTAGCCAAAAATACAAAGTGGGCTTGAAAGTTTTTTTTTGGAAAATTTGAGGCCCAACCGGCCATAGGGCATGGGCTAGGCCCATGACTAATTAATTCATGATATTGAATAAGATGACTAAGTCATCCTTATCACAATAATCTCTAGAATTTTCAAGAAAAGAAGAACAAGAGAAAGAAGAGGAGAAGTTTTAGGGCCATTCGGCCATAGAGGAATCCCCAAGATAAATTTGCAAAAATTCTTTCAAAAATTATTTTCTACCAAGTAAAGGGTGCTTAACAAGGTGGAGTTGTTGTTGGAGCAAGAAAGATTCATAATCATACAAGTTGCCAAGTTGTAGTCAAGTGAGAAGTTGAAGAAGAAAGGTGAATTGTAATCTTGTTTTATGTGTTATACATGGTTTATATGTGTTGTAGTATGCTAAAATGGATGAAATTCATGAAAGAGAGGAATATGGTATGTGGCCATGCAGGTGTATATATGTTTAGGAATGATATTTCAATTTTTTTGTTTAGTGTTTGGTTGTTGTTGTTGTAAATACTATATTGATAATGGAAGTTGAATGAATTTGGAGAGAATGTAGTTGTGTGTGCATGATGAAGTCGTGAGTGTGTAGTGTGTATGTGGCCGTGTATACATGATGTATAGTCGTGTATGTTGGTGAGTTGTGAAAGAATAATGAGCGAGTTGTAATTAATATTTTAGTTGTTGTGTTGTAGATTTCATATTGCAAATAAAGGCTTGATAAGTTTGGTGAAGTATTGGTAGTTGGAAGATTGTGTATATTGAAAAATAATGTTTTTGCATGGATAGCATGTAATGGTATTAGTATGATGTTGTTGGAATATATATATTGTAAGGTTGCTATTGTACTCATTGAAGTCGAAAGGTTTGGAAGAGAGTGGTAAATTGAGATCATGTGTCTTGAATGGAATATGTGAATTGCTAGTGTGATTGTTGAGTTGTGTTAATAGTTTGGCCGGGTTTGAATTCCCGGGTTGTTGTTGATTGAAAACTTGCCAAGTTGAATGCCGAGGATGGTATATTTACAGAGGAAGTGCTGCCGAAATTTCGGTAGCCAAGTATTACCTTAAGATTTCAACTCTATGTATCCTAATAAGAGTTTTGGTAAATATGACCAATTTGCAGATTTGGACGAAATTGCAACGTGAATTCGGAGTAGCAAAAGGAGCGGAAAGAGGTATGTAAGGCTTCACCCTTCTTTCTATGACATGTCTTAGACGTAATAAGTTGGGTACGAGCCCCGGGGACAACTTTATTCCACGGAATCCGCATCAAAAGTTTCCCCTTTCCCCTTCAGTAGAATTGAACCAGAAAGTGCGCGAAATGTTGGAAAGACCTCCTAAACCCCTAGAACTTGTATAAATGGGACCCGACTACCATAAAACCCCCACAAGTAACGCCATGACATGTAACATATGCAAATCGTATATACTACCTCATTCGGGCCGAGGTGGGCCCGTTGCTCTTGGGTTTTCCTTATAGTTCTGTTAGACTTACTTGAAGTTGAATCCAAAGGGGGCCTTTGATCCCGATTTCGTTACTAAATGATAAGTACTATGACTACTCTACCGAGGGTACTTTTATGATGATAATGATAATAGCGATGTTAGACGAGAGAATATGCCTATGATAAGTACGACCGGAACGATTCTACGGCTAAGAATTCTACGCTAAGGATTCAATGCGAGTATGGAAGTAATAAACTAGTTCTTGAACCTTATTTCCACCTCCTAGCTATGATGTTATTTCCTAAGGAATCCAAATCGTATGAGTTGACGTCCATGATGCCATGATTCCATCTATGTTTACTGTTGACACTATTCTCCGTTGGTAGTCTCGCCTTAAAATACTTGTTCCTTCAAGGAGAGACAAAGCGACCACGATTGTTCCATAATATAATCGGAGGCCACCGACCTTACGTCACTCCAATGACTACATGATTCTTCTTTGGGCTCTCCTGCGTGCCTATGTGACATATGTATATAAGATACGTAAATGCATATAAGACATGTAAATGTATGTAAGATATGTGTATATATATTTATAAAATATGTACATGACACATGTATATGTATATAATAAAAGATCCAGAGCGCTATAGACGCTGATATATGCACATGATACACGTATATGTATATGATGAAAGATCCAGAGCGTTATAGACGCTGATATACGTACATGATATATGCATATGTATACGGGGAAGATGGAGATAAAGGCAGAGCGTTATATACGCATATCCACCTGATCAGTTGGCATTATATGACATGATATCGTCCCGGACGCGGGATGTGTATATTTATGGTTAAATGGATCGGCTGTCGTCGCCTCGGCAATATTATATGTCCTATTTTCATATATATATGAACAAGGAAAGATTTTTAAAGGAAAGCTAAGCATGCATAGCATCTGCCCAAGGGCATATATATATATATATAGGTTATGTTTCTACCTCAGGACTTGTGCTATTACTCTTTTATGTCGTTATTTCCGTTTTATATTTTCCGTATGCTATTACTCATGCCTTACATACTCGGTACATTATTCGTACTGACGTCCCTTCTTGTGGACGCTGCGTTTCATGCCGCGCAGGTCAGCAGACATGCGGATTTGGTTCCTAGAAGCCCTACCAGTAGTACTTGACAGTGCTCCAGTTGTTCCAGAGCCTGACTTCCGTGGTACTATTTTGTGTACATATATTCGGGCACGACAGTACTCGGCCCTTCCTATGTATATGTTTATTATGTTTAGAGGCTCGTAGACAGATATGTACAGGTAGAGGTCTTGTATTTTGAATTGTTCGCGTCTCTGTTTAATGTGACAGCAACGCTTACTAGTCTATGTTTATGATGACGCGGCTAATGTTAAAGCTCAGCAATGAAAAAAAAATGTATAGTACAGTTCCTACGGCCCGCTGAGAATTAAGGGTACAATGATAGATACAGGGTGCGCGGTACAAGTATCGGGTACTCGTCACAGCCCCTAGTCAGGTCGTGACAGAAGTGGTATCAGAGCAGTTCGGTCCAAGGGGTTTGTCTACGAGCCGTGTCCAGTAGAGTTTTGTTTATGGGTGTGTAGCGCGCCACACTTATAAACAGGAGGATACATGGCATTTAGGAAATATGACCTTCTTTGTACTCAAGATCGTGCGATAGAGCTATGCTACCAGGTTTCCATATTCTTTTCCTAATCCTGTGTTATGGTTTCAGTAATGCCGCCGAAGAAGAAAGCTAGGGCGGCCCAGAAGGGCGAGACGGTGGCTGGAAGAAGAGTTGAACGGGGGCTAGAAGAAGGAGAATCTCATAATGAAGCTCCCCCTCAGACTTTTCCTGCTCCCCCTGTACCAGCAGAGCCGGAAAGAGTTCCAGCTCCAGCCCCCGCACCTCCAGTTCCACCGCCAGCAGCTCCGGGCCAGCAGATGGCAGAGGCCATCCAGTTATTGACCCAGTTAGTTGCCGCACAGGCTCAGCGGCAAGATGTAGACCTAGGAGACAGGGCGGTAAGTGCAAGGGCCCGCGACTTTATCACCCTGAGGCCTCCAGAGTTCTATGGATGAAAACTAGAGGAAGACCCGCAGAATTGTATAGATGAGATGCTGAGGACTTTAAGGATCATACATGCTTGGGATACGGAGTCTGTAGAGTTCGCTTCATACAGGTTGCGGGATGTAGCAGTTCTGTGGTACAGTAGCTGGATATCTTCGAGGGGAGCAAATGCGCCCCCTCCGGTTTGGCAGGAGTTTACTGAGGCATTTCTACGACATTTCCTACCACCAGAGGTTCGACGAGCTCGAGCCGATATGTTCTTGAACCTTTGGCAGGGAAAAATGAGTGTTCGAGAATACAGTCTTCGTTTTAACTCGTTGGCCAGGTATGCCCCAGCCATGATAGCTGATAGGGGAGATCATGTGCACCGATTTGTGAATGGGCTAGGGCCACATTTGGTTAAGGAGTGCTTGACGGCTTCACTCCAGGAGGGGATGACTATTACTCGAATCCAGGCCCATGCCCAAAATCTGGAGGAGCAGTACCAGTCACAGAGAGGGGAGCGGTATCCAGATAGGGGTTCCAGAAAAAAGGGCAGATTTTCCAGGGCTAGAAGCGAGTATAGAGGGGGACAGGCACAGGAGCAATTTAGGTATTCAGAGCAATCGACGGCCAGTGCACCTCCTCGATTTCCGGATAGAGGGTTTGACCGTTCTACTCACTCGAGACTAGATCAGGGTACTAGAGCTTCAGGATCCCAGTATAGAACTGATTCTAGCAGGATGATGCCACCCCCGCCACGGTGTGCGCGCTGTGGTAGGCCACACTCTGGAGAGTGTCGCGCAGGTACAGGTGCTTGTTATACTTGTGGGCGGGTTGGCCATTTCATGCGTGATTGCCCACTGAGGTATGAGGGAGACCAAGCCCAGCCCGCCGGGTCCGCGGTTGGTTCATCATCGACCGTACGCCCTCTTGGACAGACTTCCCAAGCTCCAGCGGGCCGCAGCCAAGGTAGAGGAGGGGCACCTAGTTCAGCCGGTCGTCCGCACCGCCTATATGCCTTGACAGGACGACAGGACCCTGAGCCTTCCGCAGACGCGGCCACAGGTACTTTTTCGGCACCTTCTATGATATGCGTGTTAATTGATTCGGATTCTATCTTATCCTACGTTGCCCTTTGTATTGCTGAACATATTAAGAATTCAGAAATTAGGATGAAAAGTAGCCATACGCCAAGGTAAAAAGACGAATACGAGAGATTGCCGAGGTTAGAACTGTAAATAAAAGAAAAGACATGTTACGTGGGCGTTTCGAAAACTGCTAAGACCCCAACTCGTTCCATATTATGTGATATAAGTAGTGCGAGGGAGTGGAGGCGAAAATACTAACGCTGAGACGCTGTAATGCATTAAAGTTTCAAGGTTAAGCGTGCTAGGGTGAGAGCAATTTCACGATGGGTGACCCCCTGGGAAATATGCTGAAAACTTCACAAATGTGGGAACAAGAGACGAATGTGAGATTAGGTAGCCTAAAGTAAACTGGAGTGTGTGAAGTGGTTATAAACGCTGTAGAAGCCGTATAGGCGGAGACGGACTAGACTAGCAGAAAGAGGAGAAAGCCTGACAGAGCATGTTGGATCTAAAATAGACTATGACGATTCAAAATCCAATAAAGGGGACTTATTAACGTAGGGCCAGTATTCGGAACTAACTTAAATGACCTGCGACGTGAAGGCAACCTAAGCTCCTAAAATGGATATGCTAAGCGACTTGCGAGGTATCTACGAAGGAGACCTCCCCGAAATATTATACTAAGTTATGAGGCCAGTTTAACATTCGAGGACGAATGTTCTAAAGGGGGGGAGGATGTTATATCCCGCATTTTGTGCAATCGGATAATTCAAGGCAATCGCGGGAGGACAACAAGCAAGGCCATATTTTATTTTGTTTGGCACATGAGTGCTTATGAAAAATCTAGAAGTGGAAATATGGAGAAAGACGAAGGGCAAATTTGGAAGTTGGAAAAATTGTTTCATAGATTACAAGAACTAGCCAAAAATACAAAGTGGGCTTGAAAGTTTTTTTTTGGAAAATTTGAGGCCCAACCGGCCATAGGGCATGGAAGATTGTGTATATTGAAAAATAATGTTTATGCATGGATAGCATATAATGGTATTAGTATGATGTAGTTGGAATATATATATTGTAAGGTTGCTATTGTACTCATTGAAGTTGGATGGTTTGGAAGAAAGTCGTAAATTGAGATCATGTGTCTTGAATGGAATATGTGAATTGCTAGTGTGATTGTTGAGTTGGGTTAATAGTTTGGCCGGGTTTGAATTCCCGGGTTGTTGTTGATTGAAAACTGGCCAAGTTGAATGCCGAGGATGGTATATTTACAGAGGAAGTGCTGCCGAAATTTCGGTAGCCAAGTATTACCTTAATATTTCAACTCTAAGTATCCTAATAAGAGTTTTGGTAAATATGACCAATTTGCAGATTTTGACGAAATTGCAACGTGAATTCGGAGTAGCAAAAGGAGCGGAAAGAGGTATGTAAGGCTTCAACCTTCTTTCTATGGCATGCCTTAGACGTAATAAGTTGGGTACGAGCCCCGGGGACAAATCTATTCCCCGGAATCCGCATCCAAAGTTTCCCCTTTCCCCTTCAGTAGAATTGAACCAGAAAGTGCGCGAAATGTTGGAAAGACCTCCTAGACCCCTAGAACTTGTATAAATGGGACTCGACTACCATAAAACCCCCACAAGTAACGCCATGACATGTAACATATGCAAATCGTATATACTACCTCATTCGGGCCGAGGTGGGCCCGTTGCTCTCGGGTTTTCCTTATAGTTCTGTTTGACTTACTTGAAGTTGAATCCAAAGGGGGCCTTTGATCCCGATTTCGTTACTAAACGATAAGTACTATGACTACTCTACCGAGGGTACTTTTATGATGATAATGATAATGACGATGTTAGACGAGAGAATATGCCTATGATAAGTACGACCGGAACGATTCTACGGCTAAGAATTCTACGCTAAGGATTCAATGCGAGTATGGAAGTAATAAACTAGTTCTTGAACCTTATTTCCACCTCCTAGCTATGATGCTATTTCCTAAGGAATCCAAAGCCTATGAGTTGACGTCCATGATGCCATGATTCCATCTATGTTTACTATTGACACTATTCTCCGTTGGTAGTCTCGCCTTAAAATACTTGTTCCTTCAAGGAGAGACAAAGCGACCACGATTGTTCCATAATATAATCGGAGGCCACCGACCTTACGTCACTCCGATGACTACATGATTCTTGTTTGGGCTCTCCTGCGTGCCTATGTGACATATGTATATAAGATATGTAAATGCATATGAGACATGTAAATGTATGTAAGATATGTGCATATATATTTATAAAATATGTACATGACACGTGTATATGTATATGATAAAAGATCCAGAGCGCTATAGACGCTTATATATGCACATGATACACCTATATGTATATGATGAAAGAGCCAGAGCGCTATAGACGCTGATATACGTACCTGATATATGCATATGTATACGGGGAAGATGGAGATAAAGGCAGATCGTTATATACGAATATCCACCTGATCAGTTGGCATTATATGACATGATATCGTCCCGGACGCGGGATGTGTATATTTATGGTTAAATGGATCGGCTGTCGTCGCCTCGGCAATATGATATGTCCTGTTTTCATATATATATGAACAAGGAAAGATTTTTAAAGGAAAGCTAAGCATGCATAGCATCTGCCCAAGGGCATATATATATATACAGGTTATGTTTCTACCTCAGGACTTGTGCTATTACTCTTTTATGTCGTTATTTCCGTTTTATATTTTCCGTATGCTATTACTCATGCCTTACATACTCGGTACATTATTCGTACTGACGTCCCTTCTTGTGGACGCTGCGTTTCATGCCGCGCAGGTCAGCAGACAGGCGGATTTGGTTCGTAGAAGCCCTACCAGCAGTACTTGACAGCGCTCCAGTTGTTCCGGATCCTCACTTCCGTGGTACTATTTTGTGTACATATATTTGGGCACGACAGTACTCGGCCCTTCCTATGTATATGTTTATTATGTTTAGAGGCTCGTAGCCAGATATGTACAGGTAGAGGTCTTGTATTTTGAATTGTTCGCGTCTCTGTATAATGTGACAACAACGCTTACTAGTCTATGTTTATAATGACGCGGCTAATGTTAAAGCTCAGCAATGAAAAAAAAATGTATAGTACAGTTCCTACGGCCCGCTGAGAAGTAAGGGTACAATGATAGATACGGGGTGCTCGGTACAAGTATCGGGTACTCGTCACAGCCCCTAGTCGGGTCGTGACAGCTACTGCTGGTCTGGGTCGAGCTCTCCTCCCTGTCTACCTGTGGGCATGATCACAGCGTCGAAAGATAGTGGACGTCAGTACGTATATTGTACTGAGTATGAGAGGCATAAACAAGGAGGTAAGGCAATGATATACAAGATATATCAAGATGGGATAATTGTATCTGGCTATCAAGTGTAAAGGAAATAATGCATGCTGGCTTGCTCATAATCATAATCATCACCATGTCATGTATGCATAATGTATAAGCTGCCCGCCCATATAGGTACGGTGTAGTAATATATAAGTTGTCTGTCCATATCGGATCGGTGTGATAATCCTAACATTAGCCTTCGTCCAGGCCTCCCGCGTCCGAGGTATCATCTCATGCTGCCCACTAGTGGTGTCTGCCCATGCCATTTGGCCATGGTGTATCGTATAGCTGACCGCCTTAGCGGTGACTACCCGGCCACGTAGGCGAGGTGTTATATCATCATCATACATACTCACCATAATATTCTTATCACAATACATGCATAAGGTTTATGAACAACTTTACTTCATCGGGGTGACGTAAGGTCGTGATCCCCCGATGTCATTATGGAGTAATCATAGACATGCTGCCTCACCTTGAAGGGACTAACATATAAGGTGAGTGTGAGCAATAAATAACATCATGCCATTTTACGATCATTATATCATATCTCTTATCTTATATTACCATTCATAGATATAGGCTTTTAGCTTTCCGGAATATAGGAACTCATGAAGAAGAAGAAAAATTATGCTATGAGATTCATGTCATTAGAAAGAAAGGACTAGCCTCACATACCTTTGACGTTTCACTAAGCTATCGTTCGCTTGTTCTCCTTCGATATCACGTTTCTACCTTCATAGAGAATTCGCATTTACATTAGTTAATCGACTATAAGAACGCGCTACTATTTCTAGGGAAAATTGGGTGGCACTTCCTTTGGTTATACTACTTTTCCCATATTCTATATCAACTCCCACACGCTCACGACAACTTCACAATATCGCAAAAAACAATCATCATTTATATACATTGACCACAATCCACCAATTCTCTTCAATTTCTCCACATTTATGGTTAGAGCTTACCATCGCGTTTCCTCGTATATAATACTTATTTCATGGCCTAAATTTCATTTATGACGTATTCATAATCACAACACTCCATCATTCATAATCCAACCCAACTACTATCCAACCATGACACTATTCACATTTTATGACCCATTTACTATACTGTTCTATAATTTAAGTGTTTCAATGTATTAATGCTTCAATCATCTTCAGAAGGTCATCAAACTTACCTTAGATGTTGTAAGAACGATCCTTGAGTAGCGATGCTCTTCTTTACCAAAAATCCTATTTCACTTCCTTTGCAATTCCTTGATGTAGATGAACTTTGATGTCATTCTTACACTTGATTTCATGGATTTGATGTTATTGACCTTGATTTTCCTTTGGTTCTCTTCAATTCTTGTGAATGAAGTGTTTAGAGTGTTCTAGAGACTTCTTGAGTCGTGTAGATGAGAAATGAATAAATGAGCTTAGGATCCCTTTTAATGACTCACAACCTGATTTTTAATGAACAGTAGTCGGGTTCACAGTGGCCGTAAACCCAGTTAACGGGCCGTATTCTGGTTTACGGTCCGTCCTTCACGACCGTATTTAAGCATATCAGAAATAGAAAGGTTAGCTAGAGTCTTCTTCTTCCTTATTCACTATTATTCTAGAAATATCTTGCAAACACCCTATGCATGTCATATATAACACCCTTTAGAGGTCTGATATCTGAGAGTAGGTGAATTGGCATACTCAGTAAAACGCTATTGATCAAAACAACTTTTCTTTTCCAAAGATAAAAGTCTTCCTTTCCAAACGCGGTATGAGGTATGAGGGAGACCAAGCCCAGCCCGCCGGGTCTGCGGTTGGTTCATCATCGACCGTACGCCCTCTTGGACAGACTTCCCAAGCTCCAGCGGGCCGCAGCCAAGGTAGAGGAGGGGCACCTAGTTCAGCCGGTCCTCCGCACCGCCTATATGCCTTGACAGGACGACAGGACCCTGAGCCTTCCGCAGACGCGGCCACAGGTACTTTTTCGGCACCTTCTATGATATGCGTGTTAATTGATTCGGATTCTATCTTATCCTACGTTGCCCTTTGTATTGCTGAACATATTAAGAATTCGGAAATTAGGATGAAAAGTAGCCATACGCACAGGTAAAAAGACGAATACGAGAGATTGCCGAGGTTAGAACTGTAAATAAAAGAAAAGACATGTTACGCGGGTGTTTCGAAAACTGCTAAGACCCCAACTCGTTCCATATTATGTGATATAAGTAGTGCGAGGGAGTGGAGGCGAAAATACTAACGCTGAGACGCTGTAATGCATTAAAGTTTCAAGGTTAAGCGTGCTAGGGTGAGAGCAATTTCACGATGGGTAACCCCCTGGGAAATATGCTGAAAACTTCACAAATGTGGGAACAAGAGACGAATGTGAGATTAGGCAGCCTAAAGTAAACTGGAGTGTGTGAAGTGGTTATAAACCCTGTAGAAGCCGTATAGGCGGAGACGGACTAGACTAGCAGAAAGAGGAGAAAGCCTGACAGAGCATGTTGGATCTAAAATAGACTATGACGATTCAAAATCCAATAAAGGGGACTTATTAACGCAGGGCCAGTATTCGGAACTAACTTAAATGACCTGCGACGTGAAAGCAACCTAAGCTCCTAAAATGGATATGCTAAGCGACTTGCGAGGTATCTACGAAGGAGACCTCCCCGAAATATTATACTAAGTTATGAGGCCAGTTTAACATTCGAGGACGAATGTTCTAAAGGGGGGGAGGATGTTATATCCCGCATTTTGTGCAATCGGATAATTCAAGGTAATCGCGGGAGGACAACAAGCAAGGCCATATTTTATTTTGTTTGGCACATGAGTGCTTATGAAAAATCTAGAAGTGGAAATATGGAGAAAGACGAAGGGCAAATTTGGAAGTTGGAAAAATTGTTTCATAGATTACAAGAACTAGCCAAAAATACAAAGTGGGCTTGAAAGTTTTTTTTTGGAAAATTTGAGGCCCAACCGGCCATAGGGCATGGAAGATTGTGTATATTAAAAAATAATGTTTTTGCATGGATAGCATGTAATGGTATTAGTATGATGTAGTTGGAATATATATATTGTAAGGTTGCTATTGTACTCATTGAAGTTGGATGGTTTGGAAGAAAGTCGTAAATTGAGATCATGTGTCTTGAATGGAATATGTGAATTGCTAGTGTGATTGTTGAGTTGGGTTAATAGTTTGGCCGGGTTTGAATTCCCGGGTTGTTGTTGATTGGAAACTTGCCAAGTTGAATGCCGAGGATGGTATATTTACAGAGGAAGTGCTGCCGAAATTTCGGTAGCCAAGTATTACCTTAATATTTCAACTCTAAGTATCCTAATAAGAGTTTTGGTAAATATGACCAATTTGTAGATTTTGACGAAATTGCAACGTGAATTCGGAGTAGCAAAAGGAGCGGAAAGAGGTATGTAAGGCTTCACCCTTCTTTCTATGGCATGTCTTAGACGTAATAAGATGGGTACGAGCCCCGGGGACAAATCTATTCCCCGGAATCCGCATCCAAAGTTTCCCCTTTCCCCTTCAGTAGAATTGAACCAGAAAGTGCGCGAAATGTTGGAAAGATCTCCTAGACCCCTAGAACTTGTATAAATGGGACTCGACTACCATAAAACCCCCACAAGTAACGCCATGACATGTAACATATGCAAATCGTATATACTACCTCATTCGGGCCGAGGTGGGCCCGTTGCTCTCGGGTTTTCCTTATAGTTCTGTTTGACTTACTTGAAGTTGAATCCAAAGGGGGCCTTTGATCCCGATTTCGTTACTAAACGATAAGTACTATGACTACTCTACCGAGGGTACTTTTATGATGATAATGATAATGACGATGTTAGACGAGAGAATATGCCTATGATAAGTACGACCGGAACGATTCTACGGCTAAGAATTCTACGCTAAGGATTCAATGCGAGTATGGAAGTAATAAACTAGTTCTTGAACCTTATTTCCACCTCCTAGCTATGATGCTATTTCCTAAGGAATCCAAAGCCTATGAGTTGACGTCCATGATGCCATGATTCCATCTATGTTTACTATTGACACTATTCTCCGTTGGTAGTCTCGCCTTAAAATACTTGTTCCTTCAAGGAGAGACAAAGCGACCACGATTGTTCCATAATATAATCGGAGGCCACCGACCTTACGTCACTCCGATGACTACATGATTCTTGTTTGGGCTCTCCTGCGTGCCTATGTGACATATGTATATAAGATATGTAAATGCATATGAGACATGTAAATGTATGTAAGATATGTGTATATATATTTATAAAATATGTACATGACACATGTATATGTATATGATAAAAGATCCAGAGCGCTTAAGACGCTGATATATGCACATGATACACGTATATGTATATGATGAAAGAGCCAGAGCGCTATATACGCTGATATACGTATATGATATATGCATATGTATACGGGGAAGATGGAGATAAAGGCAGAGCGTTATATACGCATATCCACCTGATCAGTTGGCATTATATGACATGATATCGTCCCGGACGCGGGATGTGTATATTTATGGTTAAATGGATCGGCTGTCGTCGCCTCGGCAATATGATATGTCCTATTTTCATATATATATGAACAAGGAAAGATTTTTAAAGGAAAGCTAAGCATGCATAGCATCTGCCCAAGGGCATATATATATATACAGGTTATGTTTCTACCTCAGGACTTGTGCTATTACTCTTTTATGTCGTTATTTCCGTTTTATATTTTCCGTATGCTATTACTCATGCCTTACATACTCGGTACATTATTCGTACTGACGTCCCTTCTTGTGGACGCTGCGTTTCATTCCGCGCAGGTCAGCAGACAGGCGGATTTGGTTCCTAGAAGCCCTACCAGTAGTACTTGACAGGGCTCCAGTTGTTCCGGATCCTCACATCCGTGGTACTATTTTGTGTACATATATTCGGGCACGACAGTACTCGGCCCTTCCTATGTATATGTTTATTATGTTTAGAGGCTCGTCGGCAGATATGTACAGGTAGAGGTCTTGTATTTTGAATTGTTCGCGTCTCTATATAATGTGACAACAACGCTTACTAGTCTATGTTTATGATGACGCGGCTAGTGTTAAAGCTCAGCAATGAAAAAAAAATGTATAGTACAGTTCCTACGGCCCGCTGAGAAGTAAGGGTACAATGATAGATACGGGATGCTCGGTACAAGTATCGGGTACTCGTCACAGCCCCTAGTCGGGTCGTGACAGCTATTGCTGGTCTGGGTCGAGCTCTCCTCCCTGTCTACCTGTGGGCATGATCACAGCGTCGAAAGAAAGCGGACGTCAGTACGTATATTGTACTGAGTATGAGAGGCATAAACAAGGAGGTATGGCAATGATATACAAGAAATATCAAGATGGGATAATTGTATCTGGCTATCAAGTGTAAAAGAAATAATGCATGCTGGCTTACTCATAATCATAATCATCACCATGTCATGTATGCATAATGTATAAGCTGCCCGCCCATATAGGTACGGTGTAGTAATATATAAGCTGTCTGTCCATATCGGATCGGTGTGATAATCCTAACATTAGCCTTCGTCCAGGCCTCCCGCGTCCGAGGTATCATCTCATGCTGCCCACTAGTGGTGTCTGCCCATGCCATTTGGCCATGGTGTATCGTATAGCTGACCGCCTTAGCGGTGACTACCCGGCCACGTAGGCGAGGTGTTATATCATCATCATACATACTCACCATAATATTCTTATCACAATACATGCATAAGGTTTATGAACAACTTTACTTCATCGGGGTGACGTAAGGTCGTGATCCCCCGATTTCATTATGGAGTAATCATAGACATGCTGCCTCACCTTGAAGGGACTAACATATAAGGTGAGTGTGAGCAATAAATAACATCATGCCATTTTACGATCATTATATCATATCTCTTATCTTATATTACCATTCATAGATATAGGCTTTTAGCTTTCCGGAATATAGGAACTCATGAAGAGGAAGAAAAATTATGCTATGAGATTCATGTCATTAGAAAGAAAGGACTAGCCTCACATAGCTTTGACGTTTCACTAAGCTATCGTTCGCTTGTTCTCCTTCGATATCACGTTTCTACCTTCAAAGAGAATTCGCATTTACATTAGTTAATCGACTATAAGAACGCCCTACTATTTCTAGGGAAAATTGGGTGGCACTTCCTTTGGTTATACTACTTTTCCCATATTCTATATCAACTCCCACACGCTCACGACAACTTCACAATATCGCAAAAAACAATCATCATTTATATACATTGACCACAATCCACCAATTCTCTTCAATTTCTCCACATTTATGGTTAGAGCTTACCATCGCGTTTCCTCGTATATAATACTTATTTCATGGCCTAAATTTCATTTATGACGTATTCATAATCACAACACTCCATCATTCATAATCCAACTCAACTACTATCCAACCATGACACTATTCACATTTTATGACCCATTTACTATACTCTTCTATAATTTAAGTGTTTCAATGTATTAATGCTTCAATCATCTTCAGAAGGTCATCAAACTTACCTTAGATGTTGTAAGAACGATCCTTGAGTAGCGATGCTCTTCTTTACCAAAAATCTTATTTCACTTCCTTTGCAATTCCTTGATGTAGATGAACGTTGATGTCATTCTTACACTTGATTTCATGGATTTGATGTTATTGACCTTGATTTTCCTTTGGTTCTCTTCAATTCTTGTGAATGAAGTGTTTAGAGTGTTCTAGAGACTTCTTGAGTCGTGTAGATGAGAAATGAATAAATGAGCTTAGGATCCCTTTTAATGACTCACAACCTGATTTTTAATGAACAGTAGTCGGGTTCACAGTGGCCGTAAACCCAGTTTACGGGCCGTATTCTGGTTTACGGTCCGTCCTTCACGACCGTATTTAAGCATATCAGAAACCGAAAGGTTTGCTAGAGTCTTCTTCTTCCTTATTCACTATTATTCTAGAAATATCTTGCAAACACCCTATGCATGTCATATATAACACCCTTTAGAGGTCTGATAGCTGAGAGTAGGTGAATTGGCATACTCAGTAAAACGCTATTGATCAAAACAACTTTTCTTTTCCAAAGATAAAAGTCTTCCTTTCCAAACTGCCAGTTTGTCCTTCACTTTTTTGATCAATTCACTATAATCAGCCTTTCTCTTTCTTTTATGTGTGATTGGGCAACCTATGTATGTGAAAGGGAAAGATCCCCAAGTAAAACAAGTAATAGCCTCCACCTGCTGCACTATCACATTTGCAACTTTTTCCTTTGTTGATAAGCTTCCCTGACATCTGCTCATTTCCTTTATTCCCATGTTCATGTTCTAGTTGGATTCGTTCCAAAGAAAGAGGGAAACGAACATCTTACATACCTTATTCGCCAAGCTACCACTCAAGGAATCCTTAACCTTGATGCCTACCCTTCACCCAAACCTGTATATATCTAGAAATATATCCTTAATCATACTTCCATCATATTTTCATCAACTTATATGCATTGATTATCAAAGACTAATTTGGTTTACGAAAATTCGGGCAGCATCTCCCTTATATTATCTACTTCTTCCAAATACCAAATCAATTCCCAAACAATACCAAAAACATCAGCAACAATATCATCAAGGTCCTACAAGATAAATATGTATTATTTCATCCAAAACATTCTTCAACTTCAATCCACAAGCCAACAAAACTAACATCACGATTTATAGCTCTTCTTCTCGTAAATATCCTTAAATCAATATTAATAAAGAGAGATTCATACCTTACCTTTACTAGAATAGGAAGATCTTCAATATTTACTTTGAAACCAAGCTAACTCCCACGCAAAACAAAAACTATAATCATTGTTATACGTTACCCGAACCTCGATTAGTATTCCATTTCTTGAAATTATTGAAAATCCTCACTTTGTGTTGCATATAGGCTCTCATATGCTTGCTGAGCTGTTACATCCCGTAATTTTGCACATTCGAAATAATTTTGACTGGTAAGAAATAAGGCCATATTTGATTTTACTCAATATCTATGTGTGGTTCATGAAATGTTGATGTGGAAATATGGAGGACGGTCAAGGTCAAAATGGGGAATATTAGAAATTTGTTTCGGGAATTACAAAATATGGACTATAGCTAATTGGGCTCAAGAAATGAAAAAAAAAAATAATAATAAAGGCCCATTCCACAAGGTGGCCGGCCATATACCAATGGCCCAAGCCCATGGGAATTAAATACAAGACTAATAAATAAGATAAGGGCCACCATTTTGCCTCATTCTAGAACTATTAAGAAAACAAAAGAAGAGAGCTCAACCAAGCAAGGCATTCGGCCACTTCAAAAAAGAATTGTGGAGCTCAAATCTTTGGTTCAAAACTCATCTCTTTTGAATTCCTATTAAGTTGGAAACCCTCTTCAATGTGATAAAAATTGGGAGGCAAGAAAGTACTTTTTTTATCAAGCGTAAATTCTTGAAAAAGGTAAATATTCTACTCTTTTTATCTTGGAAGAATCTTATATATATGTTGTAATATGTGGAAATGAATGCGGAGTATGAAATATTTTTGTCATGGGTATGTGTGTGTGTAGCCGAAAATGGGTGTTGATGGAGAGGAATTATCAAAATTTTATTTACTATGTTAATTGTGTTGTAATGGCCTTTTAATGCAAATGGAAGAATTCTAGTTCAAGTTGGCATGAAAAATTGTTGTTAAGTTGTAGGAAATTTTGTGATTTTGTTGTAGATTATCTAATTATGAGAATGGAATTGTTAAAGTGTAAATTGTGGTTGTTGTTGATGAAATGGGAAGATGAAAAATGTGTTGTGAATGTTGTGTCGAAGGTTGGAGATTTCGGATGAATTCTAGTCTTGGTGATTTTTTTTTTGTATATTTTGTAAAATGGTATGAAATGCTTTGAATTACACTTGAATGGTCTTGAATTGGTACTGAATGTGTAAGTGTCGATATTGGCTTGAAAAATCCGTAGTTGAATGGAATGTCGGTGAATTATGTTGAAAGGAAGGTTACTTCTGTTGGAATGCATTTTAAATTTGTTTTTGATGTTATTGGTTTGGTTGTTGGTATTATTGGTATGGTTGTTGATGAACTTGGCCGAGTTTAATTCTCGGGGATGTCGAATTTACAGGGGGAGTGTTGCCGAAATTTCTGTAGACAAGTACTAATTAGAATTAAACTCCTAAGTACTTGTAGCTAATTTTTGGGTAATTGATAATATTATTGTAGATATTGGAGAGCCCGAGACTTGAGTTGGGATTTGTTTGGCGAGTGATCGAGATTTGGTAGTGAGCGATCGAGGTATGTAAAGCCTACCTTTCCTTCTTTTGGCATGACCTTTTTTTTGGAATAAACAATATGTATATGTATGCTTATAGAGAAAATCCTATTCTTAGAGCCACTAGGTTGGCTAACATCTTTGACCTCCATAAGCTATTCCATATGGCGGGATACATATTCTATGATGTTCAAAGATTCTATTTGTAATGTCCCAAATGTTGTTCGAAAGAAATACGATAAGATTAAAGCCTTTGATGAATATTTCGATATGAAAATATGGTCTTAAAGTCCCCATTTGATTTGATCCATAATTTTATCCACAAGTTTCCTTGTATGAAAATGTGATCCATAATCTTATCCGCAAGTTTCCTAGTATGAAAATGTGATCCATAATCTTATCCGCAAGTTTCCTAGTATGAAAATATGATCCATAATCTTATCCGCAAGTTTCCTAGTATGAAAATGTGATCCATAATCTTACCCGCAAGTTTCCTAGTATGAATACGTGATCCATAACGATGTCCGAAAAATATTTGATATGGCTAAAGCTTTGGATACATATATTTTGATACGTACATATGATCTTAAAGGCTCCATTTGATTTGCTCCATAGAAATGGTTGAAAGTTCCCCTAATATGAATGTCACTTGAAATTCCGAAAAGAGGTTCTGAAATGCTTTTAGAAAGTTCCGTACTTCAAAAGTTTGTAACTTTAGTATACTAACTCCGATTGACCCGAAATTGATTTCCGAGCCTTCGGATGTCGTACATATATTTGTTCATCGAGTTTTGGAAATAACTTATTTATTTATATGCATATGGTTTCTGCACTACTCCGCTCGTGCCTACTACTATGACATCGTTCGCCGGTTCCCGGGCCGGTTTTGTGATCATGCGCACTATGTCACATTCGGGAGTATGATGTGTTACGGAGGCCTCGCCATAGGGTCGGGTTCCGCTTATATGTGGCGTTATGATGTGATATGACATATGATATGTTATGATATTGTGATATGGTGTGACGATACGATATGTTCAGGGATTGTACGGAGATTTGAAACTTCTGGAGTATGATGTGTTGTGGCGCCAGCGTCGGAGTGGCGACCACGTTCCTGAGCCTTATGCATGAGTTTTATTTGCATTACATATGTTTTTAAAACAGGCTTGATATACTGGTCCTGTAACCGCTTTCCATACTCTTTATTTCAGTTCTGATTTGGATTACTGTACCTTATGCTTTACATACTTAGTACATATTTCGTGCTGACCCCCTTTCTTCGGGGGCTGCGTTTCATGCCCGCAGGTACAGACGTTGGTTCTGGTGACCCGCCAGAGTAGGATACATTCTGCTACCTTGGAGTGCTCCTTTGTCTCGGAGCCCCTACTTTTGGTAAAGACCTTTCATGGTATATGTCTCTGTATATATGTATAACTATTTTGGGTACGGCAGGGCCCTGTCCCGTCATATGTTCTGTCATGGTCTGTAGAGGCCCGTAGTCATGTATGTGGATCATGGGTCATGTTTGTTCGTTGTGATTATGATCTGCGGCTTAATGCGGCCCCGTTACTATTATGGCCAAAACGGCCCATTTGTCTGTATATGTGTATATATCTGGCGATGTGTATTCCGCCAATCTATTGGATTTGGATATGATGTTTCTGTACGGGCGACCGCTTAAGATGATATTTGTTTTCAGTATTTGCTTACAGTAACGTATGTTCAGTTTTAATGAAATTTTGATATGTCGATCTGGTACGTAAGTCTGTTTGGGTGTCCAAATAGGGCACCAGTCGCGGCCCACGGGGCTGGGTCGTGACATGAGCTCTCCAGGATATTTGGGGAATTTTTAGTGGAGAAAAATGGGGGTTTTACCTCTTTTATAGTGGATTAGAGTTGGTGTGCACCGACTCTAAAATCCTTCTGCGCTTTCGCGCTGCCCTTGGGCGCATTCACGTAGAGTTGGCCAGTGCTACCCTACGCATTCATGCCACCCCTTGGCGCGTTCGCGCCGGGTTAAGCCCTGCAGTGGTGATCCGTCTTAAAATTCTCATTATTCACTATTCCGATATCGGATCGACGCGCGGTTTGTTGCGTTGGGAACTAAACTTCCCGAACTTCAATTTAGGCTTTTGTTTCACTCCATGACTTCTCATTTACTAAACGATATCCTTTCCTCAAGTAGGGAAAAAATTGCCCCTCATTCTTTCTCTAAAATCCATCAACCTTTATTTTCTTGATTCACTTGCCCTCCAATCCTTCCGTAACTTATTATATAAACTTAAACCCTCATAAACATAGTATAAGTGCATATAATCTCATATACCTCCCGAAGGGTAGCTCGAATCTTAACTTACAGAACTACGAGGTATTACAACAATCAACAACAATACAAACCTAGGTAATCCATCCCAACTTCATACCCGAAGGCATACATGCTTTCTCCGGCTAACACTAAATCTAAACATGCTTCGTTAATCAAAGTCTAACTATAAGGTAAATTGGAATCATCAATAAGACTCAACAATACTGTACTGACTTAGTCATGTTATATAGACGCTAACACTCATAACCAATGAGACATTCCATATGAACAACGAGGCAACAACCACTCATAACAGTACCAACCTAGGACTATCCAACCCCACATCATGTTCAGAGACCTTGAGACCAAGCACGTGCCGCGAATATCCACTTGATCTTCATCTTCCATTTTTGAATAGAAAGCTGAGACAGGAAAGCTCTAGGGATAGAAAGGAATCTGAGTGAGCAAGTGTCAAGGATTAAGGTATTCATGCCCAGTAAGAATCTAGATAATTTAAATACACTTCGGGCCCACAAGGGTAAAACCGAAACTTTTCCTCAACTTAGGTTTTCTAGATTTCCATTGACTATAATCTAGATTTCATGGTTATCTACACCAAAACAAGCCATAAATAGCATTCTTCTTTAGAATCCCCAATTTCAATTACACTAAGACTTAACCCATTTGCATAAATAGTTGAAGAGATAGGATTTGGGGTTGGTTAACTAGTATAGATTTTTAAGTATGAAAACCCAATTTACCTTCCTAGGTATTTTTTGCAAATTAGGAAATCACGATCTTTATTAAACCCTATAATAAGAACTTAATAAATGAAGGAAGAGATTCAAGGGAGATGAAATAAGTGGGGTCTAGATTTTACCTTTCCCAAGGCTCCACGAGATTAGCTCTAAAAGAGCCCCAAATGGCGGCTTGAATTGAGAATTGAGAGAAAAATGAGGTCAAATCTCGAAATGAACTTTAAATACTAAGTCTGTCCAGCGTCATCCGTTGTAGTGAATGCGGAACCACTGTCGCTATAGCAGAATCCCTTAATCATGAGCAGCTCGCTATAGCGAGCAGTGATTTGTTGGGGCGGACCAGCTTCAACGGTCCACCCACGCTGTAGCGAAGTATTGGGCCCAGTGGCACTGCTTAATTTTTAATCTCCTTTTAATTCGACTACAGGTCAACTTAATAGAAAATCCCCAGCGTAGAACTAACGACCCAGCTAATCAATGAAGTTATAAGATGCGAATTAAGGAAGTTCGTTAATGGTCAAATGGGTCATTGGAGTTCCTGTTGTTTCTTGTAAATGTGTGTTTTAGGGACTTTCTTTTGTCTATGTGAGGGCATATGGATTGATGAATTCATTGACACAGGTTGACTCTCCGAACTAAGTCTTTTAGACATATCATTCGTAATAGAATGATGTCATTGATTGAGGCTTTATTGTGAATCGTAACTATTTTGAGTGATGCACACTTTTTACAAATGTAGAGTGAGGGGTTTGTCCTTTTTAGAAGTATGTGCTTGTATTTACTTGTCAATACCATTGTAGATAATTTTACTTTGTGTTCATGATAGTAGTGTGTAT
This sequence comes from Lycium barbarum, assembly GCF_019175385.1. Taxonomy (NCBI): domain Eukaryota; kingdom Viridiplantae; phylum Streptophyta; class Magnoliopsida; order Solanales; family Solanaceae; genus Lycium; species Lycium barbarum. The sequence continues at coordinate 98,302,848 of NC_083339.1, forward strand.
TGTTTTAGTTGCTTGAGGACAAGAAAAGATTTTATGTTGGAGGTATTGATAAGCCGTAGAATTACGACACATTTGATATCTTTTACATAGAGTTTTGATTTTTTTAACTGTGTTTTATGTTGTTTGTTATGTTATTTTCTGCGTTGTATGTACTCAGAGATAAAATGGGAAAAACAAGGAAATTTGCATAAAAACCCTAGTTCTGATGTTTTTTACGGGTCGTATATTTCATGTGTGGACCGTACTTACGGCATAGAAAAAGCTGAAGTATTTGAAGTTTCAGTGATTCATACTTTTTAAGAGAGGATTTATGGCAGGACTCTACAGAGAGTAGAATACATCTATAGTTCGTAACTCTGCTGTAAGTCTTATCTAGAACCAAGGATTATTGGAGCATCAACTACGACAGGAATCTACGGACCATAGAACACATCTACGGACCATAACTCTACCATGACTCTTATCCAGAATAGTTTGTGCAGGGTTTTTGGACCAATATAAATAGTTTGTGCAGGGTTTTTGTGCGGCATCTTGTTCAGAATTTAGTACTACTTTTCGTAGCATTGAATACACTCTACCTTGAAGCTTGTGAAGAGAATATTCTATCTTTTTGTCATCTTCCATTCATTGTAAGCTTTTAATGGTTTCTTTAACGCTTTGTTTTGTACTTCTAGACATGAGTAGCTAACTTTAATACTAAGGTCGTGGACCCAAGGCATTATGTTAATGGGTGTTTACTATTGAATATATGCATAATGGGTTTGCTAGTTTCTATTTATTTCTGTTTATTTTACGTTAGTTGATGGTTGCAAACATTACTCTATGCCATTTACTTTTTCTTTACTTGGAAGAGCGAGTTAGGGTTTAGTTTAAATGAATAGCAAGAACTCGGGGCGTTAACCCTTATTTAATAGACTCACTTAGGAAAAAGATGAGTTTACTTAGCATAAATTTGTCACGCCCCAAACCTGAATGGGACGGACTAGCATCTATATGCAACTACTATGAGTCTGCAAAGCATTACATGGCATAGTTTTGAAGGCAAATGACATATGTAGATAGCTTCTATATATAAATGTAGCCTCTGGCCCATGATATGAGACTAAATACAGATGAACCCACATATACTGTCTATGAAGCCTCTACGAACGTCTCTGCTAAACAACTAATACGTGTATCGAGACAGGACCAGACCTACCTATAATTTGTAGACATGAAGACTCTAGACCTAGCTCATCTAAAGATAGAAGTGAAGCCAACAACTTGCCACTGAGCGTCCGATATACCTAGCAAGGATTTCTACCGACCTGGATATCTGAACATCCAATGTGAAACATAAAAAAAATGCAGCGTCCCTGGCCAAGAGGTGTCAGTACAGGAAGATTGTACCAAATGGCAGACATAAAACATATATAATAACTGAAGCCCGTAGAAAAGACAATTGAAGTGTAACCAAGACAATTCAACTGAAGACTCTAAAAGTCACTATAGGGAGACCTACTAAACCTTACTATCCTTATGTCTTTCTGAACTTTCTTTAGGATCTTTCTGATGATATCTGTTACACCCCGTATTTTTTTTCTTTTCGCGCTAGTATGCGTCGTGACAAACATAACAAAATTCCAGTAAGGCTAGGATCCCCTATTGGGGTGATAATGAGTTTAAAGAAGTGTTAAGTAAGTTTCATAAGAGTTCGAGGTTAAATGAATCAAAGAAAATGCTATTCGACGAAGTTCGCCAAAGGAAAATGGATTTTAATAGACCATACTTTCGGGGTAAGAATAAGAGTGCTTAATATGATAAGAAGCTCTTGTTATGAAGTTTTTGAATCATACAATAGTCGTATGATAATCCTTGAAATCAAGCAAGTTGTAAAATAAAATTTGGAAAAGGTCATCGCAAGTTACGTTCATAAGTTCGCAGAAATTCGGGTCTAATGTCACTATGATTTTTACCCAATATACTTGGAGCTATGGATTGATCCACTGATGTGCTGTGAGATTTTGGCACATTCGATACCTTTTAAAGAAAAGTTTTACTTGTTTTTAAGCAAGTATGTGTCGTTTTGATGTGTTTTGTTATGTTTCAGGTAAATCGAGGAGTTAAAGGAAAAAAGCACATAAATTACAAGGTTTGGCACTGATATGAAGTTATACGAACGATAATCCTGACCGTGATATATGGAGAAGAGAAGCAGAATGTTGAATTTGGAGGATGTTGTTATACGGACAACTTTCACGGACCGTATAATACTATACGGGCGGTGTAGTTGGTCGTATTTAGTTGAATTTATTTGAGACAAAATGTTGATTTTGAAGATGATGTTATACGGCTCGAGTTTCACGGATCGTATAAGTTTATACTAACCGTATAAGGCGATCATATTCTTAAACTGAAGACTTGAAGAAACCCTGGTAGTATAACCTGATACGGTCTGTATTTTATTATATGGACCGTACAATATGCCGTCAGGGATTTAAGTGCAAATTTGTGATTTTTTGTTTTTGGAACCTTATAAATAGTTCCCTATAGGGTTTTTATTATTATCAGTTGTCAGTATTAAACAATTATTTCCTTAGCATTGAATACTCATAGTTTTTGGAGCTTTTTGGGATTACAAACAATTGCAATTATTCTCTCTTAAATTCCAATCAATCATTCGTAAGCATTATGATTTCAATTATCTATTTTCGTTCTTCTTTCTCTATGAGTAGCTAAATTCTCTACTAAGGTTGTGGACCCACGGATGGGTGTTCTACGAATGGATATCTAGCTGTGATATATGCATAATGGGTTATTAGTGTTTGTTAGTTCTTCAATATCCATTGTTAGTTGATGGTTGCAAACATTAGCATATGCCATAAATCGTGATCTATTTGGGAAAATAATTAGGGTTTGGTAAGAGCTAATAACAAGAACTCAAGGCTTTAACCCTTGTTTAATAAATTCACTTAGGAATAAGATGAATTTACTTGGCACAATTAATTGGTCTTCATATAAACTCTTTTGTATTTGGGAAAATCATAAAGAGATATTGTTCTTAATTAATGGGAAATATTAGGAACTCCATTAGATATTAAGTGCACTCATACAACGACCCTTTAGAAATATATCATATTAGAACCCTAAGCATTGCATTCATCAGGAGGGAACACAACTTTGGTTTCTTTTACCATATATTACAATCCAAAGCAATTAGTCATAAACAACAAACTTTCTAAAAATTCATCGGAATAAGACATTCGACCTAAATAAAGTACTCTACGATTTTAGTAAACTTTTCACACCATATTCCCTGTGAGATTCAACCCCAACCTTACTGGGTTACTATATTTGACATCGTCCGCTTTACGCTAATAAAAGGTGTAATTTGAGCATATCAAAATTTGGCGTCGTTGCCCAGGAATACGGTTTTGAAATTACTAAATGGTGTTTGCTTTGATTGAAGTCTTTTTCGTATTCCATCACACCTTGTTTACTATTCCTTGTGAACCAGCTGATAATTGTAATGCGAAATCAACGTGCAGCACCTGGTAACCAGGGTGGTCAACATCATGACCCCTCGAATGATGCAGAGGAGGAGAATGTATTTGCTAATCTGATTGATGAGGAGGACTATGCATCTGCTATTGTTCATCCTCGGGTTGGTGTTACAAGTATCAAAATTGACTACTCTCTCTACCAGTTGTTGAAGCTTGATTTCGAAACTCTTCCAATAATGATCCTCAAAGACATTTGCAGAACTTTGCGGATGTATGTGCTCATCACATCCAAAATAATGTTTCAAAACATGCTATTCGACTGAGGCTTTTCAAATACTCCTTAGATGGAGAAGCAAGAACGTGGTTCGAAAAGTGCCCCGGAATTCTATTACTATATGGGCAGAGATGGTATCAGTCATTCTCAAGAGATGGTATCCTCCTAGCAAGAAGGCTGAGATCCATGACAAAATCTATGAATTCAAGCAGCGACCGGGGGAACAATTACACAAAGCTTGGGAGAGATTTAAAGAACATTTGTAGATGTTTTCGAATCATGGTTTTTTGGAAAACATATTAATGGAGAAATTCTACCGAGGGCTGGATCCTATAAAGCATTCAATTGCAAACAACACAGCTGATAGTAGTTTCTTTGATAAATCTTGCACTCGAGTTACCAACATACTTAATAGATTGACCATGCACAATCAGGCTTGGTACTTGAACAAGGCTGATGGTGTACCCTATGGGAATGCCATGATCCTGAATATTGTGAAGGAGAATTAGGATACTCAGTAGACATTGGCTTAGCTTGCAACGAATATTTCTTTGCTGGCCAAGAGGTTTGATGAGAAGGAGACTAAAAAGGTAAATGTTTGCGAAGACAGTTCAGGTATGCCGAATGGGATGTACCAAGTCCAAGAGGGTCCATACCACGAGGGACCTCCTATGCAAGTTAAGGATGTTAACTATGTTCTAGGGGGACCTCCAAAAGGGTTATTAGAATCAGAATAAAAATCAATAGAGACCTCAGCAGGGGCAAGGTGCATACAACAATAACCAAGGGAACTATCACAACATGGTGGTTTGAACCAAGGGAATGACAACAACAACAACAATTTTTGAAATAGAAGTTCCAATACATACAGTCCACCACAAGGGCAATCAAATGATAAAGGTAGTTCGAGGTTGAAGACAATGCTTGAGAAGGTTCTGGAAAATCAAACCAAGTCTTCAAAGACGTTATCTAGGCTAACAAAATTAGTGGGATCTCATACAGCAGCTATTCAAAAGCTCGAATTGCAGATGCATGATATTTCTAGAGAGCAGTTCCTAGTGAAACTATTCAAAATTCGAAGAATGGGGGAGGCGGTGTAGACCGTGCGTTTGCTATCAGTACTCAATGTGGTAAAATAATCCAAAGTGCCGAAAAGAAGGTTGTTGATCTCGAGCCAATTAATGAAGAGGAAAAGGTGTTGTCTGATGCACCAGTTATTATTGGTCAGGTTCCTAGTGAAGAGAAAGTTGCTGATATTCCCGAAAGTTCGAAGGTGGCTGATGATAAGAGCAAGCAGACTGTAAAAGGGGATCTCTGCCCTTTGACTTAGCTTTTCAAATCTAAACCTCCCTTTCCTCAAAGGTTGGTGAAGAAGAAGGAAGATGCTAAGTTCGAGGAATTTATGATCAGCTTAAGCAGTTATCTCTGAACTTTCCATTCTTGGATGTTTCCAAGGAGATGCTCGATTTTGCTAAGTACTTGAAAGACCTGTTGACCAAGAAGAAGATGGTGCAACATGAAACCATGAGTTTGTCTCACACTGTGATTTCCATTATTTTAGCAACTACTGTTTAGAAAAAGGGAGATCCTAGGGCGTTCACCATTCCTTATTCTGTTAGGCACTATGATTTTGCTCATGCGCTGTGTGACAATGGGATGAGTATAAATTTAATGCCACTTGCTATCTACAAGCAATCACGTTTGGGGATGCCAATGCCGACTACTATGCGATTACATATGGCTGATAGATCTATTAAGTTGCCGGTTGGCGTGGTTGATGATGTTCTTGTATGGGTTGGTAAATTTATGTTACTTGCTGATTTTGTGAATCTTGACAGTGTTGCTGATTGGGATATTCCTATTATACTGGGTAGACCTTTCCTTTCTATGGGAAGAGCTCTTATGGATTTAGAAAAGAATGAAATAAAATTCTGAGTCAATGATGAAGAGGTGACTTTTCAGGCAAGTAAGGGGATGAAGTTACTAAGTGCTTAAGAGAGCATTTCTGTGATTGATTCTTTCGATGCTATTGATGAAGCTGTGGAATTCAAAATGGAAGAAGAAAGTATGGGAGAAGCTCTTGCAGCTATTCTTGTCAATTTTGATAGTGAAGACATAGAGGATTATGTCGGGATGGTTAATTCGCTTGTTGGGTTGGGCTCATATTCTTTGTCACGACCCAACTAGAGGGTCATGACGGGTACCCGGTACTGGCCTACCGAGTACCTCTGGCTTTACATATCGTAAGCATTTCTAGGTGGACTACACATACTTTGTACAGTCACCAACAACTAAGCCCATAAGAATAAGCCAACAAGGCTACAAAAATATTATACAACGAGAATAACTAATAAGGTTATAGAACATCTAGGTACATACATCTGTCGACGAGCCTCTAAACAGAATACATGAATCCATAAGGACGGGGTAGGACTCTGCCATACCCAAGTGTGTATACAAAAGAGTAGTACCAATAAACGCGGCCCCGAACAATTGGAGCGCCTCTGAGATTTCACAAATGGAGCTCCTAAGGATCTGATCTGTTCCCCTGCTTTCCTGCGGGCATGAAGCAGCATCCATAAGAAAGGACATTAGTACGAATAGTGTACTAAGTATGTAAGGCATGAATAGTAACATGATAAAAGCACGAGGAATACCGTAAGATAGAAGAACCATTTATATCTCATAATACCTTTTAAGACATTCGTCATGCTTACTTACCCTTTCTCTAGAAGCAACATTTCATACATCCACATGTCTACCTATGCAATACCATGCAATACAATACGACACTGTACTTGACCATATAGACTCGGTATTATCCGTACCCGACTATAGTAAGGTTTGGTAATATCTGTACCCGACCATAGTAAGGCTCGGTAATATCCGTACCCGGTAATATAGGCTCGGTAGTATCCGTACCCGACCATATAGGCTTGGTATTATCCTTCATACCATATTTGTACCCGGCCATAACAATACCCGGTGTCACAAAAAATAGCTATAAACATATATGACATACATGAGTATCCAAAGGAAACATTACAACTTTATCGGGATGACATAAAGTCGGTAAACCCCCGATTATATTATGGAACAATCATCATTGCTATATCTTACCTTGAAGGAACAATAAACATAAGGTGAGATCAATAACAATGAACAAAATCAAGGAAATCAAGAAATAAGCTCAATAATCACATAATAACATCAAATCCATAAGCTTTGGAATCTCCAAGAATGGAATCATTGTCCTCATCATTATCATCATGGAACATACTTATCTTTAGCATCATAAGAAACACTAAGAAACATGAACTTCTAATTTTTGAGAATAAGGATGTTATGGAAAACATGTATGGGTTCATAAGAAAAGAATAATTCCATTAGAAAGAAAGGGACTAGCCTTAACATAAATTTTTGGTCTCCTACTACTTAACGCTTATCCTTCCAAGCTCGTAAATCTACATTCAAGAGAATTCATACTACTGTTAGGTTTATCGTCATATACATATCTTAAGTCTTCAACTAAACTCAATTAGAATCTTCCAAAAATTGGGCAGCATCTTCCCGGTTTATATCCCTAACTCGAAATCACAATACCAACAACACAGCAACAATAGTAATACTAATATCAACAACATCATCATCAACACCAATATACTGCATAAAACAACCCACATGATGTTTTTCCCGATTTCTCAACTAACTATACCAATATCCACAATACAAAAAACAATGAATTATATTCAATTTAATCTCAAATTAATCTGAAATCTCCTTTCAAATTCATTCCATAATCATCATCTTCACTTTAATACTTTGCAACTTCTCTACCATGATTCTCTTCTTTTATAGGACTTGCTAAACCTTCAAATCAACTTAATCATGAGAAATAGGATGGAGAACATACGTTACACTAGAAGAAATTCACCCCACTAAACTTCTTCCAAGATCAAATTCATCACAACATTAAGTAAAGATAAGAACAATCCTTCTTCGTGAATTAGCTTGGGGTTTTAGAGTTTAATCCTTTTTTGTGATGGTATAGAAAATTTTTGAATGATGGAGAACCTTCAAGAACACTCTTATAATGGAGAGAGAAGTGTGGGAGATTCTAGAGAGGTGTGGAGATGTTAGAAGATTTCTAGAGGGTTTTGGAGTTGAGGAAAAATGAATAAAATGAATTGTAGAGGCCCTTTTATAGGTGCCAAACTTGGATTGGGCTGGGTCACCACATAAGTGGCCTTTTAAGTGAGTTTTCCGGATTTTCCGCCCCGGTTCGGATTCCTCTGATTGTCCATTTTAAAACGCCCGTAACTCTCTACTCCGATGTCGTATTGACGAATGGTTTGTTGCGTTCGAAACTAGACTAGACGAACTTCATTTTAGGTTTTTGAAAGACCCTAAAATTTCTGATATACCCGGATATATACCCCTCCAAAGATGACCTAAAATTCTGCCAACATTTTCTAAATTTTCGACAAACATATTTTCTTCGATTTGCTTGGTCTCGGAATCTTCCGAAACTCTCCATGCATGAAATTTCTCATTAATCATACTTGATAATGGTCATGTACTTTGTTTCAAAGGTTTTCCTTCCCGGTTACAACTTACAAGATCGTAATTCATCCTTTACTTCATTGTTACGTACTTCATTGTTACGTACTTCCCAAGCATATTTTTCTTAACTTCTCAAGTCGTCTCTTTTACCTTCACATTCCTTCCTAGTACTATTACCAAGGTTGCATTTCTGGTTTTTAAACCGCAATCTGGAACTTGGTGATCTGATAGGGTAATAAAATATTCTCAAATGACAGTTGTTCTGAACCCTAAAAATTATCAACTGGCGCAACTCTCTACGAATTTCCAACAGGTTTGCAAGGCATGGGCATATAAAAGACTGGATGTATAGATTTCCAATCTGAATTTGGCTCATCCTGAGCATAATCTCATATTATTTCTCATTGTTATCCTTGACTACGCTACGCTTCACAAGTTGAAGCTCTATAATAATCCTGGCAAGCTTCTCATATTCGCATATCATCTCTGTGATATTTAATTCTATGTCCTTTTGTTACCTCCCAGAATGAACGTATCCATCTTGATGCTAGATTTACCCTTATTCTTCTTAATACAACCAAGCCATTTTACGTGAAGTTACTCGTCGTCATCCTTCTCTATTAATACTACTAGTCCTTAGTTCCTCATTTAGGTTTATCTGTTCCACCTTATTGCAATAGTGACTTTAATTCCTTTACCTCCAAAATCTGTCGTACCTAAGATTCTTGTTTAATCTATATGCTCTTACTCCCATGTTGTCATACTCAATCCTTCTTTATTTCTTCATTACTGGACCTTTCGTTGCCTCTTTGTCTTGGATCTTTGGGTAAGACTTTCCTCGGAACCTTATCTCCCAACCTTATCCCTTTTGAGGTGGTTCCTGATTCATTTTTGTTACTATCCTTCCAGATCCTAACAAAGCATACTCCTAATCCAGTACTTGTTTGTCTCATCCTCCCCCCTTAGGGTGTTAGCCCATTATTCTACATTCAACATCCCATTAGCCCTTCTTTGCTTCGCTACATGAATACTCGGTCTTTAGACAAGCCTTTCTTCAATTACAAATTCATTTCATTAATAAAGTGTTTATCTTATATCAACTCGCGACTTCAACCTTATTCATCTACCACCATATAACTAATTCCTTCAAATCATCATCCACATCTTCCATTAGCCATTCAACCTTGTGTTACTAACTCAGTAATCTTAAGAGAATTTCAAAAAGAGAATTCTTTTGTACCTTAGTCCCACCTTTGTCTTATATTTATGTGTCCCTATACTCGTACCTCCGTACAACATCCTTGCTATTATATTTTATATGATCAAAAGGATCTTGTCGATATCTGGCTTTTTGGTAACGTAAATCGTTCCCTTATATCTTCTACCCGTTTATGCTCATAAATCATTAGTATGTTTATACTTAAGGGTCACATTTAAACATATAATTGTCCCTTTCACTTCTTACTTCGAGAAGGAGTTACTGTTATACATCGAAAATTTTTGCGTTACCAAGACTGTAGCCGGCTTAGTATGAGCTTAAGGGAGAGCAAAGTTATACAAGAATCAGGGATGAGATTACATGATCTGATTATAAGAATATATATATATATATATATGACATTTGGAGACTGTATGGAGTAAATCAGTTAACACGTTACTTGATGAATAACCCTCGTAACCGTAAGATAAGGGGGGGCCCATATGTTGGGGTTTTATAAAGTACATATGAAAAGTGATATGAGTAATACATGGAAAGTTTAGCAAGTCTTAAGAAGGACCCGTAAGCCAAATATGGGCATAAGCCCTCCAAAATGATGATTTAAGGATACGTTTTCAGATGCTCTGACTTGGACGGGCCAGAACACTATTAAAGGTTTGGAATTTGGAAATGCACCAAAAATAAAGTTGTAGATAATTGAAAGAGATTTCCAACCATAGGTCGTGGGACCTCAACAAATATAGGGATCAAGATTTATGGCCATTTTAAGATAAAGACTCCAAGCTGCCAAATGGCTTCCGCGGGTCCCACTTGAGAAGGTCGGTGGAACCGACTTATGAGGGGTATAAATACCCTATTAACTCCATTTTTTAAGCATTTTTACATTCACAATAGTACTAGAAACTTCCCAACACATCCCCCAAACATTTATAGCGCATTAAATTAATAATTTAACAAGATTACACCAAACTAGTCCATGAAAGGTGATTGTTCTTGCTTCTTCTTAATGTTGTGCTGAGTTTGGTCTCGAAGAAAGTTGGTGTGGCTAACGTTCTTCAAGTATAAGGTATGTTCTTCATCCTATCTCTTATGTTGAGTTGATTTGAAGGTTTAGCAAGTCTTAATGTGAAAATAATTATGGAGGATCGGTCATAAAGTGTTGTGTTGTAGTTGTTGTGTTTATGGACTGTTTTGAGCATGTTGTTGCCCTGTGGCTGGGCTGATTTACATGTATAGAGATAGTATCTAATGTTGTTGGTGTGTTGGTGAGATTAAGCTCTTTGATTGGAAAGAAAGGAAGTGTATATTGTTGTTGTATGTTGAAAAATATCGTGTGGGATGTTTATGGAATATATTGGTATGGATAATAGTGTTGTTGATGTTGGTATCGTTGTTGTTGTTGTTGGTTACTGAATTGAGATTTCGAGCAAGGGATATAAACAGGGGAGATGCTGCCCGAATTTTGATAGATTCTAAAGGAGCTTGGTTTAAGGACTTGAGATAGGCATATGACGATAAGTCTAACGGTTGTATAATTTCTCTTGAATGTAGATTTGCAAGTTCGGGAGAATAAGCATTAATTCATAGGAGATAAATCAGGTATGTTAAGGTTAAACCTTTCTTTCAAAGACATGATTCCTATGTTTTGATTCCATACATGACATCCATAACATTTTTACTCCTAGAAATGCCAGAAGTCTATAATTTTTTAAGATTCTTATGATGGCTCCAATCCTAGAGATTTCCAAGTCTAAGGTTCTAGATGATATCATGAGATGACTGAGTGTGCTAGATAATTCTGGATTATATTTTGAATATGTGGCCTCAGCTTATGTATGAGTATGCTACATAATATGTGTCCTCAACTTATGTTTGAGCATGCTACATAATATGTGGCCTCAGCTTATGTCTGAGCCCTCTATATAACATGTGGCCTCAGCTTATGTCTAAGCGTGCCACATAATTCTTGATTATATTCAGGATATGTGGCCTCAGCCTATGTTATGGATCATTCAAAGTGAGACATGATAGTGGTGATGATTATGGTAGTTATGAAAATCCTTATTATCGGAACGAACCCAGTAAATAAACGAACTCCAAAGACTCTATTCTTGGACAATATAGGGATATTCGTATTCTTGACCTCTTAAGTCCCGAAGGGGCACCCATAAATTGTATGATTTCATAATGTTTTCTAATTCCCAAAGGGGACATTCATAAGGTTTCCTTATTCCTATGCATTTTACATTTGATTTTTGAGTCTCGAAGGAGACAAATGAAAAGGGGAAGAAGTTCCCATTTTAAGAAAAGGGAAGAAGTTCATGTTTTAAATTAATGTTGCTCCGAAGGGAGTCTTCTGATGGTTTCCAAATATTTTCATGCATTTGCATATTTACATACATGCACGACATCATTTCATGGGGAAGGGGAAAAGGGCTAAGGCGTTATATACGCAACCCACCTGATCAGCTGGTATACGATGATTATGACGCCCGAAGGGGCCATTATGCTATTATGCCCGAAGGGGCTGCCAGCATATATATATATATATATATATATATATATATATATATATATATATATATATATATATGCATTAAAAGTACATATGCACATACATGTTCGTCAGTGTTGGTTACAGGTACAGATTGAGTTAGTTACCCATTTATCGTCCAAGTTTAGATACATTGTTTCAGTTCCGCCTTGCATACTCGGTACATTATCTGTACTGACTCCCCTATCATTCGGGGGGCTGCGTTTCATGCCCGCAGGTAGAGATACCCAGATTAGGGATCCTCTGACTTAGAACTTCGGCTCAGCTACTTGGAGAGCTCCATTGTTCCGGAGCTTGAGTCATTTTGGCACATATCCTTTTGACATAGGCTTTGTCATACTCTTAGAGGTCTATAGAAATATGTGGGTTGTATATATATAGTTTGGTCAGCTATACAGATGTAGTTCGTTTTGAATATTCCCATGTATAGTGACAGCCTTGTCGGCTTGCATATTTTGTTATGTTGAGTTAACTGTGACTCCTCAGGAGACAGGTTCATTATGATATATGGAATTATGAGTCTACAACATGCTTTTGCAGATTTCCACATTGTCCTTATTATTAGTCTGATTATATCTAATAGGTTCATATACGAATGTCCAACTTGGACACCAGTCATGGCCCATCGGTTTGGGTCGTGACAGTTACACTCCTATCTAATCATACTAATGTCTCAATCAATGTGTACATATAATGAGAAAATACTAACAATGTACTTGCAACAACGTCGGGTGAAGGGTCCAAGTCCTGTCGATCAGTCAATGCGTAAATACGATTCGGAATACTGCTCAAGCTAGACGCTCCCCTTCTTCTGCTACCATGACCTGTTGATGCTTGAGTGACTTGACTGGGAGGGCGCACTGATGGCGACGATCTGACTGCCTGAAAATAGACACTCACGCATAACATGTCCTGACCGACCACAGGCATAGCAAATATCCAAACCCAAACGGCACGGTAAAAAATGTGGCCTACCACATTGATTGCACCGTGGTAAGGGTAGCCTTATGTGACCGGATTCACTTTTATACTGGGAACTCGAGACTCTGGAGCTCTGGCCTGGTCCGGCATAATTAGGACGATCAAATCTCTTGCATTTAAATCGAGGAGCTGCACTGGCTACTGGATGGCTTGAGTGCTTGAATGTTGTTGCTTCTGACCCCCTTCAAACTCACTCGGCAAACCTAAAGATCTGGCCCTCTTATGATAGCCTTTATCATAATCGCGCTCTTCCCTTTGCAGCTATTGTTGTTCTTCCAAATTCTAGGAATGGGCCTGAATATGAGAAATATCCATCCCATCCTAAAGGGAAGCCATCAAAGACTCCTTAATCAGATGTGACCCCAAACCGCTCACAAACTGGTGTATACGGTCCCCCATATTTTCTACCATGGCTGAAGCGTACCTTGCCAAGGAATTAAAGCGAAGACTGTACTTTCGAGCACTCATGTTCCCTTGTCTAAGTGTCACGACCCAATCCGATGAGCCGTGACGAGGGGTCTGACCTTTAGCGACCAAACACCCCTATACTCGTATCTAAAATATACTGAAATTCAAAGGCCCATGAATGGCACAACTAATCTCATAAAAAGGAAACATCAGAACTCTGTGCAATCTTCATACATATACACACAATCATGCGGAAGAACAGTGCAAGTCAGCTAGGCTGCTACATATACTGTACCAAAAAGAATAGAAGCCGACAAGGCTACATCATCTGACTAATACAAACAACTGTCTACAGACCTCTACTGGAATAAAAGTTGTAGAAAGAACAGTATAGGGCCTCGTCATACCCATATGCATACACATCTCAAAAGGGACATACCAAAACTGACTGTAGCTCCGGATCGAATGGAGCGTATTGACCACTTCTAAATCTAGAGGTCCTACTGAGCTGGACCACCTGTCTGTCTCCCTGTACCTGCGGGCATTAACGCAGCCCCCCGAGCAACGGGGAGTCAGTACGGATAATGTACCGAGCATGTAAAGCATAAGAGCAACATCATCATATATATACACACATGGGAATCATGAATAAGATCTGAACTCATAAGCCGAAATAACTGACCGCATGTACTTGTATGAACTAGTATCTACATGAATCTATATATCTAACAATGCCTCTGTAGGCACACAATATGAATGCGCATGCCTATCAATGAAGGTCGTGCATCTATATATAGGTGTGTATATAACGCCTAATATATGCGCGTATATGACACCTGTTTCTTCTCTCATATCGTATCGGCCTCTCTGCGGCCATCATCATATACATTGCTACGATACTTGCAGCTTCATTCTCATATCATCATATTAGTACACCAGCTGATCCGGTGGTAATGCGTATATAACGCCTGCTCCTTTCCATACCCCATATACATATAATACTTGCGTATATAACGCTTTCTGGTCACGGGTCAACGCACATATATATATAAATGATTGTAATGCATAAATAACTGTATACACCAACTGGACCCATGAACATAAGAAATAATCATAAAGGGGTACATGAACATCAAAGACTGTAATACTTCTAAGAGTAGAGTAATGTGGACTCGCTTACCCGCTTATTGGATCGTATCATAGGATCATGCCAAAAGAAGAAAAGGGTAGCTTAACATACCTCGACGTATATCAAATCGACCAACTCCTACTTCTCGACTTGTAAATCTACAATTAAGACAACATAGACCTTCATTAGACTAGGTACCTCACTTGCTAACCCCCTTTTGATGCATAGAGGGCTTAACGAATCATGAACAACATTTCTTTCATAAGCTTAATAACTCTTCAACTTCTCATTCGATCCCACATCAACTACAATACTCACATCAACAATTACAACACACACACACACACACACACACACACACACACACACACATATATATATATATATATATATATATATATATATATATATATATATATATATATATATATATATATATATATATATATCAAAATATACATAAGCTCGTTTCCAATCATCTCTTAAAACAGCCTTACATCACTACATTGCTCTTCATCAACTTAAGATTTCCATAATTACCTTCTCTTCACTTAGAATCACTAAAACTCTTGATACTCAACTTAAATACCAAGGTAGAAATAATTAACATACCTTAAGGGGTCAAGAATCACTCCAACTTCAACTCCCCAAACTCCACTCTTGAAGAAACCCTGGAAGTAACCTTTCTTCTTCCCCATCTCGGGTTTACGGGGTCCGAGTCTCGTCAAATGTTCACTAACAAGATGGAAAATATTGGAAGAGAATATTATAGGGTTTTTCTGATTTTTGTAAAGAGTAAAATGTGAAATGAAGTCGTGACCCACATATTTATACTTGAAAGCCAAAAGGCTACAGCGGTCCGGTTTGACGAGTAGGTTGACGGCCCGTCGACGTGTTCCTGCAAAATGCATGGCTACGAAACCCTGTCGACGCTGCACAACGACGGCCCGTCGACAGGTTCGATGACCCGACGATCTTGACTGGTGTCCTGCAGGTTTTTCTTATTCTGTTCAGGTCACGTCGATTCGATCGTTCAACTTCTAATCCTGTAAATCTCCAGGAATACCTGCTGGTACCATTTCACACGGGGTAAGACACTTTCTATCTCCAAAACTCGGGCTCGGGTCTCAATTTCCAAGGCATACCCAACTAGGATATCATTAGTTCTACCACTACGAAAGCGAGGGGTGTAACACTATGATTCAAAAACTCATCAGCTTTGGCCCTTCAAACCTTTGGCGGCAAGCAATATTGGAGAAAAGCATCTACAAGCTCTCGCCATACTGGGGGAGGTGCATTGACTCTTCTAGAAGACAGCCAAACCATATACTAATGACCCGCAACATCCCGTAATTTGTAGGTGGCCAAATCTACCGACTCCATATCCTAAGCATGTATTATCCGTAAGGTTCTCGATATTTCATCTATAAAGCTCTGCGGGTCCTCATCCGATTTTAAAAACTCTGGACGGTTCAAACTAATGAAATCATAAGCTCTAGCACTGACAGCTCTGTCACCATGTCCTATACTTTGCCGTTGGGCCTGAGCAGCGACTAACTGAGTCAACAAAAGAATGGCCTGTTTCATCTCTTGGCCCGTGGCATCTAGTGAGGGAACTGGGGGTATTGGAGTAGGAGCGGAGGCCCCTTCTTGTCTCTTTGAAATGGGTAAAGTAGGAGTGGTCCGAGATGGAACCTCATATTGAGACTCACCCACTTCTATCTCTACCGGTGGCTCCCGTTAAGTCCTTCTTCCGACCACCGTCTTGCCCTTCTGGGCCGCTATAGCTTTCCTTTTCATAGGCATTACTGAATCCATAACACACGATTAGGGAAAAAAGGGAAACCCGATACCATGGCTCTATCGCACAATCTGAGATGATAAAGGAAGGTCAATCATTCCTAAATGCCACACAGCCTCCTTCTTATAAGTCTGGCGCGCTTCACACGCATAAACAGGACTCTACGGGACACTTCTCGTAGACACACCCTAGGACGAACTACTCTGATACCACTTTTGTCATGACCCAACTAGAGGGTCATGATGGGCACCCGATACTGGCATACCGAGCATCTCTAGTCTTACATCTCATAAACATTTCTAGGTGGACCACACATACTTAGTACAGTCATTAACAGCTAAGCCCATAAGCATTAAGCCAACAAGGCTACCAAAAATATTATACAACGAAAAGAACTGATAAGGTTATAGAACATCTAGGTACATACATCTGTCTACGAGCCTCTAAACAGATTACATGAATCCATAAGGACGGGGCAGGTCTGCCATACCCAAGTGTGTATACAAAAGAGTAGTACCAATAAATATGGCCTCGAACAACTAGAGCGCCTCTGAGATTTTGCTGATGGAGCTCCTAAGGATCTGATCCGTTACCCTACTTTCCTAATGGCATGAACGCAACATCCACAAGAAAGGACGTCAGTACGAATAGTATACTGAGTATGTGAGGCATGAATAGTAACATGATAAAAGCATGAGGAATACCGTAAGATAAAAGAACCGTTTATATCTCATAATACCTTTTAAGAAATTCGTCATGCTTACTTACCCTTTTTCTAGAAGAAACATTTCATACATCCACATGCCTACCTATGCAATACCATACAATACAATACGACACCGTACCCGGCTATATAGACTCGGTATTATCCGTACCCGACAATAGTAAGGTTCGATAATATGCGTACCCGGCCATAGTAAGGCTCGGTAATATCCGTAACCAGCCATATAGGCTCGGCAGTATCCATACCCGGCCATATAGGATTGGTAGTATCCTTCATACCATATTCGCACCCAGCCATAACAAGGTTCGGTGTCACAAAAAATAGCTATATACATATATGACATACATGAGTATCCAAAGGAAACATTAAAAATTTATCGGGTGACACATATTCGGTAAACCCCCGATTTATATTATGAAACAACCATCATCGCTATATCTCACCTTGAAGGGACAATAAATATAAGGTGAGATCAACAACAATGAACTAAATCAAGAAATAGGCTCAATAATCTCATAATCGCATCAAATCCATAGGCTATGGAATCTCTAAGAATGGAATCATTGTCATCATCATTATCATCATGGAACATACTTATCTTTAGCATCATAAGAAACTATAAGAATGTTATGGAAAACATGTATAGGTTCATAAGAAAACAATCATGCCTTTAGAAAGAAAAGGACTAGCTTTAACATACCTTTTTGGTCTCCTACTACTTAACACTTATCCTTCCAAGCTCTTAAATCTACATACAAGAGAATTCATACTACTGTTAGGTTTATCATCATATGCTTATCTTAAGTCTTCAACTAAACTCCTTTAGAATCTGCAAAAATTCGGGCAGCATCTCCCCGGTTTATATCCCTAGCCCGAAATCACAATACCAACAACACACTAACAATGGCAATACTAATATCAACAACATCATCATCAACACCAGTATACTCCGTAAAACATCCCACAGGATGTTTTTCCCAATTTCTTAACTAACCATAACAATATCCATAATACCATAATCAAAGAATTATATTCAATTTAATCTCAAATTAATCCAAAATCTCCTTTCAAATTCATTCCACAATCATCATCTTCACTTTAATACTTTGCAACTTCTCTACCGTGATTCTCTTCTTTTATAGGACTTGCGAAACCTTCATATCAAATTAATCATGAGAAATAGGATGGAGAACATACCTTACACTAGAAGAACTTCACCCTTCTCAACTTCTTCCAAAACCAAATTCATCACAACATTAAGTAGAGACAACAACAATTCTTCTCCATGAATTAGCTTGGGGTTTTGGAGTTTAATCCTCTTTTGTGATGGTATAGAATATTTTGGAATGGTGGAGAACCTTCAAGAACACTCTTATAATGGAGAGAGAAGTGTGGGAGATTCTAGAGAGGTGTGGAGATTTTAGGAAATTTCTAGAGGGTTGTGGAGTTGAAGAAAAATAAATAAAATGAAGTGTTGAGGCCTTTTTATAGGTGCCAAACTCGGATTGGGCTGGGTCACCAGATAAGTGGGCTTTTAAGCGAGTTTTTTGGACTTTCCGCCCAGGTTCGAATTCCTCTGACTGCCCGTTTTAAAACCACCATAACTCCCTACTCCGATTTCGTATTGACGAACGGTTTGTTGTGTTGGAAACAAGACTTGCAAAACTTCATTTTAGGTTTTTGAAACACCCTAAAACTCCTGATACCCAGAGATATACCCCTCCAAAGTTGACCCAAAATTCTACCAACGTTTTCCAATTTTTCGACAAACTTAGTTTCTTCGATTTGCTTGGTCTCAGAATCTTCCGAAACTCTCCACACATGATATTTATCATTAATCATACTTGATAATGGTCATGTCCTTTGGTTCCATGTTTTTCTTTCCCGGTTACGACTTATGATATCGTTATTCATCCTTTACTTCATGGTTACGTACTTCGCTTGGCTTGTACCTTCCTAAACATCATGGGACGTCTCTGATACTCCATTAATAAGGTGAAGTACTTGGCATGCTTATGCTCTGAAAGTGCGAGGTGTAAAATTCTTGCCACGCAAAGAAGCTTGATCTTGATCTGGAAAATAGAACAACTTCTTCTGCAAAGCCTTCTATCATTGAGCCACCGAAGCTTGAGCTTAAGTAGGTCCCATCACATCTGAAGTACGATTTCCTTTGTTCGAATAATACATTACCAGTAATGTTTTTGGCATTAATAACTGAGGATCAGATCGAGAGGCTTTTGGAGATATTGCGTGAGTATCGGCATGCTATTGGTTGGATCATAGTAGACACTCGGGGGATTCCTCCTGGGATCTGTGAGCATAAAATCTAGTTAGAGGAGGATAGCAATCCGAGTGTAGAATAACAAAGGATACTGAATGAAAACATGCAAAAAGTCGTAAAGAAAGGAATCATCAAGTGGTTAGACGCTGGAGTGGTTTACCCTATTGCTGACAGTAAATGGGTGAGCCCAGTTCAATGTGTTTCGAAAAAGGGTGGCATCACAGTGGTGCCCAATACAAAGAACGAGCCGATTACGATGAGGGTTGTGACAGGTTGGAGAGTTTGCATGAGCTATCGCAAGGTTAACACTGCTACTTGCAAGGACCACTTCCCTATGCCTTTTATTGATCGGATGCTTGATCGGCTAGTGGAGCGGTCTTACTATTACTTCCTAGACGGGTATTTTGGCTACAATCAAATCAACATCGCACTTGAGGATCAGGAGAAAATGATATTTACTTGTCCTTATGGGACATTCTCATTCAGCAGGATGCCCTTCAAGCTTTACAATGCACCGGCTACCTTTCAACGGTGTATGATGTCGATATTTTCTGATATGGTAGAAGACTTTCATGAGATATATATGGATTTTTTCTCTGTGGTTAGTGATTCTTTTGATGACTGTCTTGACCATTTGGGTTGAGTGATTAAACGCTATGAGGAGACTAATCTGGTGCTGAATTGGGAAAAGTGCCACTTCATGGTGAAGAAAGGGATCATTCTCGGGCATAAAATCTCTGAAAAAGGGGATTGAGGTCGATCAGGTGAAGACTGATGTGATTTCAAAGTTTCCTCCACCTATCTCAGCTAAGAGTGTCTGGAGTTTCTTGGGACATGCTGGTTTTATAGGCGTTTCATCAAAGATTTCTCCAAAATTACTAATCCGTTGTGTAAGCTTCTTGAAAAAGAAGCTAAGTTCGAGTTTGACGAGAAGTGTCGCAAGGCATTAGATGAATTGAAGGAGCATTTAACCACTACTCCTATTATTTTTTCTCTTGATTGGTCTCTGTCGTTCGAGTTGATGTGCGATGTGAGCGATTTTACTATTGGTGCTGTGCTTGGCCAGAGACATAATAAATTCATGCACCTTATCTGCTATGCCAATAAAATAGTGAATGCGGCTGCGATGAATTACACAATGACTGAGCAAGAGCTGCTTGCTGTAGTCTTTGCTTTTGAGAAATTTCGGGCCTATTTGTTGGGGTCTAAAATTGTGGTTTACACTGATCATACTGCATTGAGGTATCTTATGGTGAAAAATAAAGCTAAGCTGCGGTTGATTAGATAGGTGCTGCTATTGCAAGAGTTCGATTTTTAGGTAAAAGATCGCAAGGGAACTGAAAATCAGGTTGCTGACCATCTCTCCCGGCTTGAAGAAGCTGGGAGACCTTCAGATGAGCTAGATATTGATAATGCTTTTCTCGATGAGTGGGTTTTAGTAGTGAGAGCTGAGGTAGCAACATGGTATGCAGAGATAACCAACTTTTTGGTGACAGGCATTATTACTGATGTTATAAAGTCATACCAGAAGAAGAAGTTTTTGCGGGATTCTCATATGTATTACTGAGATAAGCCATACTTGTTCAGAACATTGTGCTAATAACATCATTTGGCGTTGTGTTCCCGAGTGTGAGGTAATGGAGATTCTAAAAGCGTGCCACGACTCTACTGTTGGGGGTCATCATAGTGGTACTCAGACTACTGCAAAAGTTCTCGAATGTGGATACTACTGGCCCACTCTGTTCCATGATTCAAATTTGTTGGTCAAGTCTTATGATCAGTGCCAATGATAAGGAAATATTGGTAGGAGGCAGGAGATGCCTATGAACTTTGTGATGGAAGTGGAAGCCATTGATGTTTGGGGGATTGATTTCATGGGGCCCTTTATGAGCTCTTGTGGCATGAAATACATATTGGTTGCTGTGGATTATGTGTCTAAGTGGGTATAAGCTGTAGCTTTACCCAACAATGAAGGCAAGAGTGTCATGGGGTTTTTGAAGAAAAGAATATTTACTCGTTTTGGTACTCTAAGAGCAATAATCAGCGATGGTGGTTCTCACTTTGCAACCCCTTATTATCATCAGATGAGTGGGCGTCTCCAATTGGGAGATCAAGAGTATTTAGGCCAAGACTGTCAATGCAAATAGTACCAACTGGGCTCGGAAACTTGATGATGCTCTTTGGGCCTATCGGACTGCCTACAAAACTCCGATCGGGACTTCTCCTTTCAGACTGGTTTTTGTTAAAGCTTGTCATCTGCCAATTATGCTTGAGCATAAGACCATGTGGGCCTTAAATAAGTTGAATATGGATTGGGATAAAGAAACTAAACTTCGGTAGTTTTAACTTAACGAGATGGATGAATTTCGATACCAGGCTTACGAGAGTTCAGCATTGTACAAGGAGAGGATGAAACACTATCATGACAAGAAGATCCTGAAGCGAGAATTCTATAAGGGCGATCCAATCCGATTGTATAATTCCAGATTGAAGCTGCTACTGGGCAAGTTGAAATCAAAGTGGTCCGGTCCTTTCGAGGTGGTAAGTGTTTCACCCCAAGAGGCAATTGAATTA
The DNA here is from genome assembly GCF_019175385.1 of Lycium barbarum. Classification (NCBI taxonomy): domain Eukaryota; kingdom Viridiplantae; phylum Streptophyta; class Magnoliopsida; order Solanales; family Solanaceae; genus Lycium; species Lycium barbarum. The sequence goes on from NC_083339.1 coordinate 98,324,838, forward strand.
AAGTTTAGAGATAGAACTCGGACATTTAAGGTGAACGGGCAGAGGGTGAAGCACTACAATGGTTGCATTGATGGGGATATACACTGCACGGATACCGACTTCTGCTGATGCTATTGTTCCTGCCTCGATATCAGTGTCTGCCCCTATTGCTCCTGTTGTTACTGTAGCTGCCATTCCTACCTCTCCTGCCACTAAAACCTCCGCTACGACTGCTACTACTATTGCTGCAAGTACACCGCTAACCACATCCACGCATGTTTCTTCGGCGGGTGTCACTATTGCAGCTCGACCTTCACCGACAGCAAAGCGGGGGGCTGGTCCCTTGGCATTGACCAGAGAAAACTTCAAAGAAGTCGTCATCCAAGCTAAAAAAGCTGATAAGCATGAGGGTATTATTATGGAACAATTCAAACCCTACGTGGCAAAATAGATTATGCTTGTCGTTGAGTCGATCCTTTGTATGACTGAGGAGTCTCATACCATTCTCCGCACACCACTGGATAGTTTTGAGATGATATTGATTACGGCAGAGAGGGTAGCCTCGCGGATGATTTGGTATCATTGAGTTAAGAGTTTTCTAAGCTACGAGGAGAAGTTGAGGCGCTAAAGGCGCGGGAGCAGGTGATAGTGGAGGATGCCGCTCCGGTGACTGTAGTTGACTTAGGCGTACTGAACCAGGTCAAAAATTTGTTTAATGATGATAAAGTGGAGGATGACTCTACGGCCCAGAGAGGCAAGAGGAAATGGGATGATGTGGACCCATCGCTCGAGGACCCAACAGAGGTGACTAGGAGATTGCCCCACCAGGAGGAGAAGGGGTTTTAGATGGCTATGCGTAACTCTATAAGGGAGAATTACCCTGATCTTGTTGGTGCTTTGACTAGTAGCACCCCGACGGCTGGGGATAATGTTACTACTGAGGGTGATGCTGCATCTCTGTCTGTGGAGGTAGCACCAGCCGGAGATGATCCCAGCGCCTAGCGCACCCAGGTGCCCCTTACCTTTTCTTTTGATACCATTGATGCGCTGGGGATCATGCATAATTTTTAGTTGGGGATGGGCCTATTTGATTGTAATGTCTGTATGTGTCTAGGAACCCCCTCAGATTTTCTTTTCCAGAGTTCTTTTCCTGAGGGGTTTTAGTTTCGTTGAAACTGGCATGTTTACGTTATAATTAGATAAAATAGAACTTTGACTTATGTGGTGGTGATTGTTGAACTTATGGCATGTTGGTAAGTTTGGTCAAAATTGTGAACCCCCCGAAATATTTGTGATGCATGCTTAGGAATTACTAGTTGATTGACATGATAGGTTCTTCTGTGACATTGCAATTATTTGGGTATTGTGGAATGTGAATGACCATGAGGGGCTTGTATGTGCAGTAACAAGAGGTCCTTATGCCATTGTGTGTGTGAGTATACTAGTTTGGTTCATTGTCTACATTTGTTTTCTAGAATTTGCCTGGTTTTTTCGTGCTTGAATGCTTAAGATAGTTTGGTTGTGAAATGATATAAGGCTTTCTTTGTATATATTAGTCACTATGGCCTTATAAAGCTTTACCCTGTGATGTGAATAATCCCTAGTCTCCCCTTTTGAGCCTTTGAACAGTTTCTTGACTAGCCGTAATAAACCTGTACCCTTTCTGAACTAATTCCGTGTTTGCACCCGTTCCCTCCTTGACACTATGCAAAAAAAAAAGGCTAAACGCCTAAGTTGAGGGTGAAATGAGTGTGAAGTAGAGGCTAAAAGCCTAAGTTAGGGGTGGTGTAAATTGTCTGGTCGGGACTCGATGTCGTAGCAGTAATAATAAGAAGAAGAAAAAAAAAAGAAAATCATGAAATTGTGGCAAAAAAAGAATGTTAAGTTTCATTTGGAATAAAATCACATCGAGGTTGAAGATTTAAGAAACAAAGGGAGAAAATGGAAAAGAGGAAGCGAAAAAAAGTTAGAAAAAAGGTGTATTGTTCAAGGAGGGTGAGTCAATAATATCCAAAAAGTATCCTACCCATCCCCAAGCTTGCATTACAAGCCGAGAACAAGCCCTATAGTGATCACCACTGAACCGTCCGATAGTGTAAGGCATTAAAATAAAGGCTAAGCATATGGTATGTGCATTTGTAGGCTATGAACATCTTTATGAGTGCGAGTGTTTCTCTTCTCTTTTGTCTTAGTCCCAAATTCCTTGTACATACTTGTGTGTAGGATATTCTTTGCTCTATGAGAGGTCATAAGGATCGATAATGTGAAGTGTAAAAAAAAACCACCCGAAGCGGCGTTTGTGTGTCTATTGATATGTCTAATAATGGGATATCATAACTTGAAGCGTCATTTTTAGTGTTAGTGTTCTGAGTATGTGTTGTGTTGCTGATTCATACTTTATAAGAGAGGATTTATGTCAGGTTTCTACAGAGAGTAGAATACATCTACAGTTCGTAACTTTGCTGTGAGTCTTATCCAGGACGAAGGATTACTGGAGCATCAACTACGACGGGAATCTACAGACCATAACTCTACCATGACTCTTGTCCAGAACGAAGAACTATTGGAGCATCCAACTATGGCAAGAATCTACAGACTGTATTTCTCATTTGTGGTTTGTAAAAGTGGGCATTGAAGAAACCCTAGAAGTGAAGGAAATCCATTTACGGTGTTATACCCCGTATATTTACTCGTTGAATTATTCGCAAGAGAATTAACTCAAGTTAAAGGCGGAGTTATTTTCGAACACGAAATAGAAATCTTTAATTTTCAATTTTAATTAAAACATAAATTGTTTATAAATTTTATTTTGTGTAAAGATATTATTGGAGATTAGGAACTAATTAATTATGATTAAATTATTAAGTAGGGATTAGTGATTAATTAATTTATTAACTTAATTATTAATGTGGGCCCCACCCGAAAATAAAATAATAATAAAAGAAATATATAAAATCAAAACACAAATTGGTGATTCATATTACACATCCTAGTGAAATGACACGTAGAAGGAGAGATATAGTTAGAATAGGACTAAAGCTTACTCTTTATTATTACATTACAAAGAATTCAACAAAAAAAAAAACAAAAAAAGGTATAAGACTATTTGATCCACCAGATCCAAGGACCTTAAAACGTGCACAAAAATGGTGAATTTTGGTAATCAAATTGGTGATTGCAGCAGCGTGTGTATGTATTCTTAGCAACCATGGGTATGATCTTTAAAAAATATTCCTCACTTTGGGGATAAGTAGTCTTGAGAAAACATATGGGCAGCAATGATCTGCCCTTAATATGCAGCAGTGACGTTTTAAAAAAAAAAGTTTTTGCTTGCTTATATTAATTTAAAGGTGATTTGCAAGTCCGAGGAAGTGATAGCGACATCGGGTATTGAATTGAGGGAGAAGAAATAGTGAAATTGGAGCAATTGAGTGTACAAATTCGTCCGAGAAAATTAAGGTAAGATTTTTTGTTTTATGGTGTTTTTGTTTTAATAGTGTTGTAATGGAGTTATTAAAATTGGATTGGATGAAATTGGAATTAAGAAAATGCATGAAATGGATGTTATAGGGAATTGTGGGTTGAAATAGATTTAGAAAAGTTGTTGGGCTGTTAGAATTGTTATGGGCTGAATTGTGAGAATTTTATATATATTTCTGTTGTTGGTATTTCTGTGTTAACAGGAGAATAATTGGAAATTCGGGTTAGGCGAATATATAGGGGAAATGCTGCCCGATTTTCGTAAAATCCTTAATAATGAAAAACCCTTAACGAGGAAGTATAAGTTAAAGAATAAGTTCTATAAACGATGGGCTACGGACTTATAAACTAGAAGGTGTAGTTACTAACGATAACGTTACTCTTGTATTAAATAGGCTAAAAGAGCAACAAAGCGAACAGGTTTGTGAATAGTCGCTAACAGGTATGTAAAGTTGTCCCTTCTTTCTTTTGGCATGTCTTATATTTAAGTGACGAATGATATGAGCTTTGGGGGTAATTCTATTCATAAGTTTCGAGCGTGATTCATGATTCTTATTCACTTCTTGATGTTAGAGCTCTTAAAATGATTGAGCTTTCCTCTTCAGTTTTCTGTACGTTGGATAATAGTCGATGTATATCAGTTCCTATTCTTAAGAACCCTATGATATCTAATGTCCAGACTTCTGTAAGATGTTTCATACTATGTTGACATATGACTACGATTCCTAAGGCTCTTTGATATACTTTCTGATGACATTCGAGGAATACTTGATATGTTTCTGAGTGGCATTCGAAAGGTACTTGATATAACTATTGTCTTGATTTTCAAATGATATCTCATTTTGATTATTCTATCGATTCTCAGATGTGTTTTAACTTGCATATGGTTTCTCACTACTCTGCTCGTGCATGCCTTAATATATCTTTCACTAAGTCCCGGGCCAGGACACGTTTTTGTGCACTGTTTCACTGCATTGTTCACCGAGTCCCTCACTAGAGGGTCGGGACACATTATATATATATATATATATATATATATATATGATGATATGATGATATGATGATATGTTATGGCGGCCAGGAGGGCATATGATGACTTCATTCACCGAGTCCCTCACTAGAGGGCCGGGACACGCTATATATATATATATATATATATATATATATATATATATGATATGATTATGTCACCGAGTCCCATAATGGGCCGGGTATGATATATGATATTGACATGCATAATTTATGTTTCAAATGGCAAGTGTTTTGGTATTCTGGATGTTATCCTTGTCTCCTGTACTCCCTATTTTAGTTATGATCCTTTTTACTGTATTTCATGCTTTATATACTCAGTACATATTCCGTACTGACCCCCTTTCTTCGGGGGGCTGCGTTTCATGCCCGCAGGTACAGATAGTCGGTTTGGTGACCCTTCAGCATAGGACTTCTACTCAGCTGTCTCGGAGAGCTCCGTTGTTCTGGAGTCTAGACTTTTGGTTCAGATCTTATGATGTATATGTATATGTTATTCAGGGGTACGACGGGGCCCTGTCCCGTCATGTTTCGCTATTCGTACTCTTAGTGGTCTGTAGACATATGTGTGGGTTGTGTATGGGTTCTGTTCAGCCGTGTCTATACGATGTACTGTGGTATGTTGTTCGTCTATAGTAGCAGCCTTGTCGGCTTGCATACAATATTGATATGTGATGGCAGCCTTGTCGGCTTGCGTATTATTTCATGATATGATTAGTTGCGACTCCTCAGGAGACAGTTGATCTGGAAGTATATATATGTCTGACGATGTTATGAACTTTGGAGTTCCTTTATAAGTTTCCATACTATCGTAGTTCAGTCTGATTATATGTAACAGGTTGGTATACGGGTGCCAAGTTCGGGCACCAGTCACGGCCTACGGGGTTGGGTTGTGGCATACGGCGGCCAGCTTAGAACCTATGAACCATACTTCTATTTTATGGTTCGTAGAATTATTCGCCATGGACATTTTTATCACAATTATTTCTGCATTTTTGGACCAATAAAAATAGTTTGTGTAGGGTTTTTATGGGGCATCTTGTTCAAAATTTAGTAGTACTTTCCGTAGCATGGAATACACTCTACCTTAAAGCTTTTAAAGAGAGTATTCAATCTTTTTGTAATCTTCCATTTATTGTAAGCTTTCAATGGTTTCTTTAATGCATTGTTTTGTACTTCTAGAAATGAGTAGCTAACTTTAATACTAAGGTTGTGGACCCAAGGAATTATGTTAATGGGTGTTTACCATTGAATATATGCATAATGGATTTGCTAGTTTCTATTTCTATTTCTTTTACGTTAGTTGGTGGTTGCAAACATTACTCTATGTCATTTACTCTTCCTTTACTTGGAAGAGTGAGTTAGGGTTTGGTTTAAATGAATAGCAAGAAATTAGGGCGTTAACCCTTATTTAATAGACTCACTTAGGAATAAGATAAGTTTACTTGGCATAAATTTGTCACGCCCTAAACCTGAATGGAACGAACTAGCATCTATATGCAACTACTATGAGTCTGCAAAGCATTACATGGCATAGTTTCGAAGGCAAATGACATCTATAGATAGCTTCTAAATATAAATGTAGCCTCTGGCCCGTGATATGAAACTAAATACAAATTAACTCACATATACTGTCTATGAAACATGTACGAAAGTCTCCACTAAACAACTAATACATGTGTCGGGGCAGGACCCCGACCTACCTATAATTTGTATACATGAAGACTCTAGACCTGGCTCTGCTCAAGATATAAGTAAAGCCTACAACATGCCGTTGAGCATTCGCAATACCTAAAAAGGATGTCTACCAAGCTGGATATCTAAACATGCAATGTGAAACATAACAAATGCAGCGTCCCTGGCCAGGGGACGTCAGTACAGGAAGATTGAACCAAATGGCAGACATAAAACATATACATAACTGAAGCTCATAGGAAAGACAACTGAACTGTAACCAAAAAACTTCAATTGAAGACTCCAAAACTATCTATAGGGAGACTTACTGGACCTTATTGTACTTCTATCTTTCTGAACTTTCTTTAGGATCTTTCTGATGATATCTGTTATACCCCCTATTTTTTTTTATCACGCTAGTATCCATCGTGAGTAAAGTAACAAAATTCCGGTGAGCCTAGGATCCCCTATTGGGGGGATAATGAGTTTATAGAAGTGATAAGTAAGTTTCGCAATAGTTCAGGGTTAAATGAATCAAAGAAAATACTATTAGACGAAGTTCGCCAAAGGAAAGTGGATTGTAATAGCCCATACTTTTAGGGTAAGAATAAGAGTGGTTAATATGATAAGAAGGTTTTGTTATGAAGTATTTGAATCATACAATAGTCGTATGATAATCCTTAAAGTCAAGGAAGATGTAAAATAAAATTTGGCAAAGGTCACCGCAAGTTACATTCATAAGTTCGCAGAAATTCGGGTCTAATGTCACTGAGCTTTTCTCTCAATATACTTGGTGTTACGGAGTGATCCACCCAAAACAATAAAGGTCTACAAGTCTAGTTTCCAATTCATTAAATCATTTGAAGATACGACGTCGGAGTAAAACGACATTTGCATTTTCGCGAGACTGCGCAGGCAGCTCCGTTAGACCCACTTGAGGTGGTGGCCGACCTTGTAAGACTATTTAAGACTTCCAACCTTATCACATCATTATTTCTCTCCCAACTCAGTTCCCAAATACCTCCAAATTCTCTCCAACTCGTGTTGGTGGTTGTTTTTGGTGAAATAAGGTAAGATTATACTTCTCCTTTATATATTTTAACTTATAAAAGTTGCAGCTAACTTGTACGGCTGAAAACTCATGAAATAAAGGCCGGAAATCGTAGTTGTGAATTTGTTGGTTTCTGAACTATTTTGAGGTTGTTCTTGTGGTATTTTATGGCTGGAAATTGATGGGATAACTTGGATGACTCTTTCTGACAGCCCTTTTGCCAGCGTAGATGAATCTTCTATCCAGATCTGATTTCGACATTGTTGATGTTGTTCTTGTTGATTTGGTGTTGGTTTGAATTGGAAGGAAGTGAAAAATATAGGGGAAGTGTTGCCCAATTTTCTAGAAATAAGCTTCTAGCTTAGTAGCATGTTTTAAGTCTTTCCATTGTTTAACCTTAGCCCCATTGTCAATATTGTAGATTGAAGGGCTACGGGCAGTGTACGTTGAGTCGTAAAGTAAACGATGAAGGTATGCAATGGCTATCCCTTTACTTTCATTAGCATGAATTCATAGTAAGTAAGAGTTAGGTGAATATTATATGAGAAACACATATTATCAAGCTCGTGTCTCAATAGGTGTTAAATTTTCCATATACATCCATCGTATGTTATTGAGAGGGGTTCTCACCTGCTTTATGTCATTCCAAGATGTTGAATAGAGGTAGAGAGTTACATATGCACCTTCATACATTCTACCATATACAGGATAAATAGCATTATATGCATATGTTTTCTGTTGCGTGGCCACTTGGTCAGTGAGAGATATTATTTCCTAGCCACTTGGTCAGTGAGATATACTATTGCATGGACTTTCGGTCAATGAGAGTTTGTTGCTGCCTAGCCGCTTGGTTAGTGAGAGATATTATTTCCTGGCCGCTTGGTCAGTGGGATACACTATTGCCTGGCCTTACGGTCAGTGAGAGTTTTCTGTTGCCCGGCCTTATGGTCAGTAAGAGATAACCGAGCCCTATATGTGGTCGGCTAGCTATGATATTACTATATTGCATTGTATTTAGTCAGAACAGGTGAGTATACCTTAGAGTATTTTTTGGCTTCTAGATTACTACGCATTTCAGTTCTGTTTCATCTTACAATTTTTCTATTTCCTTACATACTCGGTACATTATTTCACCCTAACTTCCCTTTTACTGGGGTCACTGCATTTCATGCCTGCAGGTTCTGATAGACAGCTGGATAGACCTTCCAGTAGACAGAGCTAGACATCAACTTGATTGGTAAGCTCCACTCATTCCGAGTTACCAAGTAAATATTTTGTAGTCCTTTTTATGTATACAGACTTGATGGGTAGGTCAGGCCCCTCTCCGGATCATGATACAATTCTGTTATCTCTAGAGGCTTGTAGACGAGTCTTGAATACTGTCAATTTAGCGGCCTTGCTGGCCATTGTATATGTCTATTCTGGTATTACTATTTGTAAACATTCGTGCCGGCCTCGTCATCCTGCACAGTCATATAGATATAGTTTTGGGTGTGATGACCATTCAGATGAGGTAGACGTGATTCACAGATGATTCAGAATGCGTCCTTGTCGGCATAGATTGGTATTGTCTGCTTGCAGGTAGGCCTTATCGGCCTAAGTTGAGTTTTAACATCAGAGTTCATAGTTACAAACAGAGCAATATGCTTGGGTCAATTAAGGCACCGGGTGCCGGCCACACCTCCTAGGTTTGGGTCGTGACAAACTTGGTATTAGAGTGGGGTGTCTTAGGGATTCTATAATCGTGCTTATGGGTGTGTTGTATACCACACTTAAAATCAGGAGGCTACAGGGCATTTAGCATTGGTTACTCTTCTTTCGGATTCTAGATCGTGCAACAGAGCTGATTCATAGGAACTTGATTTCCATTCAGTACTTGCAGCAAGTAAATGTGAGATCTTTACCAGATTATAGCACTAGAGGTCTGAGTATTATGCTAAAGTTTCAAACCATAAGCATTTGTCTCACTCGTATATAGAGAAGGTAATGCAAAAGATGTACAAGTGCCTAAATGGAAAAGGTTGTAAGGTGGTTGGTATACAGAAAGCACGACATTGTTACACCTCGGAATTGTTTTGTATCGTTTGTATTATAAGTTAACTAATGTGAGCCCAGAGGAGTCATGAAACCCCTAAAAGTCAAAGGATGGTATTAAACAAATGTTAAGCATGCACCATAAGTTTTTTGGGTTAAACGAATCAAATATTTTATAACTCGTACTTTCAGGGTTAAACTAGGAGTGCTTCATATGCTAAGGAGGTCATGTTTTATGGTACTTGAATCATTGTAACGTTTCAAATCATTTACCCCCGTTGGCCTCTCCATGACTCTGTTAGTATTACTTTGACCCGCGGGGGTGGGTGACATAGTTCCCGAAATAGTCGGGCGAGTTTCATGATGACTTGTGTGAAAGAGAGCCTTAAAGTGAAAAAGTTTGACCAATAGTTGACTTTTGGATAAACAGACCTTTTTAAAAAATTCGTCTATTCTGAGAGGTCCGAATGGTCGATTATGACTTGGTGGGATGTTCAGTTTGGCTCCCAAGGAACTCGGGAGAGTTTTGGGTTATTGGTTGGAAAGTTGGTATTTGACCATCGGGTGTTGACCCGGTCAAATAGACCTCCGTAGGGAATTTTGAGATCATGAACGAGTCTGTAGCGTATTTTTATGTGTCAATGCATGTCTGGTTTGTATCTGGGTGGTCTCGGGTGATTATCACATTTTGGGATCGAGTTTGGGAAAAACCAGATGTTTTCTGGTGTCTTGTGTCCGCTGTAGCAGCACCAAATACGCTTTAACGGATCCTCCGTAGAGGGGGTTTGGTCCGCTATAGCGAGGATGTTGGACTTGTGGTAAGCTGGCATAGCGGACGGGGATCCGTTGTAATGGATGTGTGGAAGCAAGTGAGGTGTTGCTGGCTTGGTCCCGCTGTAGCGGACAAGGGACAGCTACAGCGAATGACGCGGACCGGATTCTATTTAATGCCTAGAAAAAATCCTTCATTTCATATCCTTTCATTTATTGTTCCTTAGAACCTTTGAGGCGATTTGAGGAGGTTTCAACCAGATTTCTCTTGAGGATAAGTTCTCCAACCTAGATTTCATTCATTTACTTTCCGTAAGCATAGAAAATCTTTAGAACTTAAGAAGGAAGATGGGTTTTGATGTTCCTTTTATTATTGAGTTTGACTTTCTAAATGAGACTTGTTGGTGGATTTGACAAATCTAAGCATGAAGTTGGGTCAATTAGTGACTAATAGGCTTGAATCTTCCATTTCTGTTGATGAATTGAAAGATTGAAAGTTAGGGTTTATACCCAAATTGGGTGTTTTTACTTGAATGGTGAAATTTATCTATTATTGAGTTAATTTAGCAATTGAAGAGTAGAATTGAACTTCGAGAACGTTGGGTTACCAATTTCACCCTTGAAATAACTGTCTTACCTTTGTAGGCCCGTTTTCCCTCCTTTTCCATAGTTGATTTGGATTTGAGTGAAGTATCATATTATGGGTATCGTTGTTTCTTATTCTAACTTAGAATTCGATGATGGATAGACTTTGAGTACTTGGAGGCTCTCTAAAAAGGCAAGGTGAAGGTTTAATTGTTCGTGGCTCCTGCTCGATTGTCAGGTATGTTACGGCTTACCTTATGCCAGATCTGCTGCCCGAGTTTCCATTCTTCATATACTTGTCATCTACTTCCAGACAGTATTCCTTTTGATGTTATGAGCCTTGTATGGCAACATTCAGATAGTTCTTATTATATATTCAGACCTATGTGCTTATTAGTAGCTCTTATACTGACTTAGACCGGATGCCTTGGGTAGAAGATGGATTCCGCACTTATTCTCTTTTAATTGATATTGAGATTTATTATTAATTACATTGTTCTTCCGCATTTATAGTTTGTATGATGGGTAAGGGAAGGGTTCACATGCAAAGGTCTGAACATTCAGTGTTCATAGCGCCGTCACCTCCCCCACATGCCATACATATATATAATACATAATACACGCATATATAACGCATGAGGGGTTACAGGTCTGTACATATATGTATATATATATATATATATATATATATATATATATATATATATATATAACAGAATTTTCATCAACAAGTGACTCTATGAATCATACTGAATCAGTAGAAAGACTTACTAGAAACAATATTATAGAACATGAATCAATATGGAACATCCCTAGCTACTAAGAATATAGTCATTATGGAGTAGTGTTACGTTTTCGTGTCACGACCCAACTAGGGGCCGCGACGGGCACCCGGTGCTATCCCACCTCGGCACCCCTTGACATACTTTCACATAACATCTAGGTGAGCCACATAGTAAAAACATACATTTGTATTCATCAATCATGCTAGTCCCTTTGGACAACAACCTCTTTATATCATCATAGGCGTCTATGCCACATCAATGTACATGGGCCGACGAGGCCAACAAAATGGTATACAAAATATAGGCCGACAAGGCCAAACACATCTAACCACATACACATGTCTACGAGCCTCTACGAAGAGTATAACATATCACATAAGCGGGACAGGACCCCGCAATGCCCATAATTATGTACACAAAAGAATAAGTACCCAAAAGCTATGGCTCCGAAGGAAATGGAGCTTTTCTATGTAGTCTCTGAGAATATAGCTATGGATCGAGCCTGTCTCCCTGTGCACCTGCGGGCATGACGTAGCGTCCACAAACAAAAGGACGTCAGTACGAAGAATGTACTACGTATGTAAAGCATGATCAATATCAATGTAGAAGCATAATGAACATCGTATGAAATAGTACAAGATGGGAGATGGTAATATTATCACCATGGACACTTACTTGCCTTTCATAGAAACTTTCCATTCTAATGTGTAATTGTGCTCATACCTCCATATCCATATCCATGTTAGTACCCGTTCCATATTTGTACCCGTATTCATATACATATCCTTACTCACATTCATATTGTATACATAATCATATCATATACGTAGCATTTACATAACATACCCGACCCCGAAGGTTCGGTGTTTCACGTACCCGACTATAGCTAGGCTCGGTGGTCATACATACCTGGCCAACCAAGGATCAGTGTTACACATACCTGGCCCTACCAATGCTCAGTGTTATCCGTACCCAACTGCAGTGGTGTGCCCGCGTTATGTAATCATATACATACTCTATACATATTCATATACATACATTCTACCCGGCATCATAAGCTCGGGGTCTTATTATAGCCCTTTATAGGCACACATACCTACAATAGCTCGTAGGCATCTTTAACATCATACTATTCTCATCATCATTAATATCATTATCACTATCTTCGTTGTTATCATTACATCTGTCTTATAGGCCTACTCGTTGTATGAGGAACTTGGTACAACCGTAACGTATCAAGCATCGTGAGCTTACTAGCTCGGAAGATCAAATCATTTAAAGAAATCATAGTCTTATAGAAGGTTTAGACGTTTCACCAAAGAACCATGCCTTATGAAAGAAGGGTTAGCCTTACATACCTTTTCGTTCGACTATTTACCACTTGCACGTTCTTTTTCAACAGTTGCGTTTATACCTTCATTAAAGTCATACTATCGTTAGAATCGACAACTAGCACACATGGCTAAAGCTAGAGAAAATCGGACAACATCTCCTTTATTTGTACAAAATTCCTCCATATCGTAATTCAACTCCCAAACGTCAACAATACATTCACAATACCATAACAATGGCCATTAATCATTTACGTTAACCACCTTATCTAGATTTCTCAATTCGCTCCCAATTCACCCATATTCATGGTCATATCACCCGACTTCGTCCATTCATATAGAATTCCCATTTTTATGATCTTAACATCATTTATAACACATTCATATCACAACACAACAAGAATCATGGTTCAATTCAAATTATCTCTCAAAATGTCACTATTCATCATTCATGACCCATTTTGCTATACTCATCTAATGTCCAAGCATTTTAACTCTCAAATACATTAAACAACATATAAATACCATAAATCTTACCTTAGATGTTGTAGGAACGAGCCTTGGTCAAAATACTTCACTTGAGCAAAAACCCTAGCTTTCCTTCAATAAGATTTTCTTGACTTGAATAATCTTAATGGGTTTCCTTACAGTTGATTCACTTGATTTGTGTTGTTGATGACTAAAAATCATTGAAATCTTGTGGAATAAATGTAGAGAGATATTTTAGAGAGAGGGGATGAAATGTGGAAATGAAATAGTAAACTTAGGTCCCTTATTTAATGACTTAAAATCTGGTCTGGAGTGAACAGCACAGTGGTCGTAAACTTGGTTTACGGTCTGTATTCCAGTTTACGGACCATCCTTCGTGGTCGTATTTAGTCATAACAGAACTAGAAACTCAGGCTGAGACGTGGTGATTTACAGACACAGTTTACAGGCCGTAAACCACTTTACGGTCCGTAGTTTAGGTCGTATTTAACCATTTGATCATTTAGCAGAAAGTTGAAGTTTTTGGAAGCTGAAATACGACATGGCAGTTTACGGACCGTATACCACTTTACGGTCCGTATTTCATTTTACGACCAACTGGACAGAATGCAAACCTGCAACTTTTCACATTTCCAAAACCTATAATTAGTTATTGTGGAGCATAACCTACCTTTCATTGCAATTGCCTTTGAAATCTTAATTAGGGTCGTCAAACGTCGTTCCCTTCTTATTAAAACATCATATACTCGTATTCTTCGTTAGTCTATTCACTGTACGTTCACGGGGGAATTCCCGAGGTGTAACATTTCGTTCATAAGCATCATGCTTAAAAGAAGGAAAGTTAGCCTTAACATACCTCAAGGCATCCAAGTTATCCAACAACGAGTTTATCACAACTAGAGTGCCAATCCTATAACAAAGGAATACATATATAACTTTGATAGCGCTAGTATATCACAGATATCTATGATAACTCGATGCTAAAGTGAAACGGGCAGCATTCCCCTATTTCTTAATCATCACCACAAAGCTCACAACCAACAATCAACACAATAACCTCATATGATCTTCTTTAAACTAGTATCCACAACATTTAAAGATATACAATTCAGCAGGTATACAACACTTATACACCAACCTCAATGTATTCTTAACATCAACTATTATCCCCAAAATAAGATTTTTGCTCAAATCACACTAACAAGCAGGGCTCAAGTTAGATTACAACTCAAAATAACATCAAGTTCATGTTTGAACCTTTCCTCCAATTTCTTTCTCTCTAACACTTGCATAATTATCACATAAACCTATAAACATGGAAATAAGATGAAATCTTACCTCAAGAGCTCAAAAACACTATAATTCCAAGATCACTTCACTTCGGAGAATCCTCCAAAACCACTACCAAAAGGAGAACCAAGCATCCATAATCACATTGAAACCTTTAAACCCTTGATCTTTTGTTTTTATCCTTGATTTCACTTGAAAAGGTTGATCACACATATTGGAGAAGTTTCTAGAGGTGTTTGTGGTCTGAGGAAATGAGATAAAAACGAGGGGTTACGAAATATATAACAAAAGAAATCTGGCACCGACAATGGAATACAGTCTGTATAAAATTATACGTCTAATATATTGGTCATATAATTTTATACGGACCGTATAATGGTCTGTATTTCTCAATCTCAAAATCTGCTTTCTCTGTTAAATTTTAACATCCTTAAATACGGTCAGAATCTCAAGATACGGTCCGTATCCCAACCATACGGTCAGAATCTCAAGATATGATCCGTATCCCAACAGTACGGTCCGCAAAAAATAATTCCCGAACAAAACTTTGTCAAAACGTATTATCTTCGATTCACTTGTTCTCTAATCCTTCCATAACTTACTAAACATGATCTTAAACCCTTATAAAAATAATATAGGCATGTCAAACCTCGTATAACCTCGGGGATAGCCCCGTGGTCCAAGACTAGGGCAACAAACATGTGACGCATCTCAATCTATAAAACTATGAGGTGTAACAAAGTTGTATTCCAAACTTATATTATTTTAATCGATATTGAGATTTATTAATTAAATTGTTCTTCAGCATTTATAGTTTGTATGTTGGGTAAGGGGAGAGTTCGCCTACCAAGGTGAGAAATGGTAGGTGCCCGTACGACTAAGAGATTTTGGGTTGTGACAAGTTGGTATTAGAGCCCTAGGTTGCCCGATCTATAAGTACAATAGCATGTCTAGTAGAGTCTTGCAGATCGATACGATGAGCTCCATACCGATTTTTGAGAGGCTACAGGACAATTAGGAAATTTCCATTTCTTCCACTCCTTTCGTGCTACTTCATTCAAATTGGTATCTAGTCGATTCCAATTGGTATATGAATATATTTGTCTTATTCTCTTACGAATGATGGAAACTCATTCCTAAATTCTTATGCGAGCAATTTTGTTCTGACGTGGCTTGGTATAGTACGAGATGTGTCATCCTGATTCGGACATGTGACCAAGTTAAGTTTCTAGCTATAGCTTGAGGTTTCATTTGTGTGGGATCGTGGTTAGACTTGTTTATTGAGAAATGGGAAAGATTGTGTAGAGGGTCAAATGATCTCCATGTTTTCAGTGTTGAGTTGCTCGGAAGTGGCAAAAGTGCATTTATGGCTTAACAAGTGTGGTTTGCACGATGATATGATTTGTTTGGGAAAAGTTTCAACTTTGTCAAGGAATTATGATGTTGTGCATGGCACGGGTGTACCAATGGCAGGTCAACGATTCATCAATGTCAGGGTTTTAGATGTCAATATGCGGGGATGAGTGTAAGTTCGGTAAGGATCATCGGATTTGGAAAAAGCATATTGACCACGTGTAATAAAGAAGAGAAGTTGAGAATAAGGACATAAAGGACGACTTTTGTGGAAAACATGTAACGAAGTAAGATTTCTTAGGGTAATTTGGTATGAGTGCTTTTCATGCTTATAGGACGGAGGTGTAAGGAAGAGGATTTGGATAGATTAATCTCTGTAATTAAAAAGGGAAAAATTAGTGTCTGTCGTGTTTGTCAGGGTATGGTGGCACTTGGTATGAGGGTGGATTTCGTGTTTTGTCGTGAAAAGTTAAGTTGGACTTCGACGTCACTATATTGTTGTGGTTTGTGGGTTCTTTCAAGAAAGTGGTTCTCAGTTCTAGATCACAAAGCAAGGTTACTTTTGACAAGTGAAGACTTAAGATATCGGGTAGCTTGTCACGGCCCATAAACCCACCCTAGCCATGGTCGGCATCCAACGTCATGAACAACATCGGAAGAACCTAAAAGATGCAATAACAACACTTGAACCTGCCAGGTTCAATATTCACCTCCACCAATTTATAAAATAAATACAATCAGATCATGATATATGAATTAAATCAGCGGAAGTCTTTAATATTATATAACTTAATCAAAATGTGACGAACGCCCAAGAGTTAAACAAAACTCAATAACTACCCACAAGAATGTGTACTATGGAGCTTCTAAGATAAAAGAGTACTTGTCTGACACATCGGGACGTGGCCCGAAAAAAAATAGAATAGTAAATTAATATGATACAGGGTGTCCCTCGAATGAACATGTGGGCTCACGAAGTCAGCAGCAATAGCAAGTCCTTCCTAAGTGTTTTGAGTATCCGGAACCTGCTCTTCTCCATTACTTAACATACTATCAAAAACAATAATGGTATGCCTGCGTACGCAGTGAGTGCCTCGGGGACAACAAGTAATATGAAAATAAAGTATAATAATACTTAAACAAATAAGTTCTGAGGATAGTATAAAACAACGTGAAATCAGTTATTCAGCTTGTGTATCTCAATAACAATTATCAAAACTAATTATAAAGCCCTTTGTCAAGTTATAACTTTCAAATATGGTTATTAAATTAATCATGATTATAAAAAACAGTTCCATAAAAGGATAAGGATATCACACTTGCCAATACAGGCCCAAGAATCAATAACATCGAAGGGACGACCTTAAAGGTTGCCTAAACACAACGCATCATACCAGAATATGTAATTATTTATGGCTATCCTTCCTCCCGAATAGCTAGGCATAAACCGCAACCCGGGTGGCAAACCCGGCAGTGGCCACTCTTCCTCCCGAATGGCTAGGCATTACCATACTAGGATCAATAGTGAATACCCTTCCTCCCTAGTAGCTAGGCCAACACAACAACCACTTCATAGCATAGAAGCCAATTCTTTATTTGTTTCAAGGTACTCACATCATCAATGGTTTTTAAGGTTCATTATGCTATATCATAAAGACAAATCATTTCAAATAATGTCTTGAAAATGTTTACACTTCTTTAACCAAGATCTCAATGTCATAATTCAATATGAAAACATCATTACCAACCCTTAGCCCTCATTATTGATCATCTTTTATAAAGGAAAAGCATTTATAAACTTATATACGTACGTAGAGCATGATACAAACTAGGTTTAATGTGGGATTGTCCCCTCACGCACATTAACCAAAATCAATGCAGGAAATAGAGTTTCAAATCACGAAAAGTTCACCTTTTTATTCAATTAAGAGCCATTCAATGAAATTTATACTTCCAAGATTAGTTTCAAACAGAGACATACATCAAAACCAGCTTTCAAAAGAGAGACATACCTTAATCCCGCTAAAAAACTACCAAATGGAATTCCCAAGGTTCAGGAATCACACTATAATGATTCTAGATGATAAAGATCAGAACTTGAATCGTTTCTTGAAGTTTTCTTGGAAATTTTGAAAACTAGGGTTTTTCGTAAGCCTTAAATCTTGTTCTTGAATCCTTATGGGAATCCTTAGTAAATTCTAATCTTGTAGAATACTCTACACCAATACAAAATTTATTAATAAACTCAGAAAATTAGAAGTCTTACCTCTTTAGACGAACTCCTGTCACGACCCAGCTAGGGGCCGCGACGGGTACCCGGGCCTAGCCACCGAGCACCACTCGTTCTACTACTCATCTTACTCATTTAATGCTCTTTTATTACATTTATACTCAAATTGTAGGAAAATCATATTTCATATGGAAACATAAATACTTTTATATACATATGCCTCTCGGCCATCAAAATAATATATATATATATATATATATATATATATATATATATATATATATATATATATATATATATAAATATATAATAACATCTCGTGAGACCATCTAACCCACACTGCGTATCTATAAGCCTCTACTTGAGTGCTAAACATAAGGATGGGACAAGACCCCATCATGCCCAAAATACATATACAAATGTACACAAAAGAATCATCAAGCACCTCCGGAACAAAAGAGTGCTTTCAATCAGCTGACAGCTACTACGGATCTGGGTCAAGCTCTCCTCCCTGTCTCCCTGTGGGCATGAACACAGCATCCATAGAAAACGGACATCATTACGAACATTGTACTTAGTATGAGAGGCATAAACAATGAAATAATACAATGATACAAAGGAAATATCAATATGAAACATCTGTATCTGACTGTCAAATATAAAAGAAGTAATGCATACTATCTTACTCATACTCATCGCCATATCATATATGCATAAATGTATAAGATGCCCGCCCATATAGGTACGGTGTGATAATGTATAAACTTCCCGTCCATATCGGATCGGTGTGATAATCATAACATTAGCCTGCGTCTTGGCCTCCCGCGTCCGGGGTATCATCTCATGCCGCCACTAGTGGTGTTTGCCCATGTCATCTGGCCATGGTGTATACGCTGCCCGCCTTAGCGGTGATTGCCCGGCCATATAGGCGCGGTGTTATATCACAATATACTCATCATAATATACTCATCATAATATGTTTATCATAGTACATGCATAAGGCTCAAGGACAACTATACTTTATCGGGGTGACATAAGGTCGTGATCCCCCGATTTCATTATGGAGCATTCATTGACATTCTGCCTCACCTTGATGGAATTAGCATATAAGGTGAGTGTACACAATAAATAATATCATCAACATCATAAGATCATCATATCATACATTTTATAATCTCCATACTTTAACTTATCATCATCATTATAGGACTCATAGCATATCTCTTATCTTGTGTAGCTATTCATGGACATAGACTTTTAGCTCTCCAGAATGTAGGGATTCATGAATAGGAAAGAAAGTCGTGCTATAGGATTCATGCCATTAGAAAGAAAGGACTATCCCCACATACCTTTCTCATTTAATTAGTCTATCGTTCAGTTGTTCTCCTTCAATGCGTGCGTTCTACCTTCAAGAGAGAATTCGCATTAACGTTAGTTAATCGACTATAAGAACGCGCTACTATTTCTAGGGAGAATTGAGCAGCATTTCCTTTGTTGATACTACTTTCCCTACATTCTATATTAACTGTCAAACGTTCATAACAACATTCTCAATATGATAGACAACACTCATCATTCGTTTACAATATCCGTATTTCACAATTTGTCTTCAATTTTTCCATAATCATGGTCATGGTTCATTATTGCATTTTTCTCACATAGGATACTTTTTCCATGTTCTAAATGTCGTTCATAACATTTTTATAATCACAAATTATCAATGATCATGGCTCAATTCAAACCTTACTCAACATTGCTACTATTCACACTTTCATGACCCATTTCTTACATCCTTCTATAATCCAAGGGTTTCAACTCTCCCTTACCCTAAATAACATGTAAATGCCATAGAACTTACCTTGGATGTTGTAGGAACAAGCCTTGAGTGGTATTACTCTTCTTGCACCAAAACCCTAATTTGCTTCTCTTGAAATTTCTTAACTTGGATGAACTTTGATGAGTTCCACACACTTGATTCACTTGGATTCTTGATATTGATCTTTGATTTCCTTTGTTTTCTTGTAGATGAAGAGTAGAGAATATTATAGAGGTTTCTAGACAGAAGTATCATGGAAATGAAGTGAATTAACGAGCTTGGGTCTCCTTTTTAATGACTTAAAATCTGATACGAAATGAACAGCAGTTGAAGTGCACAGTGGTCGTAAACCCAGTTTACGGTCCATATTCCAGTTTACGGTCCGTATTCTGCGGGCGTATTTAAGCATAACAGAACCAGAAAGGTAGGCTGAGGACATGGTGGTTTACGACTCAGTTTATGGGCCATATTTCAGTTTACGGTCCGTATTTCAAATCGTTTTTAACCATTCAAGTCTTTGGCAGAAAGTTGAAGTTTTGTAAGTTGAAATACGACATGGTAGTTTATGGGCCGTATACCACCTTACGGTCCGTATTTCATTTTACGATCGACTGGACCGAAATGCAAATCTGCAACTTTCACGTCTTCAGAACCTATATTTAGTCATTGTGGAGCATACCCTATCTCTTATTCCCATTGCCTTGGAAATCTTACTTAGGGTTGTCAAACGTCATTCCCTTCTGATTAAAACATCGTATACTCGTATTCTTTGTTATTCTATTCATTGTACGTTCACGGGGAAATTTCCGAGGTGTAACATTATTCCCCCCTTTTGGATCATTCGTCCTCGAATGTTAAGTCATCGGGGATTCTAGAAAAAAATATTTGCTAGAGTTTCCCCTGTAATATGGCACTACCATCCTGTCACAACAACCCATAATATCATTGCCTCACAGGGCCACATCACAATATCAACATATCTATGGCCACACACGACCAAAAGCATGAAAAATAAACATATATACCTTATATCATTGGCGTTTCATCTTGAATCTCTCCTGGCGGTTGAAATAAATGTGGGTACGTGGATTTTATCTTCTCTTCCGCCTCCCAAGTCATTTCTTCCCGGTTATTGTCTCGCCACAAGACTTTAACTGAAGCTACCTCTTTATTTCAAAGTCTTCGCACTTGCCTGTCTAGAATAGCAATAGGCACTTCTTCATAGGTTAGCTTTTCTGTTACTTGCACATCATCTATCGGGACAATCTTTGTGGGATCTCCAACAGAAACGTGGAAGACTGGATGGACCGATTCAAGCTCCGAAGGAAAGTCCAATTCATAGGCGACATGACCACCTTGCGGATAATTTTATAGGGTCCCATATTTCTAGGACTTAACTTTCCTCTCTTGCCAAATCTCATCACCCCTTTCATTGGTGACACTTTCAAAAATACCCAATAATCAGCTTGGAATTCCAAGTCTCATCGGCGATTGTCCGCATAAGACTTTTGGCGACTTGGGCTGTTAACAATCGATCTCGGATCACCTTAACGTTTTCCACCGCTTGCTGAATCAATTCGGGGCCTACTAGCTGTACTTCTCCTGTTTCAAACCATCCAACTGGGGACCTACACTTTCTTCCATATAGGGCTTCATACAGAGCCATTTGAATACTGGAATGATAGCTATTGTTGTATGCGAATTCGATTAGTGGCAAATGGTCGTCCCAACTACCACCGAAATCCAGTACACATGCTCGTACCATATCTTCCAAGGTCTGAATAGTATGCTCGGCTTGTCCATCAGTTTGTGGATGAAATGCTGTGCTAAGCTTCACTTTAGTGCCTAGACCTTCTTGGAAGGACTTCCAGAACTTGGCTGTAAACTGTGTTGCTCTATCTGTGATAATAGATAATGCTATACCATGGAGTCGCACAATTTCTTTGAGATACAACCTCGCATAGTATTCTGCTGCGTACGTGGTTCTAACTGGATGAAAATGGGATGCTTTCATCAACCTATCCATGATCACCCATATAGAATCATACTTTCCACGGGAACGAGGTAACCCCATAATAAAATCCATGTTGATCACTTCCCATTTCCAAGTAGGGACGATCATTTGCCGTTAATTGAATTTGCATATAACAACAACTATCATTCTAGTATACAAATGTCTCCATATGAAGCTTTATATATAAGGAAATGTAGATCTCCAATAGGATGGTTCGAAATAGGAGAAGCACAACTAGTGGGCCCTGAATTGATCCAACAAGCAATAGAAAAAGTCAAGGTGATCCAAGATCGGTTGTTGACAGCTCAAAGTCGCCAAAAGTACTATGCGGACAATCGCCGACGAGACTTAGAATTTCAAGCTGGTGATTGGGTGTTCTTGAAAGTGTCGCAAATGAAAGGGGTGATGAGATTTGGTTAGAAAGGGAAGCTAAGTCTCGGATACATTGGACCCTACAAAATCATCCACAAGGTGGGTCAGGTAGCCTATGAATTGGATTTGCCTTCGGAGCTTGAATCAGTCCATCCAGTCTTCCACGTTTCGATGCTCCGCAAGTGTGTTGGAGACCCCACCAAGATTGTCCCAGTAGCCGATGTGAAAATAACGGAAAAGCTAACCTATGAAGAAGTACCTATTGCCATCCTAGATAGGCAAGTGCGCAAGCTTCGAAATAAAGAGGTAGCGTTAGTCAAAGTATTGTGGCGAAACAACAATCGGGAAGAAATGACTTGGGAAGCAGAAGAGAGCATGAAATCCAAGTACCCACACTTATTCCAACCCCCGGGAGAGATCCAAGACGAAACGCCGACGATATGAGGTATGTACGCTTCATTTTTATGCTTTTGATCGTGTGTGGCCACGGATTTGATATTGTGATGTAGCCCTGTGAGGCGATGATATTATGGGTTGTTGTGATAGGTTTGTAGTGTCAAATTACAAGGGAAACTCTGGCGGAATTTTCGTAGATTCCCGAGTGTTTAACATTCGTGGACGAATGTTCCAAAAAGGGGGGAAGAGTGTTACACCTCGGAAATTTTTCGTGAGCCAACCATGAATAGACCAACGAAGGGCATGAGTGTGCGATGTTTTGCTAAGTAGGGAATGACTATTTATGAACTTTGGAATTAAGAAAGTTGCAGAATTTCATTTCAGCCAGTGGTCGTAAAATGGAATATGGCCAGTAAAGTGATTTACGGACCGTAAAGTGCCATCGTCCTTCAACATTTCAAAAATTTCAACTTTCTGTTAAATGCTTCAAATGGTTAAAAACGACTTGGAATACGGACCGTAAATTGAAATACGACCCGTAAACTGAGTCGTAAACTGCCATGATCTTCAGCCAACCTTTCTGTTTCTGATATGCTTAAATACGGTCGTGAAGGACGGACCGTAAACCAATATACGGCCCGTAATGTGGGGTTTACGACCACTGTACACCCCGACTATTGTTCATTAAAAATCAGAATTTGAGTTATTAAAAAGGGACCCTAAGCTCATTTTATTTCATTTCTCACCTACACGGTTCAAGAACTCTCTAGAGTGATCCAAAACACTTCATCCACGGGAATTTAAGAGAATCAAAGGGAGATCAAGATCAACCACATTAAATCCATGAAACAAAGTGTGTGAAACTCAAGTGAAGTTCATCCAAACCAAGAAGTTCCAAATAGAGGTGAGGTAGGGTTTTAGTGCTAAAGGAAGAACTCCACTCTAGGCTTGTTCCACCACCATCCAAGGTAAGTTTCATGACTTTATCATGTTGTTTAAGGTATTGGAAAGCCAAGATTCTTGAAATGTAGAAAGACATGGAAAATGGGTCTTAAATGGATGAATAGTGTCACAATTAAATGGTAGTGAATGGAATCATAAATGTTGATGTGCCATGATTATGAATATGTTGTAAACGATGTTTAGACCAGGAAGTGAGCACGATATATGAGAAAATGCGATAACGAACTATAACCATAAATGTGGAAAAAAATGGTGGATTTTGTCTCAACGTATATGAATAACGATTGTTGATACGATATTGTGAAGTGTTGTTGTAAACGTTTGGGAGTTGAAATAGAACATGGGAAAAGTAGTAGAAACAAAGGAAACGCTGCCCAACTTTCTCTAGAAATAACGATGCGTTCTTATGGTCGATTGACTAACTATAATACGTATTCTCTCGTGAAGGTAGCAACGTGATATTGAAGGAGAACAAGTGAGCGATAGCTTAACTAAGAGAAAAAGGTATGTGAGGCTAATCCTTTCCTTTCTATGGCATGAATCCCATGATATGATTCTTCTTCCTCTCCATGATTCTCCTATATTCCGGAAAGCCAAGAGCTTAAGATCATGAATAACTATATGAGTCAAGAGATATGATATGACGTTCCTATAAAGTAAATGATGTCATCCATTTTATACACTCACCTTACATACTAATCCCTTCAAGGTGAGGCAGGATGTTCATGAATGCCCATAATGGAATCGAGGGTTCACGACCTTACGTCACCTCGATAAAATACACTTGTTCTAGAGTCCCTATACATGCACAATTGTGAGCATATTTTGATAAGCATATTATTATAAGTATTTAATAATGATCATGTCATACACACATTACACAGGGCCTAGTTGGCCGGGCAGTCACCGCGAAAGCAGGCAGCTATACGATACACCATGGCCAGTTGGCATGGGCAGACTCCACTAGTGGGCGGCATGAGATGGTACCCCGGATGCGGGAGGCCTGGACGCGGGCTAACGTTACTGATTATCACACCGCACCTATATGGTCGGGCAGTTTATATATATATATATATATATATATATATATATATATATATATATATATATGATATGCATACATGAGATGAAGATAAGCATAAAAGTAAGTCAGCATGCATTACTTTTCATACGATTCCTAGCCAGGTATAATTGCTCCATACTTGATGCTCCCCTTTAGTTTCTTGATGTGTTGTTATTGTTCATGCCTCTCATACTCAGTACAACATTCGTACTGACGTCCGTTTTCTTTGGACGCTGTGTTCATGCCCACAGGTAGACAGGGAAGTGAGCTCGATCCGGATTCTTAGGAGCTGTCAGCTGATTGAAAGCACTCCATTTTTCGGAGGTGCTTATGATTATTTTTTTGGTACATAGGTATATTTTTGGCATGACGGAGTCTTGTTCCGTCTACATGCATAGTATGTCAGTAGAGGCTCGTAGATCCGTAGTGTGGGTTAGATGATCTCACAAGTCTACTACGGTATGCATAAATATATTACATATATTATTTCGATAGTCTACTGAGGCATTTATATATATATATAGAATAATTGTGCTTTCCATCGAAAAATGATTGTCATGCGATTATGAATTTGTGAATGATAAAGAAGCGTAAATGACTATGATAAGTGAGGGAATAAGGGGTACTCGGTGGTCAGCCTCGGGTACCCGTCGCGGCCCCCAGCCGGGTCGTGACACATACTCCACTCCAACCCAAGAGAAAACAAAAATCAAGAGGCAAGAATCAAAGTGTTCGTGTGTTAGAAGGGTTCCTAGGGTTAGTAGACTACAAGAGATTCTTGAGCATTGAAACTAGGGTTTTCACATAAGTTTGTAGCTGCTCCAAAGCTCATTCCCATGAGATAAAAGTTTAGTTTTCTTGCTCATTTCATGTTATCGTGGATGCTTGGTTGTTGAGCAACTTGGGTAGAAGAAGAAAGTAGAAAATTTGGGCTAAATGTAACTTTTATGATGTTTTTGAGTAGTAAGCTAACTTGAGTCATGAATCTTAGTATGATATGGGTATGATCTTGTTATGGAAAGTAGAAATAGTGATAAGGAAGCATTGTATGCTAAGGTTGGGTGTGAAGTTGTTAGTATAAATTGAACATACGGATGAATTTTAAAGGCTTAATGGAATGTGATTACTTGATTATGATATTGTGGTTGTTGGGCGTTGTTTTGTAATATGGTGGAAGTTGATGAAATAGGGGAAATGCTGCCCAATTTTCATTAGATCATGAATTTTTCTAGTTTGAATTTAAGAGTATCATTGAGGCTTAACTATGGTATGAATCCTTCTAAATGTAGATTGTTCAAGCTTTGACGGTGAACGTTAAGTAGTTAAGAAGACAAAGAGGTATGTAAGGCTAACCCTTCTTTCATTAAGGCATGATACCTTTGCTATATACAATCTCATGAGTTCCATAATGTCTTCCAAATGACTCTATCCTTAAAATTACTAAAGCTCATGATCCGTGATACTTTCACGATGCTATTACCTCCTTTATATGATAGTTGATCTTCTAAGGATAGATGTAACGAAAGGGATGATGGTAATGATGTTGATGACACTTATGGAATCTTATATATACGTGTCTAAGTATGTATGAAAATTATGTAACACCGAGCTTATATGGCCGGTTATGATACTTATCGCGCGTGCACCTCTGCAGTTGGGACGGATGAACCTGAGCATCGGTAGGGCCAAGTGTGTATAACACCAAGCCTTGACATGGCCGGGTACGTGAAACACTGAACCCTCATGGTCGGGTATGATACTATTAAATATTTGTATATGTACATGAGTAAGCAATAGAAATAGAAGGTCCCCATGAAAGACAAGTAAATATGATGATGGCCACTAGAGGTACAAATAACTATCTTACCTCCTGATTCTTCTATCTTATGTTATTTCTTATGCTCTCACTATGATGTTGATTATGCTTTACATACTCAGTACATTATTCGTATTGATGTCCTTTTGTTTGTGGACGCTGCGTCATGCCCGCAGGTGGACCGGGAGACAGGCTTGATCCATAGATTTCTTGTTCAGAGACTGCATAGAAGAGCTCCATTTCATCCGGGGTAATAGCTGTTGGTATTATTCTTTTGTGTACATACATATGGGCATGGCGGGGTCCTGTCCCGTCTATATGATGTTACATACTCTTCTTAGAGGCTCGTAGATAGTTGTGTATGGTTAGATGTCTTATAGCCTTGTCGGCTCATATTTTGTATGTTATTTTGTTAGCCTCGTCGGCTTGTGTACATGGACATGGGTATTGTTATTGATGATGATAGAAATGTGTCGTTGCCCGATGTGATTAGTATTGTTGATGTATGGAAAATCATTAATAGGCCATGCGGCTCAATCTCAATCCTCTCGCTCAGTGCCTATTATTGAGGAGCATGAGGGAGCCTCAGCCCCAGCTCCTCCACCAGATGCTTCAGGCAAAGATGTGAAAGAGGCCATTCATTTACTTACTCAGTTGGTTGCCGCTCAGACTCAGCAGCAAGGTACAAGGCAAGGTGATAGGGTTGTTAGTGCAAGGGCCCGTGATTTTATTAGCTTGAACCCTCCGGAGTTTTTTGGGTCTAAGCCGGATGAGGACCCTCAAAACCTCATTGATGGGATGTTCAGGACACATCGCTTAATACATGCTTCAGACATTGAATCGGTAAATTTAGCATCCTATAGATTATGGGATTTTGTGGTTCATTGGTACACAGTTTAGATGGCTTCACGGGGAGTCAATGCACCTCCCTCGGTATGGCAAGAATTTTTAGATTCCTTCCTCCGACGTTACTTGCCCCACAGGTTCGGCGGGCTAGAGCCGACAAGTTCCTGAATCTTAGGCAAGGATGTATGAGTGCCCTAGAGTATAGTCTCCGCTTCAATTCTTTGGCTAGGTATGCTCCGGCCATAGTAGCATATATGGGTGGTCGAGTGCACCGATTTGTGAGAGGTCTAGGGCCATATTTGATAGATAGGTGCTTGACTGAGTCCTTTCAGGACAACATGGATATTTCACGCATTCAAGCCCATGCCCAGAATTTAGAGAAAAACCAACAACAGCAAATAAGTGAGCGTGAGCATGACATTGGGTATAGCAAGAGGTCTAGATTTTTGAGTCCGACGAATGAGTATAGAGGAGGGAAAAGACAGAAGTTTTCTAGGCATTCAGGCCATTCTATGACTAGTGCACCTCCACGTTTTATAGACCAGAGATTTGATAAATCTACTTATTCCGGGCCGAGTTAGAGTTTTAGGGCTTCAGATTCTCAGTTCAGAGGTGATTCGGGTCAGGCAAGGCTACCCGTGCCACGATGTTCCCAATGCAAAAAGTTACATTGGGGCCACAGTCCAGCCTTTAGGATCGGCAGAAAGGTCTTCATCATCTATACGCCCTATGGGGACAGGGTCACAGACGCCAGTCAGCCATGGTAGAGGTAGAGGGAGAGCTTCCAGTTATAGTGGTCCTCAGCACCAAATTTATGCTTTGGCTGGATGCCAGGATCTTGAGTCTTCCCCTGATGTCGTAACAGGTATATATTATTGGTATTTTCCCATGATCTAAATGCTTTGATAGATCTGGGATCCACATTGTCATATGTTACTCCATATATTGCGGGTCGGTTTGGGGTCAAAACGGAGACGATCAAACCTTTTGAGGTATCTACACCCATTGGTGAACCGGTAATAGCTAGTCGTGGATATAAGAATTGTGTAGTTGTGATTTGTGACCATCGTACTATGGTTGATTTACATGAGTTAAAGATGGTGGACTTTGATGTTATCATGGGCATGGATTGGTTGGGTTCTTGCTATGCCAATGTTGATAGTAGAATGAAAATGGTTCGCTTCTAGTTTTAGAAGGAAGGGAAATACTGCGTCCCCGAAAGGAAGGTTTATTTCCTATCTCAAGGCGAGGAAAATGATTGCTAAAGGTTGTATTTACCGTTTAGTTCGGGTTTAAGATGTATAAGCTGAACCGCCAACTCTTTAGTCTGTCCCCGTGGTGAATGAGTTTCCGGATGTATTCCCGGATGAGCTTCCAGGCCTCCCTCCTGAGAGGGAGAGGTATTCTGCTATTGATGTGCTACCGGATACCAAACCCATATATATCCCTCCTTACCAAATGACTCCCGCAGAGTTGAAAGAGTTAAAGGAGAAATTGAAGGACTTGCTTAAAAAAGGTTTTATTAGGCCAGTTCTTCCCCGTGTGTAGCACCCGTGATGTTTGTGCGAAAGAAAGATGGCTCCTTATGAATGTGCATTGACTATCTGTAATTGAATAAAGTAACGATCAAGAATAAATATCCTCTCCCAAGAATTGATGACTTATTTGATCAATTACAAGACGTCAAATGGTTTTCAAAGATAGATTTGAGATCCGGATATCATCAGGTGAGAGTTAAGGAGAAAGATATTCCTAAGACGGCCTTCAGAACCAAGTATGGCCATTTCGAGTTCCGGGTAATATCATTTGGGCTAACTAATGCGTCGGCATTATTTATGGAATTGATGAACAATGTGTTCAGGCTTTTCCTAGATTTGCTTGTGATCATGTTCATTGATGATTTCCTGGTATATTCTAGGTCCGAGGCAGAACATGCGGATCATTTGCGTACCATTCTTAGAGTTCTTCAAGCTCGAGAGTTATTTGCCCAATTTTCTAAGTGTGAATTTTGGTTAAATTCAGTGACCTTTTTGGGGTATGTCATTTTAGTCGATGGTATTCGGGTAGATACCCAAAATATTGAGGCCGTGAAGACTTGGCCAAGGCCCACTGTCACGACCCAGCCCCGGGGGCTGTGACTAGTGCCCTAACTGGGCACGCACACAGACTTACTTACCAGATCGACATATCAAAGACTTATTCAAATTTAGCATACGTTATTTTGAACAGATACTAAAAACAGATATCATCTTAAGCGGTCACCCATACAGAAGTATCATACCAAAAACCGATAGGCTGGCGGAATACACATCGCCCGGATACACATACATATACAAACATATGGGCCGTTTTGACCATAATAGCAAACGGGACCGCTTAAGGCACAAATCACAAACATAATCGAACAAACATGACCCATGACCCACATATATGACTACAGGCCTCTACAAACCATAACAGAAACATATGACGGGACAGGGCCCCGCTGTACCCAAATAGCCATATATATAGAACATGTATAACAGAAGATATGTACCAAAAATATGAGCTCCGGATCAAAAGGAGTACTCCAAACAGCAGAATAAGTATCCTACACTGGCGGGTCACCTGAACAAACGTCTGCACCTGCGGGCATGAAATGCAGCCCCCGAAGAAAGGGGGTCAGTACGAAATATGTACTGAGTATGTAAAGCATGAAGTACAGTAATCTGAATCATAACTGAAGTGAAAAGTACAGAAAATGGATACAGAATTAGTATATCAAAACCTTTGCTGAAAATATAATTAATGCAAATAAAATCATGCATAGGGCTCCGGAACGTGGTCGGCACTCCGACGCTGGTGCCACAACACATCATACTCCGGAAGGTTTCAAATCTCCGTACAATCCCCGAACAAATCATGTCATCGAAACATATCACATCATCAAAACACATCATATGCCATATCACATCATAACGCCTTATATAAGCAGTACCCGGCCCTATGGCGAGGTCTCAGGAACCGTAACACATCGTACTGCCGAATATAACATAGTGCAAATGATCAAAAAATCGGCCCGGGATCCGGCGAACGATATCATAGTAGTATGCACGAGCGGAGTAGTGAGAAAATCATATGCATATAAGTACGTAAATAAATTCCAAAACTCGATGGACAAATATATTTACCGACATTTGAAGGCTCAAAAATAAGATTCGGGTCAATCGGAATTATTATACGAAAGTTACGAATTTTTAAAGTACAGAACTTTCTAAGGCGTTTTATAAGCCATTTTTTGAAAAATCAAGTAACCATCATATTATGGAACTTTCAGCTATTGCTATGGAGCAAATCAAATAGAGCCTTTAGGATCACATGTACGTATCAAAATATATATCCAAGACTTTAGCCATATCCAATATTTTTTGAACGACATTCGGAAACATATCAACTAGAATCTTCGAACTTCATAGACATGTACCAACCATATGGAATAGCTCATGGAATTCAAAGACAGCGGCCATCCTAGTGGCTCTAAGAATAGGATTTTCTTTAGAAGCATACATATACGCTATTTGTTAATTTCATAAAGGTCATGCCAAAAGAAAGAAAGGTAGGCTTTATGTCACGACCCAACCCCGTAGGCCGTGACTAGTGCCCGATCTGGGCACTCAAACGCATTTATCAAATGCTATCTCAAATTCTATCAAACGCATTCTAGTATATAGCAGAAGCCGACAAGGCTTTATTTCAAATTTAGATAATTTCCAGAAACATTTCGGCAGAGTTTCCTTTGTTTTACGAACTATCCCACATACCCTGCACGCAGAAAATACCAACAAGGGCCACATAGGGCCAACAAAGCAACAGTTAAACATATGCGGACCGGCCGCCGCGGCGAATGGGATCGCCCAAACACAACATACTCCACAAACCCATGTACGCGTATACCTGCCCCCTCACATCGAGGCACGGCGAACAATGCAAAGGATCACGCTTGACAACATATCCTGGCCCGGGCTCAGTGTGGGAAACATTGGGGCATCCACGAGTGGAGTAGTGAGAGACTAAATGCAATTAAAACAGTATAAATATTTCCAGGGACTCGATGAGGCATAGCAAAGACAACCCGATCCAATGAAGTCAGAAGGGATTATAATAAATGAGTTTCAGATATCATAATGAATTACCGAGTATAACCTTTCCGAAGTCGTTTCGAGTGTCAAAACAATTTATCGGACTTAATGGAATATTTAAAACAATGTTTGTTAGGTAATTAGAATTGTAGTCAAAACATTTCTTCCCAAAAACCGCTCGAAAATAGGACTTAAGTACAATAAGGGCAAAATCGGGAATAGTGGGCCCACCTCGGAACAAGCAAGGCGGTGGGCTCAAATCACGCCCTTTTAGCTTATGGGGTCACCTATAAAGGTTCTACGGACATTCTATAGCTGTTCAAGGAGTTTAGAGAAAGTTCGCATAATTTCAGGGAAAGCATACCAAATGGGCTCAATCTTACTGAAGGAAAAAGCGAGATTTTCAATTGCGGATTTCGAGGGGCAGAAAGTCTTTCGAAGCCGGAACCCGATCCTAAACTACTTAGGGCATGCCAAAAGAAGAATCGGGGTAGCTTTACATACCTTTCAAGCTCCTTACGCCTTTCCAAACTCACTTCCCGTTTCGCCAAAAATCTGCAAATGGTCGAGTTTACCAATTGTGAGTTATAGATTCTACGAATTCAACTTAACTCATATATGTCTACCGAAATTTCGGCAGCACCTCCCCTATACCTATAGCATCCCCGAGAATTCAACTCGGCTCAAAACCGTCAACAACAACCCAAACAACAACATCAACATCAACAACAAACATTAGAAACACAATATGGCACAACTAGTTCTACTTGTCGACATAATGCCATAACCTTCATTTCAACTTCAATTTCAAACCAATCTCAATGGTTTCACATTCATTATCACTCTAGATCATCATAACATAGTTTAGAAGCATTTCATATCGTTTCCTCAAATTATACACACGATATACATAATATACGAACTTTCTGCCAAAGTCATAACTCGTTCAAAACTTCTAATCTTTGGCATACATATTCATAACATGTTTTCATCTTCCAAATTCATCAATACTCATGATAAATTGCAGCCTAATAACTTCATTTTCATAATGTCGTAAAATCATTCTAAAACGACATAAACTTCTACATTCCATTTCATAACAAACTTATATCATTTTACTTTCATTTACATTACAAGCATCACAATAACACAACTAACACACTAAACAAACTTAATCCATTTCCATTCCACACACTCCACACCACACGACCATATGCTTTTTTTATCAACTTCAACTCAATTCATTCAACTTTCATTCCCCATATGCATTTCACTACCACCACAACTAGAATATAACATGAATTCCACACATTATGGCTATACAATATACATATACACACGGCTACACATATATACCACACACCCACTTTGCAAACTTCCATTTCTCCATACAATCAACACATTTTCACATACTACAACACAAACAAGACTTCATAACACAAGAATTAGGGATAAATTCTTACCTTTTCCTCTAGTCTTCTTCACTTGGAGGTATGGTCAGTTTGATGAATTTGATGCTTCTCTCTCCAAACCAACTACACCAAGTTGACAAGGGTACTCAACTTAGTAGAAATACCACAAAAGAAAAATTTTAGGAGCAAGATTTTTGGGGGTCAAATTTCCAAGCCAAACCCGAGAGCCTCTCTATTCTTGCTTTTGCTTCTCTTATTTTCTTGCTTCTTATCTTAAGACTTCAATAGATAAGATCACATATATATAATACAATATGGTCCATTAGTCAATTAATCACATGGAAAAATATTATAAGGCCATGGGTTTGGGCCACCCCATGGCCGGCCATGCACTATAATTGGGCCTCAATTCTTCCATTCCAATTTTGGCCCAAAGACATATAGTCCACGTTTTGTAATTCCCGAAACTAATTTCCAAAATTCCACGTTTTGCCCTTAGCCTTCCTCGACACTTCCATATTAATATTCTTTCACAAACAACTCAAGTGCTAGGTGTAATCAATTATGACTTTATTTCATACAAGTCAAGATTATTTCTAATTTTCCAAATGTGCGAAAACACGGGATATAACACTTTACATACCTCGATCGCTCGCTAACCAAATCCCAACTCAAGTCTCGGGTTCTCCAATATCTACAATAACGTTATTAATTACCAAACATTAGCTACAAGTACTTAGAAATCTAATTCTAACTAGTACTTGTCTACAGAAATTTCGGCAGCATCTCCCTTGTAAATTCAACATCCCCGAGAATTTAACTCAGCTAAATTCATCAACAACCATACCAACAATACCAACAACCATACCAATAACATCAAGAATCAATTTAAAGCGCATTCTAATATTAGTAGCCTTCTATCTCTACGTAGCTTATCACATTCAATTTAACTACGTATTTTCAAGCCCATATCAACGCTTACATATTCATTACTAATTCAAGATCATTCAAATACAATTCAAAAGCATTTCATACAATTCTACAAAATATTCAACAATCCCACCAACACCATATCCCACTCGATATCTTCACAAATGCGACAAGGTCACAACGTCGCATTTTCTTCTTCCAATTTCATCAACAACAACAACAATTCACACTTTAGCAACTCCATTGCCATAATTTCATAAAAACTATAACAAAATCACATAATTTCCTACAACAACTTACAACCAATTTTCATGCCAACTCGAACCATTATTCTTCCATTTACATCACAAAGGCCACAATCAACACAATTAACATACTAAATAAAATTTGTTCATTTTCCTCCACCAACAATACCACACGGCAACACATACACATCCACACGGCTACACCCACAACACACAAATTTCATACTTTTCATTCATTTCCACATACTATAACATATATATAAGTCTTCCATAATATAAAAAGGATAAAATTCTTACCTTTTCTTCAATTTTCCACTTGCCACAAAAGATATTTTCTTGCCTCAAAAATTATACCACGTTGAAGAGGGTCTTGAACTTAGTAGGAATACTAGAAAATTAAAATTTTTGGATCAAAGTTGGAAGGCTTAAAATTTTTCTTTCCTTTTTTCTTGGTGGCCGAATACCCCCTTTTGTTTTGCTCTAGTCCTTGTTTTCTTGAAACTTCTTGAATAATGGCCTATCTCATCTATTTATTTGATCAACTAATTTAGCACATGGGCTTGGGCCCTTTTCTTTTGCCCATGGTCGGCCACCTCTAAATATTGGGACTCTTTTTCCCTTTTTTTTTTTTATTTTTCTAGCCCAATTCACTTATGGTGAATATTTGTAATTCATGAACCCAATTTCCAAATTTCCAATTTTTCCCTTGGCCTTCCTCCATATTTCCGCATCAACATTTTTCATGAACAACATATGTATTAAATAGAATCAAAATATTGCCTTATCTCTTACTAGTCACAATTACTCCAAATTTTCCGAATATGCAAAAATACGGGATATAACACCGACAACACCTACCGAGGTTCGTAGTTTTCTGGGCTTAGCTGGTTACTACAGGAGGTTTGTAGAAGGTTTTTCTTCTATGTCTGCATCACTCATGAAGTTAACCCAAAAATTAGCTAAATTTGAATGGACAGATGCTTGTGAACGTAGTTTCAAAGAGCTAAAGGATAGATTAACGTCTGCCCCAGTCCTGACACTTCCAGAGGGACTGGAAGGTTATATTTTCTATTGTGATGCTTCAGGCGTTTTGTCACGACCCAATCCCGTGGGCCATGACTAGTGCCCGAGCTGGACACCCGTATACGTACCTGTTAGATCTAGTCAGACTGAAATTAAGAACTGTATGGAACTTATGAAAGCAACTAAAGATTCATAACGCCGCATATCATAAACCTGTCTCCTGAGGAGTCACAGCTAACCAATACATAATATGATACGCAAGCCGACAAGGCTGCCACTACATGTCAATATGATACGCAAGCAGAAAAGGCTGCCACAACATATAAACACCATACGTAAGACGACAAGGCTGTCATAACATGTCAATATGAAACGCAAGACGAAAAGGCCGCCACAACATATCAATACCATACGTAATCCGACAAGGCTGTCACAACATGTCAATACCATACGTAAGTGTTATATCCCGTGCTTTCGCACAATTGGAAAATTGGAAAGTTGTTTCAATTTGTAAAAAATAAATTCATATGTTGATTTGAATTTATATGTGTGATTTTCATGGAAAATATTGGTGTGGAAATACGGAATGAGGCCAAGGGCAAAAATGGGAATTTTGGAAATTAGTTTCGGGAATTACAAAATAAGAATTTTGACCAATTGGGCTTGGAATTCTTTTTTTAACTAAATTGAGGCCCAATTGGAGAGGGGTGGCCGGCCCCTTAATGGTCCAAGGCCCATGTGTGGGTTTTAATTTGTGGACTTAAAAGATGATTAAGTCATCTTTAAGTCATAGAAGAATCAAGAAACCTTGAGCAAAAATAAGACCACTCCATTTTCGGCCATGGCCATGGAAAAATAGCTACTCTAAATCTTCCTCCAAAAATATTTTTCTTGTGGTATTCCTACTATATTAAGGGTCCTCTACAACATGGTGCAATTGTTTGGGAAGAAAGAGCCCTTGTTTCTTCAATATGACAACATGTTTGAGTGAAGGAGATTGGAGAAAAAGGTAAGGGTTCATCTCTTTTTATTGTGTTATGAAGTTTTGTTTGTGTTGTAGTAAGTGGGAATGAGTTGATTGTATGGAAAAATGGAAGATTTCAAAGTGGGTATGGAATAGAGTGTATGGCCGTGTGTATGCATCCATTGTATGCCAATGATGAATTGAAATTATGTTGTATTTTGGTTGTGAATATGATGGAATTCATATTGAGAATGAAAGTTGAATAAATTTGGTTGAATTGATAAAAAGAGCATTTGGTCGTGTGGTATATTGGAGTTGGAATGGGAGTGAATTAATTTTGTTTAATGTGTTAGTTGTGTTGTTGTGATGCTTGCAATGTAAATGAAGATAAAATGATATAAGTTTGCATTGAAATGGAATGTAGAAGCTTATGTCGTTTTAGTACGATTTTATGACATTATGAAAATGAAGTTGTTAGGTTGCAAATTATGATGATCATTGATAGATTTGGAAGATGGAAACATGTTATGAATACGTATGCCAAAGATTAGGAGTTTTGGATGAATTATGACTTTGGCGGAAAGTTTGTATATTATGTATATCATGTGTATAATTTGAGGAAACGATATGAAATGCTTCTAAATTATGTTGTGATGCTCTAGATTGATGATGAATGTGAAACCATTGAGATTAGTTTGGAATTTAAGGTTGAAGTGAAAGTTATGACATTGTGTTGGAAAGATAGCTAGTTGTGTTATATTGTGTTTAGTGTGATTGTTGTTGTTGTTGATGTTGTTGTTGGGTTGTTGTTGATTGTTTTGGCCGAGTTAAATTCTCGGGGGTGCTATATGTATAGGGGAGGTGCTGCCGAAATTTCGGTAGACAAATATGAGTTAAGTTGAATTCGTAGAATCTATAACTCACAATGGGTAAATATGACCATTTGCAGATTTTTGACGAAACGGGAAGTGAGCTTGGAAAGGCGTAAGGAGCTTGAAAGGTATGTAAAGCTACCCCGATTCTTCTTTTGGCATGTCCTAGGTGTACTAGGATTGGATTTGCACCTCGGAAAACATTCTGCCCATCTGAATCCGCATTTGAAAATACTTCTTTTTCGTTCAATAGAATTGAACCCCTTAAGCATGCTTTATTGAAAAATTAAGCAAGCCTCTCCAAACTGCCTAGAAAGCTAGGGAATACCCCTAAGTCCTCTGTAGGTGACCCCATAAGCTTAATATACGTAATTTGAGCCCGCCTCTTTGTTTGTCCCGAGGTGGGCCCACTATTTTTGATTTTACCCTTATGGTAATTTGTGACTTGATTTCAAGCGATTTTCAAGGAAACGTCCTGACTACTTTTCCAACTACTAATGATACTTATCTTAAATACTTTATTGAGTCTATGTAAAGGTACGATATGTTGGGTTGCATTTAGTCTCCCACTATTCCCGCTTTGCTCACTTATTGTACTATTGCCCTATTTTCGAATAATATAAAATGAAATGTTTTAATTATCCTTTCAACTACTAAGGAAAATCATTTGGTGACTCCCTCGAGTTTGGTAGGCTATTTTGAAATATGAAAACGATTTCAGGAGGATTACTCTTCTGTAACTCATTATGACATATGACAAACACTTGCTAAGATTTCGTCCGACTTCATTGATTTGATTTGTCATTCGATTTGCCTCATTGAGTCTCTGGAAATCCGTGATATTTTTATTGCATTTAGTCTCTCACTACTCCATTCGTGGATGCCTCAATGTTTCCCACACTTAGCCCGGGCCAGGATATGTTGTCAAGCGTATTCCACTGCATTGTTCGTCGTGCCTCGATGTGAGGGGGCAGGTATACATGTACATGGGTTTTGGAGTATGTTGTGCCATGTACACACATTCTGATATGATATGATCTGATATGATATGTTATGTGACGGGGTTATCCCCTATTCTGTTCCTTATTGTCACGCCCCAAAACCCACCCTAGACGTGACCGGCATCCGACGTCATGAACAACATCGGAAGAACCTAAACGACACAATAATAATACTTGAACCCGCCAGGTTCAACATTCGCCTCCAACAATTTATAAATTAAATGCAACTCATCATGAACACATGAATTAAATCAGCGGAAGTCTTTATAAGTAATAGCCATCAACGTGGCAAACACCCATTAAGTCGTACGAGACTTTTGACAATCTACCCACAATTATGACAACTATCTATGGAGCTTCTAAGAGACATAACAGTCGTCAAACCTCGGGACGCAGCCCGGAAATCTAGAATAATAAACGAAACAGGAAGTGTTCCACGAACAAGGATGTGGGTTCACCAAATCAACAATAGCAGCAAGTTCTCTTAAGCGTTGAAAGTATCACGAACCTGCTCTTCTTCGTTACCTAACATACCATCAAAAACAACAATGGTATGCCTGAGTACTTTCGTACTCAGTGAGTGCCTCGGGGACAACAAGTATTATGAAAATAAAATATAATAATATATAAAGAAATCAGTTCTGAAAAAGATAGCATAAAAACAGTCTTTCCACTTTGTGATTCTCAATATCATTTGTTAAACAGTTTATAAATCCATTAATCAATATAGAAACAAGTATTCAACATGTGTATCTCCATAAGAATTATCAAAAATCGATTATGAAGTCTTTTGTTAAGTTACAACTTTTAATTATGCCTTTCAAATTGATCATGATTGTCAACAACGGTTCCATGAGAGATTACGAATATTACACATATACGAATATTTTACATACTGACACAAGCCCAAGAATCAATCACATCGAGGGGATGACCGTAGGGTTCCCTTGTCACAACTCACCACACCGAATTATAAAGTATCGGTGACCACTCATCCTCCCGAATGGCTAGGCATAAACACACCGGGATATGAAATCCCCGGTAACCACTCATCCTCCCGAATGGCTAGGCACACTGCGCAATACACCGAAATATAGATTCACGGTGGCTACTCTTCCTCCCGAATAGCAAGGCCATTAATGCACCCCAGGTAGCGAACCCGGAAGTGGCCACTCCTCCTCCCGAATGGCAAGGCAATTAATACACTAGGATCCATAGTGGCTACTCCTCCTCCCGAATAGCAAGGAAAACAGAACAACAAAGTCCATGGCATAGAAGTCGATTCACCAATTGTCTCAAAGCAGTCATACCATCAATAACATTTAAGTTCATTACACATATCGATCAACGAAGGACATATCAATTTAACTCTTTACCATTTACCATGCCAAGAATTTCACTTACGAATTCAATATCACTACAAGCCACTCACAGGAAACAACATAGAAAGCAAGCCACTCCTAGGCAAACTAATCAATCAATCTATACTCCTGGTTAGGAAACCACGGAGGCTAATCGTCCTCTGGACTAACACAACTTTACCATACAGGTACAAAACACAAACAAAAATACAAATAATGTCATATTACTAAATTATCAATCATGGCTTAGGGCCGAACCTCACTTCTCAAGTCATCATCTCAAATAGAGGCATTTCAAGTTACCACCGATTGAGAATCTTATTCAAATTTCAAATTTAAGAAACCCATTTTACAACAGAACAAGTTGAAGGTTTAACCTTTAGAAGATGAAATTCAATCATCCAATAATGGGGAAAAGCGAGTTTCACAAAGTAGTATAGTTCGTGTAAGGTTCGATGCGGGCTTGACCCTACACACGCATGACCTTGTCTAAAAGAAATCATCTTTGTAGTCAAATTATCATTACGGACCATTATGCCATATTGAAAGGATAAGTTATTCCGACCAATGTTTGAAAACGTATAACTTCTTTACGAAAGATTTCCATGTCTTAAATCATCAATGAGAATATCATTACCAACCCTTAACCATCATTATTAAACATATCTTATAGAGGAAAACATTCATAATATCACATACATATATAGGGTTTGTTACAATCTAGGTTTAATGTGGGTTTGTCCCCTCACACACATTAACCACCATTTAAACATGAATTACAGTTCAAGGAACATGAAAAGATTGCTTTTCCTTTCATTCATTAAAGGATATTGAATAATATTTATACTTCCAAATTCAAGAACAACAACATCAACAACAATCTCAACAATTATTTTATATCAATATCCAACTAATTCTATCCATTTAATCATACCAAAACAGCCCACAAATCATTTGATATCCAAAAATTATAACCGAGCTTTCAATGTCATTTCCTCTATTCTAACCCGTCAAATCTATCAATGATAAGGGTAAGAACATTATTAAAATCTTAGACATACATTAGGGTTTTGAATGAGAAGTTCACCCTTTCTATTCAATAAAGAACTTTCAAGAAAAGAAGTCATGCATTCCAAAATAAGATTTTCAAAAGAGACATACAAATCACAATAACGTTTTTAAAAGGGAGACATACCTTAATTTGTTAAACAAGATTTAACAATTCACTTTTTCTATTGAAGAACACCCAAAAACTAGCTCGAATCAGTTTGGAAGGAAATATGTTGCAAACCCTTAATTGCTCCAAAACTTGAATTAAAGACTTGAATTTTGGAGAAGATTTCCTAAATCTTGATTCTTGAATCTTGAGATGGGTTTTCTTGAAAACCCTAGATTAGGAATGATGATTTCTTGTTTAGATTACAAGGATATATGTTAGAATGGAGTTGGAATAATTAGAATGGACTTACCTTGGTGTTCTTGATGTTGGAGGAGAGTAGGAGGTTGTTCTAGGGTTTGAGGGAATGAAAAATAATGACTTGAACTGATATGGACGAATATATATTGTTCTGTGAAAGTGAAATTTACGACCTGAACACTGCTGGTCGTAAAGTCAGTTTACGGGCCGTAAATTGATTTACGGACCGTATTCTGCACTTTGGACTGCACTGTGTCGCTTCAGTAAAATAGCCATAACTCCTTGCACAGATGTCCGTTTGACCCCCGTAAGATACCGTTGGAAAGGTATTTCAATGCTCTACAACTTTCATCAAGGAAGGTTTCCCAAATTCAAAATAAGTTTTGAAATACGGGCCGTAAAGTGAAATACGGTCTGTATTTAACCATATGACCTCAAAATGTCAAATTCCAGAATGTTCAGAAATTCTTGGTTTCAGTTTACGGGCACTGTTCATGGTCGTAAATTGAAATACGGTCACTGTTCATGGGCGTAAACCACCATATCACAACTGAACAGAAAAATTTCAATTTCCACATTCTTTATCTGATGTTCTAAGTCTAGGATCGTGGTCAAAACTTTCGTTAAAGGTACGGGGTGTTACACTTATGTATGGTGGCACCAGCGTCGGGGGGTGGCCACGTTCTGTTTGCTGAGCCCCTTGGCAGGGGCCGGATATGATGTGATATATGTTTCTGTACACACTCCTCATGTTTTGAAAATATGCATTTGATACTTCGGATGTCACATTCACTTCTCTGTAAGTTCTGTTTCGGTTAAAATCTTGTTCCGCAATGGGACCAGGTACGACATATGTTTTCAACAAATACTATTTATGCTTTATGATCAGTATTTTTCTAATCTGGATATTCTGTCCATTTTCTGTACCTTCTGCTTTGATGATGACTTTGTTTACTACGTTCTGTGCTTTACATACTCAGTACATATTTCGTACTGACCCCCTTTCTTCGGGGACTGCGTTTTCATGCCGCGCAGGTACAGAAGACAGATTTGCTGACCGCCTACCTAGGACATCTATTCTGCTATATTGGGAGCGCTCTCTTGTTCAGAGCCGGTATATTGGTACAGTCTGCCGCTATTATATATATGTACACTATTCAGGGGTATGACGGGGCCCTGTCCCGTCTCATGAGTCTGTCATGTTCTGTAGATGTCTGTAGACATACTTGTGTGGGTTCTGTATATGTTTGGGTATGATATGATTTGTGACAGCCTCACCGGCTTCCATGTACTGCGTCGGTTCATTTATGATCATTACTAACGCCAAGTGACCTTTATATTTGAAAATATTTTGTCGTTTGCTAATTTGGGTTATTGGGTACGTTTGGGTGTCCAGCACGGACACTAGTCGCGGCCTACGGAGTTGGGTCGTGACAAAAGTGGTATCAGAGCGGTTCGTCCTCGGAGTGTCTACAGACCGTGTCTAGTAGAGTCTTGTTTATCGGTGTGTTGTGCACCACATCTATAAACAGGAAGCTACAGGACATTTAGGGTGTTACCTTTCTTTGATTCTTAGATTGTGCGATAGAGCCAGCTGTAGGAAATGAGTTTCTTTCTTTACTAACCCTTGATTGCAGTTGGAGAACGGCATCGACGTAAGACAGCGACTGCTGATATTAGAAGCTACAGAGTACTCCGGTACGCAATGGTATGACAGACGTATGCTGGGTAGGGTATTCTGAAGTACGGTTAAAACATAAAGTCGAACATTAAAAAGGGAAACAAACATGGAATGTGTAGCAGGTGCAGTTCGGGTTGGGCATGTGAGGTAAGCCTCGGCATTCTGATACTTTTTATTTGGAATTGTTAGCCCCGTGTGGCTGTGATGCGACGTGATATGATATGTATAGACGTATATGTGTTGACCCTGTGAGGCATGGTTGGTATTTCCTGTGTACAGGTTTTGGTATAGTAAGAAATACAGAGGAACCTCTGCCCAAATTTTTCTAGGAATACGAAAAGGGAAATGAGATATAAATTTTTAACCTGTATTGAAGGTCGATACCGATAGGATAAATCTATAATGGTGGATTAAAATTTTAAGAGGTACCCTCCATGTCATTTGTAGGAAGCATTACCCTTATCGGGAAAATTTTATCTCGAGAAAGCACATACGAGTAGAGAATTCGTAATTTAATTGGAGGGACCAGAAATATGTTCTAACCCCATTTTGTTTTAGCATAGCCCACATGAAGGGCAAAAATATGTGGAAGGGCAAAAATGTCCAACGATCAAGTTTCCTCTAATTGAAAGAATACAAAGCGTATGACAAGCAGGCGGGAATTGAGTGGTTTGCTCACGGCTCATATATATAAATATGGAGGTAATTATGTGAATTAAGTACTAAAAGATTCCGCGAAGTTCGTCGGACTTTAGCTTTCTCGTGCTGATGATCGTAAAATGCCTTACAGTAGCATTTCATCAGTTTCCATCGACTAATTGGAGATGGAATTTGTGGGATACAGACTTAAACTCGTGGGCTGTCTAGAATTATATATATATACGTGGAGGTAAGCATTGAAGACGTACAAGGGGCGACACAGCAACCATATAGTCAGAAAGGTAAAAGAATTCTCGCTAGGTCGGGGTGGGACCCGCTATGAGAACATTTTGAAAAGTTGTTAAGACCCCGATTTATCTTAAATTAAGTGACAAAGGCTGTGCGGGGCAATCAGTGTAATTATACCGGTCTTAACGTGCCTAAATGCATTAAAGTTGTAAGGTTAAGCGTGCCAGGGCCAGAGCAATTCTGGGATGGGTGACCCCCTGGGAAATGTACAAAATTTTCGCAACATAGATATGAGAGACGAATAGGAAATTCGGGGTAACCTAAATGGAATTAGGATGTGTGGAATGGCTTGAAATTTTATAGGGGTCACACGAGCTGAGACGGATTGGATTGTTAAAAAGAAAGAAAAAGCAGTGCAGCACTGAAATTATAGTAAATTCGAACAAGTGATTGAAGATGTAATGTAAAAGAATGGCAGTGATATGCGTATGTATAGGCCCCCCCATTTATGATGATGTCGATTGATTGGTGAACCCTAATAGCCAGTGTTGTCATATACGAAAAACATTAACTGGAGAGAATGTACGAGAAAAGGGGAAAGGTGTGGTACCAATGTTACGAAATAGATTGATACTTATTTCGCTACCGGTTGAGATTGGAAGATCCAAATGTCAGGATAAGTGAACCGTGAGAAACGTAATTAAGCGGAGCCTCTGAAAGAGTCGACGAGCAAAGCACGAAGTTAATTGCGAAAGCAAACTAAAATGGAATAGTACAGGGCAAAGAAAAACTTACGACATGAAATGATGAATTATGTGAATATCAAATAATTCGATTGTCGAGAAAATAGGACGACAGATAAGGAATGGGTATGAAGAAAGTATGTGGTTACTATGAGATAAGCGACTACCCTAATTATATCACTTGAGTGCCAAATATCGAGTAAGATTGTGTACTAT
Source organism: Lycium barbarum (assembly GCF_019175385.1). Lineage (NCBI taxonomy): Eukaryota > Viridiplantae > Streptophyta > Magnoliopsida > Solanales > Solanaceae > Lycium > Lycium barbarum. Next base: position 98,369,076 of record NC_083339.1, read on the forward strand.
GTAATTATGATTCTGTTAAGGTTTCGTACGAAGATAATCAAGTTGTAGGTTAGAAGGAAAAGATTCGAATATGGTGTAAGTATAACCCCAAGGAGGGGGAGCGAATGAAAGTAAAATAAATTAAGCATGAACGAAAATAACTGACATACAGAAGATTGAAGCGATAAAGGACTGGTCTAGGCCTTCGACATCGACTGAAATATGTAGTTGTCTGGAAATGGTCAGATTATGGCCTATGTCCCTCGACAGCTCAGACCGCACGAGGAAAAATTATTTCGCCCATGGTCTGGAATTAGCTATGGTGATTCATGCTTTAAAGATATGGCGGTATTACTTACGTGGGGTGCGCGTTGATATTTATACGGATCTTAAGGGCTGCCAGTATACGTTTTAAGAAAAAAGGAGTCGAATTCGCGGCAGAGAAGATGGTTCAATTGTTGAAGGATTATGATGTTAATATTTTGTGCCACCCCAGAAAAGCTAAAGTTGTGACAGACGCACTTAGTCGTGAGTCTACGGACGGCTTGACCGGCGTACATTCAGAAGTAAAGAATTGGTCTGTAAAACTCATTAGTCAGCTAGCCTTAGAGTCTGTTTGGTCGGTTCTGAAGATATTGGAATTTTGTCCGAAGAAGTTACTGAATCATCGATCATGGGAAAGGTAAAACAGCGTCAGTTTGAGGATTCTATTCTAGTATCATATAGAGATACAACCTTTGACAAGGAAAAGATCCAGCTCGAGGTTTTACCAGATGAGTATTGTTATACCGAGGCAGATTATGTGTGCCCGACATCGTAAGACACGTTGACCAGTGCCCAAATTGTCAGCAAGTTAAAATTGGGTATCAGAAACCGGGTGGACTGTTTCAGGAAATGAAAATTCTGACTTAGAAGTGGGAAATAATTAGTATGGATCTCATTACGGGTTTGCCTCGCGCTCCACGGAAGTATGATTTCCATATGTGGTATAGTTGATAAACTGACAAAAATCAGCCCATTTTCTCCCCGTCAGAACCACTTATTCCGTTGGGGATTATGCCAGACTATATGTATTAAAGGAATAATGAGACTCCACGGAGCTCCTATATCTATTTTCATTGACAGAGATACTCAGTTTATGACTAATTTCTGGAGATTCGTTTCAGGAAGGATTAAGGGCTCAGGTAAGTCCAAGCACAGTATTCCATCCTCAGAGTAACGGACAGGTCGAGCACACTATACAAATGCTAGAAGATATGTTGCGAGCCTGTATTATTGATTTCGGAGGTAGCAGAGACGATCATCTGCCGTTGATCGAGTTTGCTTATAATAACCGCTACCATTCTAGCTTAATACGAGGCTTTGTATGACAGAAAATGCAAGTCACCCATCGGCTAGTTTGATATTGGCGAAACAGAATTAATAGGCCCAGATATGATCCAATAGGCAGTTGATAAGGTGAAACTTATCCGAGAGAGACAATTAGCAGCTTAGGGTCGACAGAAGTCATATTCTCATAAACGACGTCGACCGTTGGAATCCCAGGTTAGTGATTTGGTATTTTGGCTATACATGTCATATCCTATTACTACACTGTTATCCCGCTCGCTTCGTTCTTATTTTCTTCTTTCAATTAACTCCTCCTTTTCTTGTGCTCGCTTTCATCTTCGTTATCACATAATCTTTATTCTAAACTTTCCCTACAGAACATTATAAGTCTTTCTTATTTGTCCTATACCTTGCTTTTCCATTTCACATTTGCCTTTATACTTTAGTCACATAGATTACGTCATATCTTTTAGTCACTTCCTCACTAGGCTTTACTCATTTTCATAACAATCCTTACTGTATTCACATAATATCCTATTTGTAATCAATCCTATGGTGTAACACTTCTTAACCTTATTCACGATTCTTACTATGGTTTTAATTACACTCTGTGGAGTAGGCGTACTTAACATTTTACCCTTTCTGATCAATCTTATCCTTTATACCTCACAAGTTGTCTTATCAATACATTCATATTCCGTACTCTTATCTCACTCATACTATTACTCTTTTTAACTATAAACTCGTCATAATTTATCCCTGCTTATCAACTCAGTCGATACCTCAATATAACACTCTATTAAGATTTGCTAGCCTCTTTTCTAAATCATCCCTTAGTATCTCAAGCCATTCCAAATTATCCTAGCATTTGTTTTTTTTCCATATCAATATCTTATCATTACTGTTGACATGTCCTTTCAAGAATACTACGAACTTATATCTCATTCTCTTTTTATTTCTAGGGAAATTTTGGCAGAGTTTCCTCTGTATTTCTTACTACCCCAAAACCTGCACGCAGGAAATACCAACAATGCCTCACAGGGCCAACATATATATATATATATAGCCTATCATAGCCACACAGAGCTCCCAACATCAACAACAATATGAAAATGATGAACTTACCTCGTATGTCCAAATCAAACCGTACCTGCTCTACTTTTCTGTTTACTTTCCCTCTTAATCTTTAGCTGCATTTCAATCATACCAGCAACATTCATACCATATCTAACATATACCCTGCTTACCGTTACTTATCTTTTTACTGAGTTCTTCAGCTCCTCCTGTTCACACTTTTATAACTGAACTTATCATCAATATATACATCCAATCCACTTTCTTACTATACTTACAATATCTTACCTTGATGATGACCGATTCGCCATTCTGTATATACAATTTCTGATAACGTAACCTGAATGAAATATCTTACCTCTGTACCTCCCAGTAGCGTCATTTACCTTTTCTTGTCTATACCACTCTCCTGCTGAAATCAAAGGTCAGTATAAAAGGGGATATCATTTCCTATCTCTTGGCTCTATCGCACGATCTAGAGTAAGAAGGAAAGGTAACATCCTAAATATCCTGTAGCTTCCTGTTTATAGATGTGGTGCACAACACACCGATAAGCAAGACTCTACTAGACACAGTCTGTAGAAATTCTGAGGATGAACTGCTCTAATACCACTTTTGTCACGACCCAACCCCGTGGGCCATGACTTGTGCCCGAGCTGGACACCTGTATACGTACCTGTTAGATCTAGTCAGACTGAAATTAAGAACTGTATAGAACTTATGAAAGCAACTAAAGATTCATAACGCCGCATATCATAAACCTGTCTCCTGAGGAGTCACAGCTAACCAATACATAATATGATACGTAAGCCGACAAGGCTACCACTACATGTCAATATGATACGCAAGCCGAAAAGGCCGCCACAACATATCAAAACCATACATAAGCCGACAAGGCTGTCATAACATTTTAATATGATGCGCAAGCCGACAAGGCCGCCACAACATATCAATACCACAAGTAAGCCGACAAGGCTGTCACAACATGTCAATACCATACGTAAGCCATATAGACACAGCTGAACAAAACTTATACACAACCCATACATATGTCTACAGACCTCTAAGAGTATCGATAGTGAAATATGACGGGACAGGGCCCCGCCGTACCCCTGGATAACCATATATATATACGTCAAAAGGATCTGTACCAAAAGTCTAGGCTCCGGAACAATGGAGCACTCCAAGACAACTGAGTAGAAGTCCTAAGCTGGAGGATCACCAAAGCGAGTATTTGCACCTGCGGGCATGAAACGCAGCCCCCCGAAGAAAGGGGGTCAGTACGAGATATGTACTGAGTATATAAAGTATGAAATGCATTAAGGAAGATCATAACTGAAGTGCAGATTCAAGGAGGCAAGTATGATAATCACGAAATCACTGTACCTGTGCCTTATGAAACAAAATCATGCATATCATTATCATATACCATACCCGGCCCATTATGGGACTCGGTGAATAAAGTCGTGTACACGTATACCATACCCGGCCCATCATGGGACTCGGTGCCATAATCATATCATCATATACATATACCGTACCCGGCCCTCTAGTGAGGGACTCGGTGAACAATGCAGTAAAACTATGCCCGAATACATACCCGGCCCGGGACTCGGTGAATGATACAATAACGGCATGCACGAGTAGAATATCATGAACAACCATATGCAACTAAATCATCATCTGAGACTCAATAGAATGAGTAGAATAAACTAACACTCGAGTATCAAAGGCGATAGTCATGCTAAGTACCCTTTGGATGTCACCATGGACTATATCAAATAGAACCTTAGGAATCATAGACGTGTATCAAGATAATATGAAATAGCTTATGGAAATCAAGGACATTAGTCATCGTAGAGTTGCTAAGAATAGGAGCTTTTACATACCGACTACTATCTAACGTATAGAAGACTTGAGAGGCAATAGCTCAATTACCTTAAGAGTTCTAACATCAAGAAGTGAATAAGGATCATGAATTATACTCGAAACTTATGAATAGAATTATCCCAAAGTTCATATCATACGTCACTTATATCTAAGACATGCCAAAAGAAAGAAGGGATAGCTTTACATACCTGTTATAGATCAACCGTAACCAAGCTTGCTTCGTCGCCCCTTTAGCCTATTAATATGAGAGTAACACTATTGTTAATAAACTACGACTTCCCAAACTTATAAATCTACAACCAATCACTTATGGAAATAACTTCTTAGTTCATATTTCTTGATCAGTATTTTGATTAGTTTAGAACTTAACGGAAATTGGGCAGCATTTTCCCTAAAAACGTAATAATCCCCGTGATTCCAACTTAGCCAAAATATCAATCACCATACCAACAATTTCATATCAAACTAGAATTAAATTCATCTTTAGCTCTATCTCAAAACATCCCACAATTACAATATCAACTCAATAAACTATCATATGTGTTGACCCAACCCGCCATGACTGGCACCCATCGAAGTCCTAGTGGGCGAACCAACATACAAGACACTTATCCATTCAATCTGATTTTATATTAAACAAGCTAACTAATTATTACTGATGTAACAACAAAAGAACAAGGTAAATCATGCCATAAATGCTGAAATAAGTGCGAAAGTTCTAACTATTAGAATCCCCAAAATCCAAAAATCTTCGTACAGGACTCTAAGCTAAAAACAAGTCTAAGAATCAGAAATCTAACAATTTAGTAATCCATAATGTCCAGAGTACGAAAAGACATCATAGCAAGAAGATCTTCGAGCGGCCTGGCATTAGAAGAAGCTAACCCTAAAATCAATCAACAATTATCCTCCACGCTAAATGTGAAGAAGTGCAACGGTCTCTATATCAAAATATGCACTCAAAGAATGCAGCAAGGTAGTATTAGTACAAACACTATGTACCATGTCACAACCCAGCTAGGTGCCGCGACGGGTACCCGAGGCTAACCACCGAGCACCACTCGTTCTATTACTCATTATACTCATCCGACGTTTCTTTATCAATTTTATACTAAATTTTTAAGGAAATCATCTTCCATTTCAAACATATTACCCTTTTACATACATAAGCCATTAGGCTATCAAAATAATATATATATATATATATATATATATGTATATATATGGAAACCTCGTGAAACCACATAACCCACACTGCGTATCTACGAGCCTCTACTGGAGTACTAGACATGTAGACGGGACAGGACCCCGTCATGCCCACATATACAGATGAACACAAAAGTATAATCAAGCACCTCCAGAACAAAGGACTGCTTTCAATCGGCTAACAGCTCCTACGAGTCTGGCTCAAGCTCGCCTCCCTGTCTACCTGTGGGCATGAACACAGCGTCCAAAGAAAACGGATGTTAGTACGAACATTGTACTGAGTATGTAAGACAAGAATGAAATAAATATAATAGGAGGATCGTGAGCCATAAGAGAAAGATATAACCTGCAAGAGTGTCATAAGCAAATACATTTCGTACTTATATCATATTTTACATAATCATAGTACATATGTCATCACATCACATATCTCGTCACATCACAATCCTCATCTTTATCCCGCGTCCGGGTAACTATCATATGCCGCCTATTACTGGTGATCATACCCGGCCCTCTAGGCTCGGTGTAAACATAGCAGCCCGCCTTAGCGGTGACATGCCCGACCATTGAGGCACAGTGGAATCATATGCAGCTCGCCTTAGCGGTGACATGCCCGGCCATCTAGGCGCGGTGAAATCATATCGTCAATCATAATCCATCAGTTTTACACGTCTCATGAACATATCATAATCTTATCATAGCTCGGCATTTTCATACATAACATAGGCATATTATAAGCTAGCATCATTGATCATCTTATAGACATATCATGACTTAGCATTATTTCACATTTATCATTAGGAAAGTACATTAAACTTTGAGGACAACCATAACTACATCGGGGTGACATAAGGTCGTGAACCTCCGATTATATTATGAACATTTACAAGTGGCCTGCCTCACCTTGAAGGAAATAATACATACGGTGAGTGTGAGGAATAATATCATGAACTCTCGAATCGCTATACCTTAACTCATCATCATCACTACCATGCTCGTATGTAGTTTAGTATATTTACGGACTCATAAGCTCAATCATATAGGAGGATCATGGAAAAACTTGGAAGATTCATGCCTTTGAAAGAAGGGATAAGCCTTACATACCTTTTACGTTTAACTAAGCTATCGTTCGCTTGTCCTCCTTCAATGTCACGTTTATACCTTCAAGAGGGAATTCGCATTAACGTTAGTTAGTCAACTATAAGAACGCGCTACTATTTCTATAGAAAATTGGACAACACTTCCTTTGTTTATACTACTTTCCCCACATTCTATGTCAACTCTCAAATGTTCATAACAACATTCTCAATATGATAGACAACACTCATCATTCATTTACAACATCCGTATTTCACAATTTGTCTTCAATTTCTCCATAATCATGGTAATGGTTCATCGTTGCATTTTTCTCACATAGGACACTTATTCGATGTTCTAAATGTCATTCATAGCATTTTCATAATCACAAATTATTAATGATCATGGCTCAATTCAAACCTTTACTCAACATTGCTACTCTTCACACGTTCCTGACCCATTTCTTACATCCTTCTATAATCTAAGTGTTTCAACTCTTCCATACCCTAAATAACATGTAAATGCCATAAAACTTACTTTAGATGTTGTAGGAACAAGCCTTGAGTGGTATTACTCTTCTTGAAATCTCTTAACTTGGATGAACCTTGATGAGTTTCATACACTTGATTCACTTTGATTCTTGATATTGATCTTTGATTTCCTTTGTTTTCTTGTAGATGAAGAGTGGAGAATATTCTAGAGGTTTTTAGAGAGAAGCATCGTGGAAATGAAATGAATTTAATGAGCTTGGGTCTCCTTTTAATGACTTAAAATCTAATCCGGAATGAACAGTAGTTGAAGTGCACAATGGTCGTAAACCCAGTTTACGGTCCGTATTCTAGTTTACGGGTCGAATTTCGTGGTCGTATTTAAGCATAACAGAACCAGAAAGGTATGCTGGAGGTCATGGTGATTTGCGATCACGGTTTACGGGCCGTATTTGGATTTACGGTCCGTATTCCAAGTCGTATTTAACCATTTGATTATTTGGCAGAAAGTTGAAGTATTGTAAGTTGAAATACGACATGGTAGTTTACGGGATTTATACCACTTTACGGTCCGTATTTCATTTTACGATCGACTGGGCCAAAGTGTAAATCTGCAACTTTTTCACATTTTCCAGGACCCATAAGTAGTCGTTGTGGAGCATAACCTATCTCTCATTGCAATTACCTTTGAAATCTTACTCAGGGTCGTCAAACGTCGTCCCCTTCTTATTAAAACATCATATACCCGTATTCTTTGTTAGTCTATTCGTTGTACGTTCACGGGGAAATTTTCGAGGTGTAACATTCTTCCCCCCTTTTGGAACATTCGTCCTCGAATGGTAAGTCATCGGGGATTCTAGAAAAATTTCACCAGAGTTTCCCCTGTAATATGGCACTACCATCCTGTCATCTCAACCCATAATATCATTGCCTCACAGGGCTACATCACAGTAGCAACATATCTATGGCCACACACGACCAAAAGCATGAAAAGTAAGCATATATATACCTTATATCGTTGACGTTTCATCTTGAATTTCTTCTGGGGTTTGAAATAAATGCGGGTACGTGGATTTTATCTGGTCTTCCGCCTCCCAAGTCATTTCTTTCCGGTTATTGTTTCTCCACAAGACTTTAACTGAAGCTACCTCTTTATTTCGGAGTCTTCGCACTTGCCTGTGTAGAATAGCAATTGGCACTTCTTCATAGGTTAGCTTTTCTGTTACTTGCACATCATCTATCGGGACAATATTTGTGGGATCTCCAACACACTTGCGGAGCATCGAAACGTGGAAGACTGGATGGACTGATTCAAGCTCCGAGGGTAAGTCCAATTCATAGGCCACCTGACCCACCTTGCGGATAATTCTATAGGGTCCAATATATCTAGGACTTAGCTTCCCTTTCTTACCAAATCTCATAACCCCTTTCATTGGCGATACTTTCAAAAATACCCAATCATCAACCTGGAATTCCAAGTCTCGTCGGCGATTGTCTGCAAAAGATTTTTGGCGACTTTGGGCTGCCAATAATCGATCTCAGATCACCTTAACTTTTTCCACCGCTTGTTGAATCAATTTAGGGCCTACTAATTGTGCTTCTCCTATTTCGAACCATCCGACTGGGGATCTACATTTCCTCCCATATAAAGCTTCATATGGGGCCATTTGAATACTGGAATGATAGCTATTGTTGTAAGCAAACTCAATAAGGGATAAGTGATCATCCCAGCTACCACCAAAATCTAATATACATGCCCGTAGCATATCTTCCAAAGTTTGAATAGTACGCTCGGCTTGTCCATCAGTCTGTGGATGAAATGCCGCGCTAAGCTTCACTTGAGTGCCTAGACCTTCTTTGAAGGACTTCCAGAACTTGGCTGTAAAATGTGCCTCTCTATCTGTAATAATAGATAATCTAATACCATGAAGTCGTACAATTTCCTTGAGATATAACCTCGCATAATCTTCAGCTGAGTACGTGGTTCTAACTGGAAGAAAATGGGTTGTTTTCATCAATCTATCCAAGATCACCCATATAGAATCATACTTGCCACGGGAACGAGGTAACCCCACAATAAAATCCATGTTGATCACTTCCCATTTCCAAGTAGGGATTTCCATTGCTTGCAATAAGCCTCCTGGCTTTTGATGTTCAATCTTTACTTGTTGGCAATTTGGACATTGGACTACAAATTCTGCTATATCTCTTTTCATGCCGTCCCACCAATATATTTGTTTAAGGTCATGATACATCTTGGTTGCACCTGGGTGAATAGAATACCAGGAACAATGTGTTTCCGCTAGAATTCGTCGGCGTAATTCTGCCACCTTCGGCACACATAGCCTACCTCGGTATCTAAGAATTCCATCCATAGAAACTTCAAATGGAGACTTCTCTTCACCATGAGATATGTCTCTGTAACGGCACATTTTAGGATCTTCATATTGCCGTTCTTTCACTTCTATATTCAAAGATGAAACTGTAGATTCGTTAATGCCAATCCCGGCACTAACCCGAATCAATTACACGCACTCCAAGATTAGCTAATTGATGGAGCTCGTGAACTATCTCTTTCATTTCTGGAAGAACTTCACATAAACTGCCCATTGATCGCCGGCTAAGCGCATCGGCTACTACATTGGCTTTTTCGGGGTGGTACAAAATATTCACATCATAATCTTTCAACAATTCTAACCACCGCCGCTGCCGAAGGTTCAGCTCCTTCTGCTTGAAAATGTACTGAAGACTTTTGTGATCTGTATAGATATCAACATGCACACCATACAAGTAATGGCTCCACATTTTCAGTGCATGAATAACCACAGCCAATTCGAGGTCATGAGTTGGATAGTTCTTTTCATGTTTCCCCAGCTGCCTCGAAGCATATGCAATAAGTCTACCGTGCTGCATTAAGACACATCCTAATCCAAAACCAGAAGCGTCACAATACACCACATAGCCATATGACCCTTCTGGAAGTGTTAAGATCGGAGTTGAGGTCAATCTGTCTTTCAACTCTTAGAAGCTGCGCTCACAAGCATCATTCCATTGTAATTTAGCTGATTTCTGGGTTAGCTTCGTCAATCGAGCTGAAATAGATAAAAAGCCCTCTACGAATCTTCTATAATAACCTGCCAAACCCAGAAAACTACGGACTTCTGTAGGCGTTGTAGGCCTTGGCCAAGTCTTCACAGCCTCAATTTTCTGAGTGTCGACTTGAATGCCATCATCTGAAATAACATGGCCCGGAAATGTTACAGAATTCAACCAAAACTCGCACTTTGAAAATTTTGCATACAATTCTCGGGCTCGAAGGATGCCAAGAACAATTCGCAAATGATCTGCATGTTCTGATTCTGTGCGAGAGTATACCAAGATATCATCGATGAATACTATCACGAATAAATCCAAGAGTGGCCTGAATACATTATTCATCAAATTCATAAACACGGCCGGAGCATTAGTTAATCCAAACGACATCACCCGGAACTCATAGTGGCCATATCTCGTCCTGAAGGCTGTTTTGGGAATATTCGCTTCTCTAACCCTCACTTGATGATAACCCGATCTCAAGTATATTTTTTAAAACCATTTGGCACACTGTAGCTAGTCAAATAAATCATCAATCCTCGGAAGAGGATATTTGTTCTTTATCGTCACCTTGTTCAATTGCCTATAATCGATGCACATTCTCAGGGACCCATCTTTCTTTCTCACGAACAAGGCTGGAGCTCCCCACGGTGATGAACTGGGTCTAATAAACCCTTTTTCGAGAAAATATTTCAACTATGCCTTTAGCTCTTTCAATTCTGCTGGAGCCATTCGATACGGAGGAATAGAAATAGGCTTAGTGTCCGGCAACACGTCAATAGCAAAATCAATTTCTCTTTCTGGAGGAAGACCTGGAAGCTAATCAGGAAATACATCTAGGAATTCATTCACTACCGGAACGGATTTGAAAGTTGGCGACTTTGCCTCGGTGTCCTGAACTCGAACTAGATGATAAATATAGCCTTTAGCTATCATCTTCCTTGCCTTAAGGTAGGAGATAAACCTACCCTTTGGAGATGTTGTATTACCCTTCCATTCAAGCACGGGCTCTCCCGGAAATTAAAATCGCACCACTTTTGTTCGGCAATCGACATTAGCATAACATGATGCCAACCAATCCATACCCATAATTACATCAAAATTTAACATTTCCAGTTCAATTAAATCAGCTTTGGTCTGGCGATCACATATCACAATTACACAATTTTTATACACTTGTTTAGCTATAATGGGATCACCAACCGGAGTAGACACCTCAAAAGGTTTGATTGGCTCAGGTTTCACCCCAATACAACCAGCAACATATGGAGTAATATAAGAGAATGTAGAACCTGGATCTATCAATGCATACACATCACGGGAAAATATAAGCAATGTACCTGTAACCACATCCGGGGAGGACTCACGATCCTGCCGTCTGGCTAAAGCATATACACGGGGCTGAGTGGCAGCTGAAGTAGATGCTGCCCCTCTACCTCTACCTCAGCCTGTTGACATCTAGGGAGTCTGCCCTACCGAGCGCACTGAGGAAGAACCAGCTGCTGAACCTGTGGGCAGAAACCCATCTCTACCATACCGCGAGGGACAATCTCGCATCAAATGCCCAGTCTGTCCACAAACATAACAAGCATCCTTGTCTGGACGACATGGCCCTGAGTGCAATTTCCGGCACCGGCTACATCGTGGAACTGGTGGTCTCCTCTGACTGTAATCAGCCCTAAATTGAGAACCCAAAGCTCTCGAACTCTGACCCTGAATGTCGGGAATAGGTTTGCCTCGATCCCCCTCTATAATCACTACCTGTGCCCATAGATCTCGCCCTTTTGCTTTGTCTTCTATCACTGTCGCGATCACCCCTTTGTGGTTGTTGCCGTCCCTCTAAGTTCTGGGCATGGGCTTGTATTCGGGAAATATCCATCCCTTCTTGCAAAGAGACCATCAAGCAGTCCTTGAACAAATGTGGCCCCAAGCCACTCGCAAATCGATGTACACGATCTCCCATGTCGGCCACCATAGTCAGGGCATATCTAGCCAAGGAATTAAATTGCATGCTATACTCCCGGGCACTCATATTTCCTTTCTTTAAATTTAGAAATCTATCCGCTTTAGCTCGGCGGACCTCGGGTGGCAAATAGTGACGGATAAAAGCATCCACAAATTCTTGCCATACAGGTGGTGGCGCATTCTCTTGTCTCGAAGCTATCCAATTATTATACCACAATACCGCCACATCTCGGAGTCTATATAAGGCCAACTCCACGGATTCAGTCTCGGAGGCATGAATAATTTTTAGTGTTCTCAACATCTCATCAATAAAGCCTTGCGGATCTTCATCCGGCTTAGACCCGAAGAACTCCGGAGGATTCAAAGTCATGAAGTCACGGGCTCTAGTACTAGCTGACCGATCACTTGGGCCCGCATTCTGCCGCTGTGCTTGTGCGGCAACCAACTGCGTCAATAGATGTATGGCCTCGGTCATTTGTTGACCCCAAGCAACCGGGGGAGGAATTGGAGCTGGAGCTCCTCCTTGTTCTCCCACATTAGGCGGGGTGAAAGAAGTATTAGATGGGGCCTCATCATGTGACTCGCCCTCTTCAATATTCATCGGAGGCTCTCTTTCTACCCGCCTCTTTGCCATAGTCTTTCCCTCTGGGCGGCTGTAGCTTTTCCCTTTTGGCGGCATTCTGAAACCATAACACACTATTAGGGAGGATAAAATCTTATACACGGCTCTATCGCACGATCTCATAAGAAGAAAGATGGTCATTTTTCCTAAATGCCCTATAGCCTCTTGTTTATTGATGTGGCGCGCAACACACCATAATAAGACTCTACTAGACACGGCTCGTAGAGACTTCCTAGGACTGAACCGCTCTGATACCACTTTTTTCACGACCCAGCTAGGGGCTGCGATGGGTACCCGGGGCTAACCACTGAGCACCACTCGTTCTATTACTCATTATACTCATTCGACGTTTGTTTATCAATTTTATACTAAATTTTTAAGGAAATTAGGCTATCAAAATAATATATATATATATATATATATACATATACATGATGGCAACCTCATGAAACCACATAACACACACTGCGTATCTACGAGCCTCTACTGGAGTACTAGACATGTAGACGGGACAGGAACCCAGCGTGCCCACATATACAAATGAACAAAAAATAATAATCAAGCACCTCCGGAACAAAGGAGTGCTTTCAATCGGCTAACAACTCCTACGAGTCTGGCTCAAGCTCGCCTCCATATCGACCTGTGGGCATGAACACAGCGTCCAAAGAAAACGAATGTCAGTATGAACATTGTACTGAGTATGTAAGACAAGAATGAAATAAATCTAATAGGAGGATCATGAGCCATAAGAGAAAGATATAACCTGCAAGAGTGTCATAAGCAAATACATTTCGTACTTATATCATATTTTACATAATCATAGTACATATGTCATCACATCACATATCTCGTCACATCACAATGCTCATCGTTTTCCCGCGTCCGGGTAACTATCTGTCACGACCCAACTCCGTAGGCCGCGACTAGTGTCCGTGCTGGACACCCAGACGTACCCGATAACCCAAATTAGCAAAATGACAGAATATTTCAAATATAAAAGTCACTTGACGTTAGTAATTAGCATAAACGAACTGACACAGTACATGGAGGCCGATGAGGCTGTCACAGATCGTATCATACCCGAACATATACAGAACCCACACAAGTATATCTACAGACCTCTACAGATCATAACATAATCATAAGACGGGACAGGGCCCCGTCATACCCCTGAATAGCATACATATATATAATAGCGGCAAACTGTACCAATATACAGGCTCTGAACAAAAGAGCGCTCCCAATATAGCAGAATAGATGTCCTAGGCAGGCGGTCAGCAAATCTGTCTTCTGTACCTGCCCGGCATGAAAACGCAGCCCCCGAAGAAAGGGGGTCAGTACGAAATATGTACTGAGTATGTAAAGCACAGAACGTAGTAAACAAAGTCATAATCAGAACAGAAGGTACAGAAAATGGACAGAATATCCAGATTAGCAAAATATTGATCATAAAGCATAAATAGTATTTGTTGAAAACATATGTCGTACCTGGTCCCAATACGGAACAAGATCATAACCGAAACATGACTTACAGAGAAGTGAGTGTGACATCTGAAGTATCAAATGCATATTTTCAAAACATGAGGAGTGTGTTCAGAAACATACATCATATCATATCCGGCCCCTGTCAAGGGCTCGACAAACAGAACGTGGCCACCCCCCGACGCTGGTGCCACCATACATACGGAACAGAGTAGGGGATAACCCCGTAACATAACATATCATATCAGATGGCCATATCAGATCATAGCATATCAGAATGTGTGTACATGGCACAGCATACTCCAAAACCCATGTAGATATATACCTGCCCCCTCACATCGAGGCACGGCGAACAATGCAGTGGAATACGCTTGACAACATATCCTGGCCCGGGCTCAGTGTGGGAAACATTGAGGCATCCACGAATGGAGTAGTGAGAAACTAAATGCAATAAAAATATCATAGATTTCCAGAGACTCAATGAGGCATATCGAATGACAAATCAAATCGATGAAGTCGGACGGAATCATAGCAAGTGTATGTCATATGTCATAATGAGTTACGGAAGAATAATCCTCCTGAAATCTTTTTCATATTCCAAAATAGCTTACCAAACTCGAGGGAGTCAGCAAATGATTTTCCCTAGTAGTTGAAAGGATAGTTAAAACATTTTATTTTATATTATTCGAAAATAAGGCAATAGTACAATAAGAGGGCAAAGCGGGAATAGTGGAGCTAAACGTAATACAAAATATCGTACCTTTACAGAGACTCGATATAGTATCCAGAATAAGTATCATTAGTAGTCGGAAAAGTAGTTAAGACGTTTCCTTAAAAATTGCTTGAAATCAAGTTACAAAGGACCATAAGGGTAAAATCGGAAATAGTGGGCCCGCCTCGGGACAAACAAGGCGGCGGGCTCAAATTACGTATATTAAGCTTATGGGGTCACCTACAGAGGTCTTAGGGGTATTCCATAACTTTCTAGGCAGTTTGGAGAAGTTTGCATAATTTTTCAGTAAAGCCTGCTTAGAGGGTTCAATTCTATTGAACGAAAAAGGAGCATTTTCAATTGCGGATTCCAATGGGCAGAATGTCTTCCGAAGTTCAAATCCAATCCTAGTACATCTAGGACATGCCAAGAGAAGAATCGTGATAGCTTTACATACCTTTTACGCACTTTACGCCTTTCCAAGTTCACTTCCCGTTTCGTCCAAAATCTGCAAATGGTCACAATTACCAAATGTTAACCATAAGGCTTTAGGCTTAAATCTCAAGTCAACACTTTTCTACAAAAATTTGGGCAGCATCACCCCTATACACATAGCATCCCCGAGAATTTAACTCGGCCAAAACAATCAACAACAACATCAACAACAACAACAATCACTATAACCACAATATAACTTAACTAGCTATCTTTTCAACATAATGTCATAACCTTCATTTTAACTTCAATTTCCAAACTAATCTCAATGGTTTCACATTCATCATTAATCTAGATCATCACATAATAATTTGGAAATATTTCATATCATTTCTACGAAATATTCACAAGATATACAAAATATACAAACTTTCCACCAAAACATAATTCACCCAAAACTTCAAATCTTCAACCTACATATTCATAACATATTTCCATCTTCCAATTTCATCAACCATAATCATAATTTACATCTTAACAACTTCATTTCCATAATACCACAAAATTATTCTAAGGTGAAATAATCTTCTACATTCCAACTTCAACCAAAATTCATTCAACTTTCATTCCCAATATAATTTCCATCATAACCACAACTAGAATACAACATAAAATTCAACTCATATCATATATACAACAATATACACACATGGCTACATACACTATATTTCATACCCACTTTGAAATCTTCCATTTTCCATACAATCAACTCATTCCCACATACTACAACACAAACAAGACTTCATAACACAAATAAAAGTGATGAATTCTTACCCTTTTTCCTAATCTTCTTCACTTGAATATATGATCAAATTGAGGAACCAAGTGCTCCTTCTTCCAAAACAACTACACCAAGTTGTAGAGGGACCTTGAATTAGTAGGAATTCAACAAGAAAATAATTTTAGAGGCAAGATTTTGGGGGTTGATTTTTCTATGGCCAAACCCGAAATTGGCTTGAGTTGTTGTTCTTGTCTTCTCCTTATGTTGTTTTCTTGAACCCTCTATAGGATAATGACTACTATATATTATTAGCACATGGAAAATTTAATTAGGACCATGGGTTTGGGCCATTGTTGGCCGGCCACCACTTTGAGTTGGGCCCAAATTTTTCTTTTCATTTTTTTGGGCCAACTCGGTTGGTCCCGAGTTGGGCCTAGCCCACTGACCTTTCGACCTTAAAACGTTCATATCTCCTTGTATCGACGTCACCTTGGAACCCACGACCTATGGATGGAAAGCTAATTCAATTATCTACAACTTCTATGTCTAGGTATTTTTCCAAATTCCAAACTTATAATACCGTTTTTGCCCCTCAAAGTCAGGTCACCCGAAAACATTTTCTTAAAAATATTCGTTTGGAGGGCTTCCACTTTGATTTGGCCCAAGGGTACTTCATGAGTTGTGTTTAACTTTACATATGTGATTCATATGACTTTTTAGATGTTCCAAAAAAATCTCGGTGTGTGGGCCCCACCCCAGCAGATACTCCGAGATTCAAAAATACGGGATATAACACTATCATATGCCGCCCACCAGTGGTGATCATACCCGGCCCTCTAGGCTCGGTGTAAACATAGCAGCCCGCCTTAGCGGTGACATGCCCGGCCATTGAGGCATGGTGGAATCATAAGTAGCCTGCCTTAGCGGTGACATGCCCGGCCATCTAGGCGCGGTGAAATCATATCGTCATATCGTCAATCATAATCTATCAGTTTTACACGTCTCATGAACATATCGTAATCTTATCATAGCTCGGCATTTTCATACATAACATAGGCATATTATAAGCTAGCATCATTGATCATCTTATAGACATATCATGACTTAGCATTATTTCACATTTATCATTAGGAAAGTACATTAACCTTTGAGGACAACCATAACTACATCGGGGTGACATAAGGTCGTGAACCCCCGATTATATTATGAACATTTACGAGTGGCCTGCCTCACCTTGAACATTCGTCCTCGAATGTTCAACTGATCTTATGGGGTCTTGTAGCACTTCGAGAGGGGGTTCCTTTATAGTTATTCTTCCCTTCATGTCCATTCTTTATCCTTCGCCTTGTTTCTCTATAGTCAATCTCCTCGGCCTTTTTATGAGTTCTTATTCTGTGTCATAGGTTCCCCAATCCATTGTGCCAGTTTACTACCCTTGTCCTTCCCAGCTCATCTCTTCGTTATTAGGGTTTCGTCGCCACATCTTAACAGAAGCCATGTCTTTAGTACGCAACCTTCGCTTAACGATTCAATGTGGCCACAGGCTGTTCCTTGCTCTCATATTTCTCGACACAAGTGTACTTGTTTTTAATTTCTTTGTATCGGCACTCTGGTGTGCGTTCCTTACAAATATGGTCGAACATCGCTTCACGTCAATGGTTCATATGATCTCATAGCGTATACTCTCATGCTCCTTATAATTAACGGTTCGTGAACCGTTTTCTAGTATCTGATGAACTCTTTTATTTCAACCCAAGGCATTGCATTCTTTCTTTCTTTCAAAAGTTTCCAAACTACCAATTGTTGATACTTTCATTATATCAATCGCTGTTATCCGAAATATCCTTTGAATCTTATCATTTTCTCTATTACCCGTTGTGAACTTAACTTGCAACCCTTTCTTGCTCTCTTCATTACTCTCTAAAACATGTCGCTGCGCACTTAGGTACGGCGCAACTTTTCCCAGTATGAGGGATTCGAATCGTGATCTAATATACATAACATATTCTCCCCCCCTTTTTAGGGGGATTCTTATCCGTCAAAGTTTCCCGAGTACCCTCGTCTTTCTTTCCGACTCGGCGCATAACATGTAGAAAACTTCTTACCGTAAATCTTTCTTTCACTTTCTGTCTATGTCATCACAAGACATAGTCATTCTTTTGCTCGCTTCGCATCCCTTATCATAATCACTATTACTTTAAGCCCACTATCGAAATCGGTTCTCGAGTCTCACATATTCCTCTTCCGCTCTATATTACCACACTTTATTCTTTTCACGTGCCTATCTTCGAGTTCTTAACCAAATAGTCTCATTTTTTACCGATAGTTTCGTTTGGGGGTTTCACTTACCGAGGTTCCGTTACTTTTCACCCTTTCTCTGACACTTTGATCTCTTTCTTTACCACATACTCACTCACTTTCTTTTTCAAACATCACAGTATTTAGACTTTTTCTATCCTCGTCCTGTAGTGAAAATAGCAGCTCATCTTCTAACACTTGCACCATTTATTCTCTTACTACCACTCAGGTTTCGGTATCCTTTACTCGACTGAGGCCTTCTTTACCGTAGCGCCGGTCGTTGGGACACACGTGTCCACTAATACAATCACAGATGAGGCATCATACGCATTCATATGTATATACATAATTATTATCAACTAGCCCACAAAATACTTCCAAACGTCGTTCAAGCCTATCCTAATTCCAAAGCTTTAGCGACTTTCTGTCTCACTTCTAGTCTAGTCTGTCGCGTGTTTTGTGGCCTTTCATGGTCTCCAACCATTCCGTATATTCTAATTTCATTCAGACTATCCTAGCTTTTCATTTGTCTCTTATGGCTGAATCTTTGGGATTTCTTACATACTTCCCGGGGGGGTCACCCATCCTCCCACCTTAGCACGCTTAACCTCAAAACTTTGGTGGAATCCGGTGCCTTAATACTGATATAATCATGTCCACTTTCTCATATGGCCTTTAATACATAATTTGTGGCCATTCAAGATCATACTGGTTCCGAGGCATTTTCGTATTACGCCCTTCTCTGTACCATTACTATTTACCCTTTTCACTTACGTGTATGATTATTGCCTGTCCTGGACTTCCAGATTACTGATGGTGGCGTACATACCTTCGTCGCTGTTACCTATAAGTACTCAGATATCCGTATGTCCAGACTTTCCCTCGCCATCCATACATACTAATCTACAGCAAAACTGATTGTTAACTTTCTCTGAATCATCCAACAAACCTTGTTCTTACTAACTTCAAATTTTTATCCCTTTTTAACTCTTCGAACTGTTAATCATCTTTCTTACAATCGTTCTTCACATCGTGCCCAAATTTGTAGCTTCTCTAAAATATCACATCCCACTTATCGTCCATTTGCGATATTTCATTCCATGCTTCTTCCTGTTAAGTATACCTAGTTAAATGACCACATTTGAAAATTTTGGCCAAGTCTCCCTTACCATTCCTATTATTCAGAATCTGCACACCACAAACATCAACAATACCTTTATAACATTCCGTGTCATCCCTTACCTTCTCCTATAGTATGTAAAGCTCATATAAGGAATTTCATTTTCCTATGACTCAGCTCTATCGCACGATCTAAGATAGCAAGAAGGTCAATAATCCCTAGATGCCCCGTAGCCTCCTGTTTATAAATGTGGCGCGCTTCACACCATAAACAGGACTCTACTGGACACTACTTTGCAGACAACCCCTAGGACAGACCTGCTCTGATACCACTTTGTCACACCCTAACCTTATCAGGGTGTGATGGGTACCCGACCCTTACTTAGGGCCGAGCAAACCCTCTGACCCTTAATACACACATAGCCCTGTCAAATGTTTGCATCAAATAAGGATGAAATACATAATAAGACTATCAGAACTATATATATATATATATATTTTTTTTTTTTTCTTATAGGTTTTAAATCAAATAAAACCTGTAATCATACAAAACTTATATCATAATGCAAATGACACATCGGCTGGTGGAGCCGCTTTCAAAACTGACGACCAAGACCCACGACTCTGTCTGCAAAGTCTCTAACATTCATCAGAAACCATAACACATACACTCTGACTCGGCAGTTCTCCCGGAGCAAATGGAGCTTGCCATCTTCGCTGGAACATCTTCTATAATGTCATCAACTCATCTGGGAGTACCTGCGCGGCATGAAACGCAGCCCCCGAAGAAAGGGGGTTAGTACGGGAAATGTACTGAGCATGTAAGGCAAGAAGTACAGTAAACAGAATCATAATCGGAATTGGGAGCACAGAAGTATAACGGACAGAACCATAATCGAACAGACTTTACAAAATAAGTACGTTATCCAGAGTACCCGAAATGCTTACTTTCCATACACAAATCATGTATACCGATGTCATCTGTCAGAAGGAGTACAGAAACATATACAATGTCCAGAATACCAAAATCGTTACCTTTAGGACTTAAATCATGCATATCATTATCACATACCGTACCCGGCCCGTTATGGGACTCGGTGAATGAAATCATGCGTGCGAAGATCATATATCATACACATACCGTACCCGGCCCGTGAAGGGACTCGGTGGTGAAATCTTGTCATTCCTGTGCTCATATCATCATGCATGCATATAAATATATATATATATACCGTACCCGGCCCTCTAGTGAGGGACTCGGTGAATGGAGTCATACCGTACCCGGCCCATCAAGGGACTCGGTCGTACCCGGCCCATTAAGGGACTCGGTAAATGAAATCATGTGCACATATACCGTACCCGGCCCGTTAAGGAACTCGGTAAAGTCATATCGTACCCGGCCCATTAAGGGACTCGGTGCCATAATCATATCATCATATGCATATACCGTACCCGGCCCTCTACTGAAGGACTCGGTGAACAATGCAGAGGATTACGCACGATAACATATCCTGGCCCGGGCTCAGTGAATAGACATATCCAGACTTGCACGAACAGAGTAGTGCGAAACCATATGCACACAAATCAAGGCTCAATAGATATACACACTTACCGACATTCAAAGACTCAATAGAATAATCGTACGTGCTGTCGTCTGACAACCAAAACATCAGAGTTTACGGAAGATATTCCTATCAGAATGTTCGTAGCAAATTATTCATAACAGATTACTCATATCATAATTCTTATATCAGATTACATACCCAGATCAGAATACTTTTATCAGAACACTTTTACCAGAATACTTACATCAGAATATTCATATCAGAATGCTTTTATCCAAATACTCATATTAGAATTTCTAGATACTTATATCAGAAAATGCATACGAATCATAACAAACTCGGAACAATAGCCAAAAGTTTCCCTTAATTATTGTACGGAAATGAGTCAAATAGAGCAATGCAAATAGGTCTCGGGAATTGTGGGCCCACCTCGGATCAAGTCGAGGTGGCGTACATAAATGATGAACATTTGGCCTTACGAAGTCATCTACGAAAGTTTCGGGGCAATCCAGTTCCGTTTGTGAAAGTTATGGATATTCTACAACGCAAGACCCTTTTAGAAGTAAAAGTGTTTAAACTATTATTTTTTTTTCCAACAAAACATAATTCAATTACATTGAATGATTAAGGGTCAAAACTAAGCTCGGGTTTTCAGGAGTAGAGTTTTCCATCGAGACACGTATCATAGCCTATTACAACTAGGACATGCCAAAGAAAGAAAAGATAAGCCTTACATACCTTTTCCGCTTCTTATGCTACTCCAAATTCAAGTTCCGAATTCTCCAAAAATCTACAATTGGTCACAAATACCAAACATTGATTATAAGCCTTGAGGAATTTAATCTTAAATCAACACTTGTCTCAAATTCTCAAATAGATTCGCTTATATTCTGCCGAAATTTCGGCAGCAACTCCCCTGTAAATATACCATCCCCGAGAATACAACTCGACCAATTTAACAATAACAAACCCGAGAATGGAACTCGGCCAAACCAACAACAATACCAACAATTATTCTAACAACATCATAATATTCAAAATGGCCCAATCAATATACAATGTCACCCGCACCTTACCAACTTTAATGAAAACACTAGCAACACAATTTTCTCTTATACTAGATTCATAACCATATCAATAACCACACTTTAACAACATTATACTCATAAATAAAGAAACGAAACTAACATTACATTGGCTTCCAAATCAGCCCATAACAATTCCAACATCAATTTAAGTTATCAAATTCTCATTTCCATCATAAAATACATAACCACATCAACTAACATACTATATGGAAATTGTTCCATCATCTCTACACATAACACACATACGGCCCCCATGTCCAACATCACAACTTCAACCAAAATCATCAAACTTTCATTTCCAATATAGAGTTTATAACAACCACAACTAGAATATTACATAAAATTGATTCATCTTGCCTATACCACATCTACATACACACGGCCTTATACATATATACACAACCATCATGAAATCTTCCATATTTTCATGAATTCTACCCTTTTTCTACATACTACAACATAAATGAACCCTTCATAATATATAAAAAGGGATTAAATCTTACCTTTTCTTCCTAACTTCTTCACTTGACCAAGGTGCGAAAACGACGAAACGAGCGACCTATCTCCCAAACCAATTACACCACGTTGTAGAGGACCCTTGAATTAGTAGGAATACATGAAGAAACTAATTTTTGGGACAAGATTTCATGGGGGCAAAATCACCCCACCTTGGCCGAATGGCCTCTCTTCCATTTCCTCTCTTTTGTTTTGTTTTTCTTTCTCCAATTTCTTCAATTAAAATGATGACTTTTCTCATATATATATATATATATATATATATATATATATATATATATATATATATATATATAATTCCCATAGTCATGTGAGGGGCACATGCCCTCTCTAGAAATTTCTTAAAATAAATGGCAAGATGACTTACTTGTCATCATTTTCATTCTTTTTCTTTTTCTTTTCTTCCCCCTTTTTTTTTTGTCACATGGCAATATGGCCCTTTTGGAACTTTCATGAACCTTTTGTGAAATTCCCGTTTTGCCCCTTGACTTTCCTCAATATTACCATTTTGCCCCTAGCCTTCCGCATTATTTCCACGGCCCATTTTGCGAATTTCTCTTTTTGCCCTTAGCCTCTCACAATATTTCCATACTAATAATAGTCATAAATAATATTCATAACAACTTGTACATTAAAATAATTTTAGAAAATAGTCTTGCCGCTAATTTTTTCGCAAGTACCTTGAATTTTCCGAACGTACAAAATGCGGGCTATAACAGGTTCGATGGTTCATGATATGATGTTCCCATAACATTGATGGTGTCATTATTGTTAACACTCACCTTATGCACTATTTCCTTCAAGGTGAGGCAAAATACTCATAACATTAATGATGCTAGCTTATAATATGCCCATGTTATGTATGAAATTGCCAAGTTATGATAAGATTATGATACGTTCATGAAATGTGCTATAGTGATGGGTTATGATTGTTTTTCTGATGATGAGATTCCACCGTGCCTAGATGGCCGGGCATCTCACCGCTAAGGCGGGCTGGATATGATTCCACCGTGCCTAGATGGCCGGGCATGTCACCGCTAAGGCGGGCTCCGATGTTACACCGAGCCTAGAGGGCCGGGCATGATCACCACCAGTGGGCGGCATATGATGGTTACCCGGACGCGGGATAACGATGACATATGTGATGTGACGAGATATGTAATATGGCGAGATATGTGATGTGATGACATATGTACCATGATTATGTAAAATATGATATATGTACAAAATTTATTTGCTTATGACACTCTTGCAGGTTATATCTTTCTCTTATGGCTCATGATCCTCCTATTATATTTATTACATTCTTGTCTTACATACTCAGTACAATATTCGTACGGACGTCTGTTTTCTTTGGACGCTGTGCTCATGCCCACAGGAAGACAGGGAGGCGAGCTTGAGCCAGACTCATAGAAGTTGTTAGCCGATTGAAAGCACTCCTTTGTTCCGGAGGTTCTTGATTATTATTTTGTGTATAATTGTATATGTTGGGCTCGACGTTGTTATATCCCGTGTTTTCGCACCTTTGGAAAAATTGGAAATAATGTTGAATTGTAAGAAATAAGGTTATAATTAATTTTATTTGACATAGGAGTTGTGTATGAAAGGATATTAATGTGGAAGTGTCGAACAAGGCTAAGGGTAATTTTGGAATTTTGGAAATTAGTTTCGGGAATTACAAAATACGATCCATAAGTTATTGGGCTCAAAAATTGAATTGAAAATGAGGCCCAAAGAGTTAAGGGTGGCCGGCCATGATGGCCTTGGCCCAAACCCAATTAGTGGTCATGTGCTTGGTCATGTGACCAAGCACTTCAATACTTATATAATTGAAGACTAATGATAAGGATCAACTAGAACAGACAAGAACAAAAAAAAAAACAGAAGAGGAGAGAAAGAAGAGGTCTCGGGTTTGTGGAGAAAAATTGGGTATCAAAAATCTTGTTCTAAAAATTCATTTCTTGTTAAATTCCTACTAATTCAAGGTTCCTTTGTAACTTGGTATAGTTGGATTGAAGTGGGGAGCATTAGAATCACCAAAGTGATCATATTTCCAAGTGAAGAAGACTTGAGGAAAAGGTAAGAATTTCTACTTTTTTATTGTGTTATGAAGCTTTGTTTGTGTTGTAGTATGTAGAAATGTGTTGATTGTATGAAGAAATGGAAGTTTGTGATGTGGGTTTGGAATATGGTGTTTAGCCGTGTACATATGTGCCTTATATATCAATAATGTGTTGAATTTATGTTATATCCTAGTTGTGATTGTGGTGAAATGTATATCGGAAGTGAAAGTGAAATGAATTGAGTTGAAGTGGGTGAGTTGATACTTGGCCGTGTGGTATAGGTTTGTATGGAATGGAATGGATTAAGTTTGTTTAGTATGTTAGTTGTGTTATTGAGATTCTTGTAATGTAAATGAAGTTAGAATGATATAAGTTTGAATCGAATTGGAATGCAAACACTTATGTCGTTTTAGTATGATTTTCCGACATTAAAGAAATGAAGTTGTTTGGTTGCTAATAGTGATGATCATTGATGAAGTTGGAAGCTAGAAACATATTATGAATATGTTTGTTAAAGTTTAGAAGTTTCGGACGAGTTATGACTTTAGCGGAAAGTTTGTATATTATGTATATCGTATGAATATTTTGTGGAAACGCTATGAAATGCTTTTAAACTATGTTGTGGTAATCTAGATTGATAATGAATGTGAAATCGTTGAGCTTAGTTTGAAAGTTAAGGTTAAAGTGAAGGTTATGGCATTATGTCGGCAAGTAGAACTAGTTATGTCATATTGTGTTTTGTATTGATTGTGGTTGTTGTGGGTGTTGTTGTTGGGTTGTTGTTGATTGATTTGGCCTAGTTGATTTCTCGGGGGTGCTATATGTATAGGGGAAGTGCTGCCGAAATTTCGGTAGAAAAATAAGAGTTGAATTGAATTTGTAGCATCTATAACTTACAATTGGTAAATGTGACCATTTGCAGATTTTCGACGAAACGGAGAGTGAGCTTGGATAGGCTTAAAAAGCTCAAAAGGTATGTAAAGCTACCCCGATCCTTCTTTGGCATGTCTAAGTGTTTTAGGATCGGATTCGGGCCTCAAAAGACCTTCTTGGCCATCGGAATCCGCAAGAGAAAATCTCAGTTTTTCCTTCAGTAGAATTGAACCATTTTGATATGCTTTTCCTGAAATTATGCAAACTTTCTCTAAACTCCTTGAAAAGCTATAGAATGTCCGTAGAACCTTTATAGGTGACCCCATAAGCTTAAAGGGCGTAATTTGAGCCCACCGCCTTGCTTGTTCCGAGGTGGGCCCGCTATTCCCGGTTTTGCCCTTAATGTACTAAAGTCTCCTTTTCGAACGATTTTTGAAAGAAACGTTTCGACTACCCTTTTAATTACCTAACGAATATGGTTTTAAATATTCTATTAAGTCTGATAAATTATTTTGACACTCGGAACGACTTCAGGAAGGTTATGCTTCTATAATTTATTATGATGTCTGAAATGCTTTTATTATGATCCCGTCCGACTTCATTGGATTTGTTTGTCATTAATATGCCTCATCGAGTCTCTAAAAATATTTATGATATTTTAGCTGCATTTAGTTTCTCACTACTCTATTCGTGGATGCCCCAATGTTTCCCACACTGAGCCCGGGCCAGGATATGTTGTCAAGCGTAATCCCCTGCATTGTTCGCCGTGCCTCGATGTGAAGGGGCAGGTATATGCGTACATGGGTTTGTGGAGTATGCTGTGCCATGTACGTTTGTTCTGATATGATTTACTATGGCCATCTGATATGACATATTATGTTACGGGGTTATGCCCCTATTCTGATTCTTCTGTGTTGTGGCACCAGCGTCGGGAGGGTGGCCACGTTCTGTCTCCCGAGTCCCTGGGAAGGGGCCGGATTTGATATGACATATGTTTCTGTACACACTCCACATGTTTTGAAAATATATATATCTGATACCTTATATTTTCTATTTACTTTCTGTACGTTCTATACCAGTTATGATGTTGTTTCCGCAACTCAATCTTTACATATTCAGTACATATTTCGTACTGACCCCCTTTCCTCGGGGGCTGCGTTTTCATGCCGCGCAGGTACCGACGACCGGTTTGCTGATCCGTCCGCTTAGGATCTCATTCTGCTATTTTTGGAGCGCTCTTTTATTCAGAGCCATCTTTTGGTATAGTCTGTCACTTCTATATATGTATATTCTCGTTCATGGGTACGGCGGGGCCCTGTCCCGTCATATGATTCTGTCGGTCTGTTTAGAGGTCTGTGGACATGTTTATGGGTTGGGATCTTTCTGTACAACTGTGTGTATATGTTGTGTTTGGGCGATCCCATTCGCCGCGGCGGCCGGTTCGCATATATTTAGATGTTATTCTGTTGGCCCTGTGTGGCCTTTGTTGGTATTTTCTGCGTGCAGGGTATGTGGGATAGTCCGTAAAACAAAGGAAACTCTGCCGAATTTTTTTCTGGAAATTATCTAAATTGGAAATAAAGCCTTGTCGGCTTCTGCTTTATACTAGAATGCGTTTGATACAATTTGAGATAGCATTTGGTAGATGCGTTCGAGTGCCCAGATCAGGCACTAGTCACGGCCTACGGGGTTGGGTCGTGACAAAAGTGATATCAGAGCGGTTCGTCCTCGGAATGTCTACAGTCCGTGTCTAGTAGAGTCTTGTTTATCGGTGTGTTGTGCACCACACCTATAAACGGGAGGCTACAGGGCATTTAGGATACTACCCTTCTTTCTGTCTTAGATCGTGCGATAGAGCTGTGTTATCAGGATGATTCCTCCCTAACGAATTGTTACATTTGCAGTTATGCCTCCAAAAAAGGCGACAACGGCCCAAAAGGCCAAGGCAGCAGCTGTGGGAGAGACTAGTCGGGCCCAGAGGGTTACCAGGGCCCATGCTCATATTGCTCCTGATATTTTGCCCCCGGCAGAGGGATCTTCCACACCGCCACACGTAGAGGATATTGGAGCAGCAGCAGCTGCAGGTCGAGGGGCGGCTCCACCGCCAGCTCCCGAGATTCCAGTACCTGAGCCTCCAGCTCCACGGCCAGGGACTGAGGATCAGACTATGAGAGAGGCAGTCCAGCTATTGACTAGACTTGTGGCAGGACAGGTTCAGGGGCACGGACTGGGAGGTGACCGGGCTTACAGGCATGACAGTTCGAGAGCCCGTGAGTTCTTGAGTTGTGGCCCTCCAGAGTTCTTCGGGACAAAGCCCGAGGAGGATCCCGAGGAGTTCATCAGGAAGATGCGGCGCACCTTACAGTTTATTAATGCTTCCGCGACAGAGTCAGTCACATTGGATTCTTACCGGTTGTATGATATAGCGGCAAATTGGTACGAGTCATGGGAGTTATCCAGAGGCGATGACGCTCCCCCAGCAGTTTGGGATGATTTTTCTCAGGCTTTTCTTAGCCATTTTCTGCCTCCGGAGTTACGGCAGGCCAAGGCTGACAGATTCTTATTGCTGAGACAGAGGGGTCGCAGTGTTCGAGAGTACAGTATGGAGTTCGACTCATTGGCCCGATACGCACCTGTTGTGGTAGCTACTATGGCTGACAAGATGCACAGGTATATTATGGGGCTGGACCGTTATTTTGTCGACAGCTGTTTGGTATTGGTTGCTCAGCCCGGCATGGATATTGCCCGGATTCAGGCCCACGCCCAGGGCATGGAGGACCGGCATAGGGAGCGTCAGCCTGATAGGAGCCAGGATCGGAGACAGCCTAAGAGGGCCAGATCATCTGGGTATTCTGGAGATTCTCGGGGCAGGCAGCCTCAGCAGCCGCAGCAGCCTAGCAGACATCTATCCTAGCCGGCACAGAGCGCACCTCCACAGCCTACAGGTCGCAGATTTGATAGCCCAGGTTATTCAGGAGCAGGTCAGAGCTCCAAGGCTTCAGGTTCGCGGACAGACAGGGGTTCTGGTCAGACGAGGCCACCTAGGCCTCAGTGTTCTTACTGTGGCAGATACCATCCTGCGGAGTGCTACAGAGCCACCGGTGCATGTTTTTCTTGTGGCCGTTAGGGCCATTCTGTGAGAGATTGCCCGTATAAGGGTAGTTTGGGTGGTGCAGCGCAGCCTACCGGATCAGCCGCCGGGTCTTCATCTTCATCAGTGGCTATGCGCCCTACGGGGCCTGGTACTTCAGCACCAGCGGGTCGCGGCAGAGGCCGTGGTGGGGCTTCTAGTACTAGCGGTCCTTCGAACCGCATCTATGCTCTGTCCAGCCGCCAGGATCAGGAGGCATCGCCTAATGTCGTTACACGTACATTATTGGTTTTCTCTCGGTCTGTGTATGCATTGATTGATCCAGGTTCGACTTTGTCATATATTTCGCCTCTGGTTGCTTGTAAAATTGGTATAAAATCTGAACCTATAGAGCCGTTTGAGGTAGCCACACCGATTGGGGACTTTATTGTAGCAAAACAGGTATATAAGAACTGTTCTGTAATTGTATGTGGCCGTGACACTAAGGCAGATTTGGTGGAGTTAGATATGGTCGAGTTCGATGTTATTATGGGAATAGACTGGCTAGCCTCCTGTTATGCTAATGTTGACTGCCAAAATAAGGTAGTTCGTTTCCAGTTTCCTGGGGAGCCAGTTATAGAATGGGCCGGTAATACAGCATCACCGAAAGGTAAGTTTATTTCATACATTAAGGCAAAGAAAATGATCAGAAAGGGTTATTTTTATCATCTGGTTCGGGTACAAGACTTGACAGCAGAAACGCCGACTCTTCAGTCAGTTCCCGTGGTTAATGAATTTCCAGATGTGTTCCCAGAAGAACTTCCAGGCCTTCCTCCAGAGCGGGAGATAGATTTTACTATTGATTTTCTTCCAGATACTCAGCCGATATCTATTCCCCCGTACAGAATGGCACCGGCAGAATTGAAAGAATTGAAAGAGCAGTTGAAGGATCTGTTAGAAAAAGACTTCATTAGACCCAGCACTTCGCCTTGAGGAGCCCCGGTATTATTTGTTCGTAAGAAAGACGGGTCGTTGCGTATGTGTATTGATTATCGACAGCTGAATAAGGTAACCATAAAGAATAAATACCCCCTCCCCAGAATTGACGATTTGTTTGATCAGTTGCAGGGCGCCAAGTATTTTTCGAAGATAGATCTTCGGTCTGGCTATCATCAGGTACGGGTACGGGAGGCCGATATTCCTAAGACAGCATTCCGGACCAGATATGGGCATTATGAATTCAGAGTTATGTCTTTTGGGCTGACTAATGCTCCTGCGGTATTCATGGATCTAATGAACCGGGTATTCAGGCCATTCTTGGATATGTTCGTAATTGTATTTATCGATGACATTCTGGTCTATTCTCAGTCCGAGGCAGAGCACGCAGATCATCTGAGAGCGGTATTAGGGGTACTTCGGCATCAGAAATTATATGCAAAATTTTCTAAATGTGAATTCTGGCTGGCTTCAGTGGCATTCCTGGGGCATATTATTGCAGCTGATGGTGTCCGGGTGGATACACAGAAGATTGATGCCGTGAAAAATTAGCCCAGACCCACGACGCCCACAGAGGTACGTAGTTTCCTGGGGTTAGTAGGCTATTACAGAAGATTTGTGAAAAAGTTTGCTTCGATTTCAGCGCCTTTGACAAGGCTAACTCAGAAGGGAGCCAAGTTCCAGTGGACTGATGCTTGTGAACGAAACTTCCAGTTGCTGAAAGAGAAGCTGACCACAACCCCAGTTCTGACTCTTCCAGAGGGACCCGATGGATATGTTATTTATTGTGACGCTTCTGGTGTGGGATTGGGCTGTGTATTGATGCAGCACGGCAGAGTTATAGCTTATGCTTCTCGGCAATTGAAAAAGCATGAAAAGAATTACCCTACTCACGATCTGGAGCTTGCAGCAGTGATCCATGCCCTGAAGATATGGAGACATTATTTATATGGCGTTCATGTTGATATCTATACAGATCATAAGAGTCTCCAGTATATTTTCAGACAGAAAGAGCTTAATTTGCGGCAGCGGAGGTGGCTGGAGCTCCTGAAAGACTATGATGTGGATATTCTGTATCATCCGGGCAAGGCTAATGTTGTTGCAGATGCGCTTAGCCAGAAATCTATGGGCAGCTTGGTCGATTTACAGCCAGACAGGAGAGAGATAGTACGTGACATTCATCAGTTGGCTAATCTTGGGGTTCGTCTGGCCGATTCTGGAGGTACACGGATTTCTATCCGAGGGGTTTCTGAATCATCTATTAAGGAAGATATCAAACGGCATCAATATGAAGATCCTGTTTTGGCACAGTACAGAGACACAGCCTATGATAAGGAGAAGAATCCGTTCGAGTTCACTCCGGACGGGACTTTATTATTCAGGGGCAGGTTGTGTGTACCTGATATTGCAGGTCTTCGGCAGCAGGTTATGAGCGAGGCACATTATGCTCGCTATTCGGTCCATCCTGGGTCTACGAAGATGTACCATGATCTCTGATGCCTATACTGGTGGGATGGCATGAAACGGGATATCGCAGAATTCGTCGCCCAGTGTCCCAATTGTCAACAGGTCAAAATTGAACATCAGAAACCGGGTGGACTGTTGCAGGAAATGGAAATTCCGACGTGGAAGTGGGAGATCATTAATATGGACTTCATTACGGGGTTGCCCCGCACTCCACGGAAGTATGATTCCATCTGGGTTATTGTTGATAGGCTGACAAAATCAGCCCATTTTCTCCCCGTCAGAACTACTTATTCCGCCGAGGATTATGCCAGGCTTTATATTAAAGAAATAGTGAAGCTTCATGGAGTTCCTATATCTATTATCACTGACAGAGGTGCTCAGTTCATAGCGAACTTCTGGAGATCTTTTCAGGAAGGATTAGGGACTCAGCTGAGCCTGAGCACAGCTTTCCATCCTCAGAGTGACGGACAGGCCGAGCGCACTATCCAGACGCTTGAAGATATGTTGCGGGCCTGCGTTATTGATTTCAGAGGTAGCTGGGAGGATCACTTGCCATTGATTGAATTTTCTTATAATAACAGCTACCATTCCAGCATCCAGATGGCTCCGTACGAGGCTTTATATGGTAGAAAATGCAGGTCACCTATTGGCTGGTTTGATATTGGCGAGACAGAATTAATCGGCCCAGATATGATCCAGCAGGCAGTTGATAAGGTGAAACTTATCCGGGAGCGACTATTGGCAGCCTAGAGTCGACAGAAATCATACGCTGATAAACGGCGTCGTCCTTTGGAATTCCAGGTTGGTGATTGGGTATTTCTGAAGGTATCGCCTATGAAAGGCGTGATGGGGTTCGGCAGAAAGGGGAAACTTAGTCCGCGTTATATTGGGCCTTATTTGATTGTGCGGAAAATTGGGAATGTCGCCTATGAGTTAGATTTGCCATCTGATTTGGAAGCGGTACATCCGGTATTCCATGTCTCTATGCTCCGCAAATGCATTGGTGATCCCTCCAGAATATTTCCGGCAGATGATATTCAGGTGACGGAGCAATTATCTTACGAGGAGCAGCCCGTAGCCATCTTGGACCGCCAGGTAAGAAAGCTCCGGAACAAAGATGTAGCCTCTGTTAAGGTGCTGTGGCAGAACAATAATAGGGAGGAAATGACCTGGGAGGCCGAAGAGGAAATGAAGAAGAAATATCCCCATCTGTTCCCTACGGCCACATGTAATCTAGAAGCCTTACTTAATTCTGTTTCAATAATGAATGTGCGTCATATGTGCTGTCTATAAATAGAAACTTCCCCCAAAGTATTTACAAACCCTATAAGATTAATTTAACATTCGAGGACGGATGTTCTAAAGGGGGGGAGGATGTTATATCCCGTGTTTTCGCACCTTTGGAAAAATTGGAAATAATGTTGATTTGTAAGAAATAAGGTTATAATTAATTTTATTTGACATAAGAGTTGTGTATGAAAGGATATTAATGTGGAAGTGTCGAACAAGGCTAAGGGTAATTTTGGAATTTTGGAAATTAGTTTCGGGAATTACAAAATACGATCCATAAGTTATTGGGCTCAAAAATTGAATTGAAAATGAGGCCCAAAGAGTTAAGGGTGGCCGGCCATGATGGCCTTGGCCCAAACCCAATTAGTGGTCATGTGCTTGGTCATGTGACCAAGCACTTCAATACTTATATAATTGAAGACTAATGATAAGGATCAACTAGAACAAACAAGAACAAAACAAAACAGTAGAGGAGAGAAAGAAGAGGTCTCGGGTTTGTGGAGAAAAATTGGGTATCAAAAATCTTGTTCTAAATATTCATTTTTTGTTAAATTCCTACTAATTCGAGGTTCCTTTGTAACTTGGTATAGTTGGATTGGAGTGGGGAGCATTAGAATCACCAAAGTGATCATATTTCCAAGTGAAGAAGACTTGAGGAAAAGGTAAGAATTTCTACTTTTTTATTGTGTTATGAAGCTTTGTTTGTGTTGTAGTATGTAGAAATGTGTTGATTGTATGAAGAAATGGAAGTTTGTGATGTGGGTTTGGAATATGGTGTTTAGTCGTGTGCATATGTGCCTTATATATCAATAATGTGTTGAATTTATGTTATATCCTAGTTGTGATTGTGGTGAAATGTATATCAGAAGTGAAAGTGAAATGAATTGAGTTGAAGTGGGTGAGTTGATACTTGGCCGTGTGGTATAGGTTTGTATGGAATGGAATGGATTAAGTTTGTTTAGTATGTTAGTTGTGTTATTGAGATTCTTGTAATGTAAATGAAGTTAGAATGATATAAGTTTGAATCGAATTGGAATGCAAACACTTATGTCGTTTTAGTATGATTTTCCGACATTAAAGAAATGAAGTTGTTTGGTTGCTAATAGTGATGATCATTGATGAAGTTGGAAGCTAGAAACATATTATGAATGTGTTTGTTAGAGATTAGAAGTTTCGGACGAGTTATGACTTTAGCGGAAAGTTTGTATATTATGTATATCGTATGAATATTTTGTGGAAACGCTATGAAATGCTTTTAAACTATGTTGTGGTAATCTAGATTGATAATGAATGTGAAATCGTTGAGCTTAGTTTGAAAGTTAAGGTTAAAGTGAAGGTTATGGCATTATGTCGGCAAGTAGAACTAGTTATGTCATATTGTGTTTTGTATTGATTGTGGTTGTTGTGGGTGTTGTTGTTGGGTTGTTGTTGATTGATTTGGCCGAGTTGAATTCTCGGGGGTGCTATATGTATAGGGGAAGTGCTGCCGAAATTTCGGTAGACAAATAAGAGTTGAATTGAATTTGTAGCATCTATAACTTACAATTGGTAAATGTGACCATTTGCAGATTTTCGACGAAACGGAGAGTGAGCTTGGATAGGCTTAAAAAGCTCAAAAGGTATGTAAAGCTACCCCGATCCTTCTTTGGCATGTCTAAGTGTTTTAGGATCGGATTCGGGCCTCAAAAGACCTTCTTGGCCATCGGAATCCGCAAGAGAAAATCTCAGTTTTTCCTTCAGTAGAATTGAACTATTTTGATATGCTTTTCCTGAAATTATGCAAACTTTCTCTAAACTCCTTGAAAAGCTATAGAATGTCCGTAGAACCTTTATAGGTGACCCCATAAGCTTAAAGGGCGTAATTTGAGCCCACCGCCTTCCTTGTTCCGAGGTGGGCCCGCTATTCCCGGTTTTGCCCTTAATGTACTAAAGTCTCCTTTTCGAACGATTTTTGAAAGAAACGTTTCGACTACCCTTTTAATTACCTAACGACTATGGTTTTAAATATTCTATTAAGTCTGATAAATTATTTTGACACTCGGAAGGACTTCAGGAAGGTTATGCTTCTGCAATTTATTATGATGTCCGAAATGCTTTTATTATGATCCCGTCCGAGTTCATTGGATTTGTTTGTCATTAATATGCCTCATCGAGTCTCTAATAATATTTATGATATTTTAACTGCATTTAGTTTCCAACTAATCTATTCGTGGATGCCCCAATGTTTCCCACACTGAGCCCGGGCCAGGATATGTTGTCAAGCGTAATCCCCTGCATTGTTCGCCATGCCTCGATGTGAGGGGGCAGGTATACGCGTACATGGGTTTGTGGAGTATGCTGTGCCATGTACGTTTGTTCTGATATGATTTACTATGGCCATCTGATATGACATATTATGTTACGGGGTTATGCCCCTATTCTGAATCTTCTGTGTTGTGGCACCAGCGTCGGGAGGGTGGCCACGTTCTGTCTGCCGAGTCCCTGGGCAGGGGCCGGATTTGATATGACATATGTTTCTGTACACACTCCGCATGTTTTGAAAATATATATATCTGATACCTTGTATTTTCTGTTTACTTTATGTACCTTCTATACCAGTTATGATTTTGTTTCCGCAACTCAGGCTTTACATATTCAGTACATATTTCGTACTGACCCCCTTTTCTCGGGGGCTGCGTTTTCATGCCGCGCAGGTACCGACGACAGGTTTGCTGCTCCGTCCGCTTAAGATCTCATTCTGCTATTTTTGGAGCGCTCTTTTATTCAGAGCCATCTTTTGGTATAGTCTGTCACTTCTATATATGTATATTCTCGTTCATGGGTACGGCGGGGCCCTGTCCGGTCATATGATTCTGTCGGTCTGTTTAGAGGTCTGTGGACATGTTTGTGGGTTGGGATCTTTCTGTACAACTGTGTGTATATGTTGTGTTTGGGCGATCTCATTCACCGCGGCGGCCGGTCCGCATATATTTAGATCTTATTCTGTTGGCCCTGTATGGCCTTTGTTGGTATTTTCTGCGTGCAGGGTATGTGGGGTAGTCCGTAAAACAAAGGAAACTCTGCCGAATTTTTTTCTGGAAATTATCTAAATTGGAAATAAAGCCTTGTCGGCTTCTGCTTTATACTAGAATGCGTTTGATACAATTTGAGGTAGCATTTGGTAGATGCGTTCGGGTGCCCAGATCGGGCACCAGTCACGGCCTACGGGGTTGGGTCGTGACAGACGTTGTCCTTTCCTGCCTATGCGTTTTGTACTGCAGTAGAGGCTCGTAGATACACAGTGTGGGTTACGTGGTCTGACAAGGTCAATATGGAATTTCTTTTAATATTATTTTGATATCCTAAAGGTCTTATGTATATGAAACTATTTATGTTTACAAATGAAAGATGACTTTCTTATGATTTGAGTGTAAAATCGACAAAAGAGTAGTTAATAAGCATGATGAGTCGTAGAGCGAGCGGTGCTCGGTGGTTAGCCCCGGGTACCCGTCGCGGCCCCTAGCTGGGTCGTGACAATACTGACACCTTATACGGACAGTATAAAGTTATACGGACTGTATAAGTCGTCGTATAACTCCATTTATCTGAAATGATTTATGTCGTTTCGTTCGATCTCCAATCCTTATCGAACCTCTTGAAACTTGTATAATACTTTATTAACAATCTAAGGGACGTTATAAATCCTCTCCAAAACATCATTAAGTCATCATTAACTTGGTACTCGTAATTCCTTTTCAATACCTATCGCATGCCTTACCTTCTCTTGGCAAACTCTCCTCTCTTACCTCGAATGTCTTTGAAATCTTAATTAGGGTCACCAAATGTCATCTCTCACTTATCAGAATACCGTATACTTCATGCTCTTCGTTGGTCTATTCACTGTGCATTAACGAAAAAAATTTCGAGGTGTAACAGGTAGCTAATCTCTTTGTTCTTGAAACTCATAAGTCGGAAAACATGCTTCTGAAGAGATCACTAACATACCTTGATACTGAACCATGGCACTTCTGGCCTCTTAATTGAGGTCTGAACCAATTATGATCTCATGTACTCCGATAGCTCATATCTTCCTCATTTTTACCTTACTGGCCTTTAAATCTCATAACTTGCCTCTTGATACTCTCATAACCCTCACTCTGCCATTATGTTAACCCTCTAACTAATCGTAGCTCTGCTCAATGTAATCATCTCTGCTTCAATGGAAAACATAAGTTCTGACTATACTTCATTTTACCGATAACTCCTAATCTGTAGGAACTAAGTAACCCCAATTCACTAATATAACTTATATAAAATCATCTTAATATCTCCAACATCCTAAAGTATAACAGGAACAACCCATATCTTTATGACATCCTTTAGCTCGACCCTAACATATAATAAATTCCATAATCCTTTCTATAAATCATTTCTTTTGAGTTAGTAATCCCGATTGTCCCTTATACTTATCCCTGATCACATACGGCCTTTCTTACTCCTTCTGTTACCCCTTGGAGTACTTTACTGCATATCTAAATGTACCAAAAATTTCTTCGGCGTGAGTGATTCGAGTCATGGTTCGGAATATAATGTATCGCATTGGCGAAACTTATTCTCCTTCCCAGATTGCCTCATGATATATTCGTATTTAATCCATTCTCACTTTTCTTTAGCACATTCTTGACATATCAGTTCATCTCAAAAATTGACTCCTTCATTCCAATTTATTTCCCTCTTTTGGGCTGGCGAATATTGTCATTCATCTCAGAATTAAATCCGTTCTTGCCCCCTTTTTAAAGGATGTTCTCATGTATCCATAACCTTTGAGTGTTATCCGTCTTTGATAGTCATCTGTCTGACCTTAGCGATCCTTCAACTCCTCTATTCCATATAATGCCGAAGTTCTTTTCATCGCATAGTTTAACTTATTTTCCATTTTGCTAGTTGAGTTCTTGTATCAAATCAAAATGCTTATACATATCGGATACAATTCTGACGCCTTCTTTATTGTCTTTTCACTTCTACCCTTCATGACTAGTAATCCTCCTAAGATAATAAATTAATGGGGACATCGAATTCATTAGGCCCCTTATGGAGTGTCCGACTATACCACGCTCCTTTTGCCCTGGTCTTTCTCCACGACTATCTTCTTAACATCCTTGAAATTCTCCTTTCTCTGGGTTCCCAATTCCGATTTAGGTTTATATTATACCATTAAAAGTTTATACTCCACGCCATCCATTCCCACGGCTCATCCTTTCATTAGCATAGCTCATTTTGTCCCGTAATTCTTCTTAACAACTTGTTTGTATCACAACTAGGCCTCATAGTCCTTCTAGTGTTCTATCGGTTCTTGTTCTTATCATGAAATCCTCGCAATGTACACCCTTTCCTTTCTTCTTTCGTCGAGTCTTCGCCTTCCTTTATGATATTACAACATGTACACACATATATATAGATATATATACATCTCAAATTTCTCAGTTTTCTTCATGATCGCATCTTTCACATAACCATTGTCTTATAATTTCAATTTGTGTTCCTTTGGGCAAACCTACTCACTCATTAATATTCTACTTGTTGTCGGTGGCTACATAATTCCCTTCAGCCATTTCGTTAACACCTCCTCCTTCCTTTGGTCCTCATAGTTTTTTTTTACTTGTAAAATGCTTGTTACCATTAGTCATCCTTTCACTCTTAGGTTAGGAAACTTTGGAGTATTCCATTACGAGTGCGAATCCCTTTTGAAGTTGAAAATCTCTTCTTGGGGTACTTTCTTCCCTTAAATAGGTGTACCAATCATGGGTTCACATCCATCCTCCTGGCTAAATCTCAAGAGTTAAAATTTCCCCATTGCTCTCATAAGACCTGTTTATTTCTTCTCAAGGATGCACATGTGCCCATTATTTACAACATTCTTAGTTGTGGTTATAAGGACGTATAGGTTGGTTCCGGGGTCATCACATTCATCTTTTATCTCTATCTCCCGTTGATTTATTTAAATTTGATCCTATCGTCTGCTTTCCTGCTTTTATTCGAACCTTTTCCTCAAATATATATTACCTGACCCTCAATGGGTATACATTTTCCTTGTCCAAGTTTCTATCTTATTCATGATATCATAACATTCTTTTTCCTAATGCTCATGCTTACATATTTGATCGCGTTACCGCCATCTGACTTTGATTCTCGAGAAAACCCAATCCTGGTTCTCTTTGTAGTGCTTGCTACCTCAATTTTGACATACAGCAGAATCAATACTTATAACAAGTCATAACATCAATCATAAGGGTATACATAATACTCGATGTAGACACTCATGACTTATCTTTTTATCGGTTTTCAACACCTTTTCTTGTGAGAAATCCCGTTGCCATTTGATTTCGTCCTGAATCTGTAGCTTTAATACATCTCCCCTCTTTTGACCAATTAGCCAGACTCATACCTCACGATCATTTCGAAATTCTAATTGCAAAGCTCATATGCTCTTAATTTCTCTCGGGCTATTTTGGTTTCTGATATTCTTTTTTTCGTATGTCTAAATCGGTAGGTTTTCCTAGCATATCTTTCTACATCCTAACTGTGAATCCCGGCGATATAACTTTACTTAAAAATCTTTACTCTTACTTGTACCCTGTCTCCTTGTCTAAAATAATCAATCTCACATCCTTTACTCTCCCGTAGCAATTGAATTGATCCTTGCGATATTTTATCTTTACTTATACGCCTACTATCTTCTCTCTTTACACATAAATCGACATCACACCTAATTTCTCTATCGTCAAATAACCTTCCTATGGTTGATACAATCTCTACTTCCTTCGTCGGCCAAGCAACATCACATTTAGAAGTTGTATACGCAATCCAGAAAACAATCATAAATGCAAACCAACTTACCTAACCATTTCTCATTCTTGAGTTCAAGGTCATCATTAATACCCGAAGTAACTTGGCCATCATGATTCTCAGAATAGTACCAACTATCAAATACTAAAAGTCCCTTTGAAGTCGAATGACTTGTGACTTCTAAATCCCAATTTAAACCCACATCATATAGGGAAGTCTAATAAACGAGTTTGTGTGCCTGTCATCAACCCGTCCTGATCTTATGTAGATATATATAAACTTTTAGAGTAAAAATTTTCCTTACTCGTTAACTTTCTTTCCCTTATCAATATCGCTTCGTTATCTCTTACTCACCAATCTATAAAGCGTAATACTGAACTTGAATCCTTGGTGTCAATTTTCCCTATACCTTCAATAATCTCAATTCTCCGAAATCTCGAATGCACTTATTCCAACTCCTTTAACTACTAATCATTTTCCCCCTCCAGGGTTCTTCCCTTAAATTAAATTACAATCATTCAAAAACTTCTCTTTAAAGGAATCTCATAATTGTTCATTCAATCATGACTTACCAAACATCCGATTGTCACTTTTTTCCTTCATTCTTTCTCTATAGCATAGACATTCAAACAATTCAATTTGTAAAAATTGTGGCAGAGTTTCCTCTATATTTCTTACTACCTCATTCCTGCACACAGCCTAAAAAATACATCCAATGCCTTACAGGGCGACCACAATACCCGTAACATTTAGCTCAAGTTCTCATATCAAAGTCTATTAATATCATTAAGGCAGGAAACATACCTTTCAGAGTAACAACTTCAATTCCCATCAATTATTTCATAGCGGCGTAATCAACTACTCATCCACAATCAAAATATTTAGGATTAGAATCAAGGATGTCACATCCTATAATTTATCTCTGCGGCACGATCTAAGAGGAGAAAGAAGGGCCAATCTTCCTATATGCCCTGCAGTCTCTTGTTTATAAGTGTGGCACGCTTCACACCCATAAATGAGACTCTACGGGCATGGCTTCTAGAAAAGCCACAGGACGAACTGCTCTGATACCACTTTTGTCACAGCCCAACTGGAGGGTTATGACGGACACCCAAAAGATGACCTCCTACATGCCACAATACATACATAACATACCTGCTCATGCTCATTCTGGGCCACCTGAGGGCACTCACAACATAATGTGTTGTCTGATAGGTATCATAAACTAGAGGTTCACCGCCCTCGAAAGGTATATAAATATACGTATCACTAAACTAAGCTGGGGTACAAGCTGACAAGGCTACCCGATAAAACTATATGACCAAACAAGTTCTGAGCGGGCAATACTGTCTGATTGAATATAAGTATCTACGAGCCTCTACTGACATACTGCACATGCTGCGGACGGGACATGGCCCCTGCCCTACCTATAAACATCAAAACATATACCAGGTCTAGACGGCAACTCCGATAAGAGAGGAGTGCTCCACTGTCAAACTGAAGAAGCAACCTAAGGATGCAATCTGTCTTCCTGGCTATATGAACCTGCGAGCATGAACGCAGCCCCCCCGAACAATAG
This sequence comes from Lycium barbarum, assembly GCF_019175385.1. Taxonomy (NCBI): domain Eukaryota; kingdom Viridiplantae; phylum Streptophyta; class Magnoliopsida; order Solanales; family Solanaceae; genus Lycium; species Lycium barbarum. The sequence goes on from NC_083339.1 coordinate 98,409,958, forward strand.
GGAGTCAGTGCGAAAAATGTACCGAGTATGTAAGGAAGAAGAGCAACATACACATAGGAGTCATAAAGAAAATTTGAAACTCGTAAACTAAATTGACAGACTGAATGGACCTGTAAGTCTGATGATTTGAACATGTCTGCGTGAATGCATTTATATGTCTGCTTACTGAAAATGCCTCTGCTGGCGTATGATATGCATAGGTCATAGTGCCGAGGAACACACGGCCCGATCCATATCCCGTATAGGCTCCTTCGGGCATAATAACATAATGTCCCCTTCGGGCATAATAATCATCATCACTGTGCACCACCTGATCAAGTGGTAATGCGTATATAACGCCTCGCCCTTTTCCCATACCCCATACCTTTATATATATATATATATATATATATATATATATATATATATATATATATATATATATATATATATATATATATATAATACATGCGTATATAACGCCTTCTGGTCACGGGTTAATATGCATGTATGCAAATGAATGTAATGCATAAACATAAACTAACATTATCATGATACAATATTTAGGACCCATGAACAGAAGGAATAATCATAATAGAGGGGTACAGGATCATCAATAACTGAGATGCTCCCAATACTTCTAAGAGTAGGGTAATATGGAGACTTGATTACTCATTGTTCGCTCGCATCATAGGATCATGCCAAAAAGAAAGAAAGGGAAAGCCTTAACACATCTGATTGATCTCCTATGAATTAATGCTTATTCTCCTGAACCTGCAAATCTACACTCTAGAGAAATTATACTACTGTTAGACTTATCGTCATATGCCTATCTCAAGTCTTTAAACCAAACTCCTTTAAAATCTGTAAAAATTTGGGCAGCATCTCCCCTGTTTATATGCCTAGCCGGAAGTCACAGTCCAACAACCAACAACAAAAACAACAATACCAACATCAACAACAATATTATCAATACCAGTATATTCCATAAAACATCCCACACGATGTTATTCAACATACAACAATAATACACACTTCCTTTCTTCCCAATCAAGGAGCATAATCTCATCAACACACTAATAACATTAGATACCATCTCTATACATGTAAATCAGCCTAGCCACATGGCCACAACATGCTCAAAATAGTCCATAAACACAACCACTACAACACGACACTTTATGACCTTTCCTCTATAACTATTTTAAATTTTAAGACTTGCTAAACCTTCAAATCAACTCAACATAAGAGATAAGATGAAGAACATACCTTATACTTGACGAAATGCAGCCACACCAACTTCCTTCAAGACAAAACTTGCCACAACATCAAGTATAAGTAAGAACAATCACCTTTCTTGATTTAATGGGCTATAAATGTTTAGGGGTTGTGTTGGGAAGTTTCTAGGACTATTGAGAATGTAAAAATGCTGAAAGATGGAGTTAATGGGGTAGTTATACCCCTCTTAAGTCGGTTCCACCGACCTTCTCAAGTGGGACCCGCGGAAGCCATTTGGCAGCTTGGAGTCTTTTTCATAAAATGGCCATAATTCTTGATCCCGATATCGTTTGAGGGCCCACGACCTATGGTTCAAAAGCTGTTGCAATTATCTACAACTTTAATTTTTAGTGTGTTTTCAAATTCCAAACTTATAATAGCGTGTTTGCCCCTCTAAGTAAGATCATCCGAAAACGTATCCTTAAATCATCCTTTTGGAGGGCTTATGCCCATATTTGGCTTAAGGTTCCTCTTAAAATTTGCTCAACTTCCCGTGTACTACTCATATCACTTTTCATATGTCCTTTATAAAACCCCGACATGTGGGCCCCACCTTAACTTACTGTTACGAGGGCTACTCACGAAGTAATGTGTTAACTAATTTATTCCATACGGTCTTCAAATGTAATATATATATTCTTATACTCAGATCATATAATCTTCATCCCTGATCCTTGTATAACTTTGCTCTCCCTTGAGCTCATACTAAGCCATCTACAGTCTTGGTAACACGAAATTTTTCGGGGTGTAACACATTCCGTATTACCTCAATATTTCTCTTGATGTTCATATGGATGTCTCAATATAGGATTACTCTTGATAGATTGGAGGATGAGAATCACTCCATCCCAGATTTTGTAGATGGTAAAAGAAGCATTAGAATATGTGGTGATAAGGCAATATAACTTGAACAGTTAATACCTGGCATCTACCTAGAGTTTCTAAATCCTCAACTAATTGCTCGAAATCTAGGGCAATATGTGAGTCAATTGGTAGACAGAAAAATTGGTTTCGTTCAAGATATCCAAAAATAGTCAATCGTAGACTAACTAAGAAATCTATGTACCAAATAAGTACTTAAGCTGTACAATGTCTTTGTGGTATGAAAGTGAGTAAAATGGTCTGACATTAGTACCTCAATCCCTTCCTATCCCTCTTTAGTAAAATAATATCATCCGTATGAAAAATTAGGTAGGAACACTGCCCTATGTAGGGCACCAATAGAAATCAGAATGGTCCGACTCTGTTGTATCGGTTGGAAGAAAGAAAATATATAGCTTTTCAAGGGGTTTCATTTAAGGATCGAAATCTGGAGTGGTGTGGAATTTAGCAAAACATCCATTTAATGACGATAATAAAGGCAATGAGGATACACATGATTTACGTGGTTTGTTCAATTTGACCTATCTTAACCGCAAGATGAGTAGTTTACTATACTTGAAGTGTACAATGGCAGACAATAAATTTAGATTAAATACAAATACTCTAATTTACCCATAATGTCCAAAGAGAACAACCTCACAATGATCACTCAAAATAATAGGTTCACTAAAAGTGTATCTGGGACACTAATTTATGGAATATACTGAACTCTCTACTACAAAAGAATGAATTTCTAACATCTGAGATGATCAAATGAAGGTAGAAGGTTCTCTATTTATAGATAAAGTGTTGATCCCCAAGTGATAAAGAAAAAAAGAAAATTATTTAAAAAATCTACCACCCTACTTTTCTTTTGGCTCCAAGAATACTTGTTGCACTCAATAATAGTCTGGACATGTGAAAGTTTCACATCTCATAATTTTAGGCCGTAAAAATTATTTGGAGAATGTCTTGGAGAGGTTTTGCATGAAGGATGTTAAACTGGTAAGTGTCCCTCTTGCTACGCATTTTAAAATATCAACTACGTAGTTAACGCAGTCAGTGGAAGAAGAGAAGTATATGACACATGTACCTTATTTCAATGCAGTTGGTTGGTGGTATAATGCAATTGGTGTATACACATTCGGACATTCAATAAGCAGTAAGTCTTGGGAGTCAGTATATATGGGTTTTTCTGGTAAAATGTACTATAAAGCTATGAGTGAATCTCAAATTTTTCTGCTTAGGTGTGTTCATGGTACAATAAATTTTATAGTTTAGAAAACATCGTTACGTAATTTCGATTTTCAATTTTTAACAAAAAATACTCTAACATTACCATACTGGATTAGTTAGGTATGGTTCAGTATTTGATTTGCATGGTATGGTATATCGGTAACCACGATTTGTTCGACCTCGACTTACATACAACCGAGAATGATGACTTTGACAATGGTGGGAACTCTTTCATGCTTGGAATGAATGAATATTGTCTAGTGTTGGCGGGAAATGGCACATGTTTGAGTAATTTGTATTCTCTATGACTATATGTAATTAAGCACTCCGTTTTATTTTATGTATCTTAGTTTGACCATGCATGCTCAGTTTCATTTTATGTATCTGTTTCCAATCTCGTACAGTGAATAGACTAACGAAAAATACGAGTATACGATGTTTTAATCAGAAAGGAATGACGTTTGAAGACCCTAAGTAAGATTTCAAAGGAAACGGGAATAAGAGGTAGGTTATGAGCCCAACAACTATTTATAGGTTCTGAAAGTGTGAAAAGTTGCAGATTTGCACTTTGGCCTCGTCGATGAAATACGGACCGTAAACTGGTATACGGCCCGTAAACTGCCTTGTCGCCTTTTCAACATTCCAAAACTTCAACTTTCTGCCAAAGACTCAGATGGTTAAATACGACTTGAAATACGGACCGTAAACTGAAATACGACCCGTAAACTGAGTTCGTAAATCACCATGTCCTCAGCCTACCTTTCTGGTTTTGTTATGCTTAAATACGCCCATGAAATACAGCTCGTATTCTAGAATACGGACCGTAAACTGAGTTTACGACCACTGTGCACTTTCAACTACTGTTCATTTCGAATCAGATTTCAAGTTTTAAATAAGAGATCCAAGTCCATTTATTTCATTTTCATTTTTCATTCTCCACAACTCAAGACTTCTCTAGAAACTTCCACACATTTTATATACAAGAAATCATGAGAAATTGATAATGGACTTCATCAAATTAACAAAACCAAGTGTGGGAAACTCATCAAAGTTCATCCAAGTTAAGAAATTTCAAGAGAAGTAAACTAGGGTTTTGGTGCAAGAAGAGTAATACCACTCAAGGCTTGTTCCTACAACATCTAAGGTAAGTTTTATGGCATTTAAATATTATTTAGGGAATGGAAGAGTTGAAACACTTGGATTATAGAAGGATGTAAGAAATGGGTCATGAAAGTGTGAATAGTAGCATTGTTGAGTAAGGCTTTGAATTGAGCCATGATCATTGATAGTTTGTGATTATAAAAATGTTATGAATGACATTTAGAACATGGAATAAGTATCCTATGTGAGAAAAATGCAACAATGAACCATGGCCATGATTATGGAGAAATTGAAGACAAATTGTGAAATACGGATATTGTAAACGAATGATGAGTGTTGTCTATCATATTGAGAATGTTGTTATGAACATTTGAGAGTTGATATAGAATATGGGAAGAGTTGTATAAATGAAGGAAATGCTGTCCAATTTTCTCTAGCGTTATTAAGTCGTTGTTATAATTGTTAGCTAATGTCGATAGGAATTCTCTTGAAGGTAGAACGTATGCACTAAAGGGGAACAAGCAAGCGATAGATTAGTAAATGAAAAAGGTATGTAAGGCTTATCCGTTCTTTCAAAGGCATGAATCTTTCAAGATTTCCATGATCCTCCTATATGATGGAGTTTATGAGTCCTTAAATATACTAAACTACATACGAGCATGCTAATGATGATGATGAATTAAAGTATAGAGATTCGAGAGTTCATGATATGATGATCCCATAATGCTGATGATGTCATTATTGTTAACACTTACCTTATGCACTATTTCCTTCACGGTGAGGCAAAGTACTCATAAATGTTCATAATATAATCGGGGGTTTACGACCTTACGTCACCCCGACATAGCCATGGTTGTCTTTAAAGTCTAATGTATGCTCCTAATGCTAAATGTTAAATGATGCAAATTCATGGTATGTCTACAAAATGATCAATAATGCTAGCTTATAATATGCCTATGTTATGTATGAACATGTCAAGCTATGATAAGATTATAATATGTTCATGAGATGTGTAATAATGATGGGTTATGATTGACTATATGACGATGTGATTCCACCGTGCCAATATGGCCGGGCATGTCACCGCTAAAAGCGGGCTGCATATGATTCCACCGTGCCTAGATGGTCGGGCATGTCACCGCTAAGGCGGGCTGCTATGTTTACACCGAGCCTACAGGGCCAGGCATGATCACCCCTAGTAGGTGGCATATGATGGTTACCCAGATGCGGGTTAACGATGCGGATTACGATGTGATGATATATGTGATGACATGTGTGATGTGAGGACATATGGATCAAGAATATGTAAAATATGATATATGTAAGGAATGTATTTGCCTATGACACTCATGCAGGTCATGTCCTTCTCTTATGGTTCATGATCCTTCTATTATTTTTATTTCATTCCTGTCTTACATACTCAGTACAATGTTCGTACTGACGTCCGTTTTCTTTGGACGCTGTGTTCATGCCCATAGGTAGACAGGGAGGCGATATTGATCCAGACTCGTAGTAGCTGTTAGCTGATTGAGAGCACTCTGTTGTTCCGGAGGTGCTTATGATGATTCTTTGGTGTACATTTGTTTATGTTGGGCCCAACGGGGTCCTGTCCCGTCTATGTGTCTTGTACTCCAGTAGAGGCTCGTAGATACACGGTGTTGGTTATGTGGTCTCACGAGTTTGCCATTATGTATATGTATATATATTTTATTTTGATAGACTAAAGGCTCATGTATATAAAAGCATTATGTTTTGAAATGGAAGGTGATTTTTCTTATAGTTTGAGTGTGAAATTGATGAGGGAACGTCGAATAAGCACAATGAGTAATAGAACGAGCGGTGCTCAGTGGTTAGCCCCTGGTACCCGTCGCGGCCCCTAGCTAGGTCGTGACAAAAGTGGTATTAGAGCAGTTCAGTCCTAGGAAGTGTCTACGAGCCGTGTCTAGTAGAGTCTTTTTTATGGTGTGTTGCGCGCAACGCTAATAAACAAGAGGCTACATGGCATTTAGGAAAAATGACCTTCTTTCATCCAATGAGATCGTGTGATAGAGCCGTGTATAAGATTTTATCCTCCCTAATAGAGTGTTGTGATTTCAGAATGCCGCCAAAGGGAAAAGCTACAGCCGTCCAGAAGGGTAAGACTACGACAAAGAGGCGGGTGGAAAGAGAGCCTCCGATGAATGTAGAAGAGGGCGAGTCACATAATGAGGCCCTATCTAATACTTCCTCCACCCCGCCTAATGTGGAAGGACAAGGAGGAGCTCCAACTCCAATTCCTCCACCGGTTGCTTCGGGGTCAACAAATGACCGAGGATATACATCTATTGACACAGTTGGTTGCCGCCCAGGCACAGCGGCAAAATGCAGGCCCGAGTGATCGGTCAGCCCGTGATTTCATGACTTTAAATCCTCCAGAGTTCTTCGGGTCGAAGCCGGATGAAGATCCGCATGGCTTTATTGATGAGATGTTGAGGACCCTAAAGATTATTCATGCCTCTGAGACTGAATCCATGGAGTTGGCCTCTTATAGACTTCGAGATGTGGCAGTATTGTGGTATAATAATTGGATAGCATTGAGACAAGAGAATGCGCCTCCGCCTGTATGGCAAGAATTTGTAGATGCTTTTATCCGTTACTATTTGCCACCCGAGGTCCGCCGAGCTAGAGCAGATAGATTTCTAAATTTGAGGCAAGGAAATATGAGTGCCCGGGAGTATAGCATGCAATTTAATTATTTGGCTAGATATGCCCCGACTATGGTGTTACACCTCGAAAAGTTTCCGTGAGTCTACAATGAATAGATCAACGAATGGTATGAGTGTGCGGTGTTTTACTAAGTAGGGAATGACGATTCATGAATTTTTGGAAATAAGGAAGTTGCAGAAATTCATTTCAGTCCAGTGGTCGTAAAGCACAATACCGCCCGTAAAGTGATTTACGGACCGTAAAGTGCGATCGTCCTCCAACACTCCAAGAAATTCAACTTTCTGTTAAATGTTGAAATGGTAAAACACGACCCAGAATACGGACCGTAAACCTCGATCGTAAATCACCATGATGACAACCGACCCTTTTGTTTTTGATATGCTTAAATACGCCCATGAAAGACGGACCGTAAACCAGTATACGGCCCGTAAACTGTTGTTCACGACCACTGTACACCCCGACTGTTGATCATTAAAAATAAAACTTTGAGTTATTAAAAGGGACCCAAGCCTCATTTTATTTCATTTTATCATCTACACAACTCAAGAGCTTTCTAGAGAATTATCCAAACACTTCATCTACAAGAAGGACCAAGGGAAATTAAGATCAACAACATCAAATTCATGAATCAAAGTCTATGAAACTCAAGTGAAGTTCATCCAAACCAAGAGACCCCAAAGGAGGTGAAGTAGGGTTTTGGTGAAAGAGGAGAGGCTTCACTCCAGGCATGTTTCACCAACCTCTAAGGTAAGTTTGATGACTTTTCCATGATGACTAAAGTATTTATATGATGAAACACTTGGATTATGAGATGGTGTAATAAACGGGTCATAAAATGTGAATAGTGTTATAATTGAATGATAGTGGGATTGAATCATGAATGTTGATGTGTTGTGAGTATAAAGATGTTATAAATGGCGTGTAGACCATGAAATGGGTGTGTGGTATGAGAAAACATGATAATAAGCTAGAACCCATGAATGTGGAAATTTGGAGAAAAATGGTGGATTTTGCTCAATGTATGTAAATGACGATTGTTGATTACAATATTGTGAGTGTTGTTGTGAGAGTTTGGGAATTGAGATTGGACACGGGAAAAGTAGTACAAACAAAGGAAATGCTGCTCAATTTTTCCTAGAAATAACGATGCGTTCCTATAGTCGGTTAACTAACGTAATGTGCATTCTCTCGTGAAGGTAGCAACGTGATATTGAAAGGGATCAAGTGAACGGTAACTTAACTAAGTGACAAAGGTATGTGAGGCTATTCCTTTTCTTTCTATGGCATGAATCCCATAATATGATTCTTCTCCCTTTCCATGATTCTCCTATATCCCGGAAAGCCAAGAGTCTAAGATCATGAATAGCTATATGAGTCAAGAGATATGATATGACGTTGTTATAAAGTAAATGATGTTGTTCCTTGTATATACTCACCTTATATACTAATCTTTTCAAGGTGAGGCAGAATGTTCATATATGTTCATAATGGAATCGAGGGTTCACGACCTTACGTCTCAATAGAATGCAGTTGTTCTAGAGTCTTTATGCATGTACGATGACAAGTATATTTTGATAAGCATATTATTATAAGTATTTTATGAGGAGCATGTCATGATTGCATCACACCGGGCCTAGTTGGCCGGGCAGTCACCGCGAAAGCGGGCAGCTATACGATACACCATAGCCAGTTGGCATAGGCAGACACCACTAGTGGGCGGCATGAGATGGTACCGCGGACGCGGGAGGCCTGGACGCGGGCTAATGTTATTGATTATTACACCGTTCCTACATGGACGAGTAGCTTACATATTATGCCTATACGATATGGTGATGAGTATGAGTAAGATAGCATGCATTACTTCTCTTATGATTGTCATTCAGATCCAGATGTTCCATATTGATGTTCTCATTATATTATTGTTTCCTGTCTTTATTGTTTATGCCTCTCATACTCAGTACAATATTCGTACTGACGTCCGTTTTATTTGGACGCTGTGTTCATGCCCACAGGTAGACAGGGAGGCGAGCTCGATCCGGATTCTTAGGAGCTGTCAGCTGATTGAAAGCACTCCATTGTTCGGAGGTGCTTATGATTATTCTTTTCGTACATATGCATATTTTGGGCACGACGGAGTCTTGTTCCGTCTATATATATACAGTCTGTCAGTAGAGGCTCGTAGATACGCAGTGTGGGATAGATGGTCTCACAAGATGTTATTATATGTGTATATTATTTTGATCGCCGAGAGGCAAAGGTATATAAAGCTTTTATATTTCTATCTAAAATATGTTTTCCCTATAATTCGTGTATGAAGTTGATAAAAAGGGCCTTAAGTGAGTAAGATAAGTGGTAGAGTGAGTGGTGCTCGGTGGCTAGCCCCGAGTACCCGTCGCGGCCCCTAGCTGGGTCGTGACAGGTGGCCGACAGAGGAGACCGGGTACATAGATTCGTGAGTGGCTTAGGGCCACATTTGTTTAAAGATTGTTTGACAGCTTCATTGCAAGATGGGATGGACATTTCCCGTATACAAGCCCACGCCCAGAACTTAGAGGGGCGACAACAACCATAAAAGAGTGATCGCGACATTGATAGGAGGCAAAGCAAAAGGGCCAGAACTGTGGGCACAGGTAGTGATTATAGAGGGGGATCGAGGCAGACTTATTCTCGACATTCAGGCCAGTCAGCGACTAGTGTGCCTCCACGATTCGCGGATAGGAGATTTGATCGCTCTTTTCCTTCAGGACAGGGTCAGAGTTCGAGAGCTTCGGGTTCTCAGTTTGGGGGTGATTATAGTCAGAGGAGACCACTAGTTCCACGATGTAACCGGTGCCGAAAATTACACTCAGGGTCGGGTCGCCAGGACACAGATGCTTGTTACGTTTGTTGACAGACTGGGCATTTGATGCGAGATTATCCCTCCCGGTATGGTAGAGTTGGGGTTCAGCCCACAGGCTCAGCAGCCAGTTCCTTGTCAGTACGCCCGGTAGGGTAGACTCCTCAGACTTCAGCAGGAAGAGGTAGAGGCAGAGGGGGAGCACCTACTTCAGGCGCCATTCAGCCCCGTGTATATGCTTTAGTCGGACAGCAGGATCTTGAGCCCTCTCCGAATGTGGTCATAGGTATATTGTCTATATTCTCCCCCGATGTGTATGCATTGATAGATCCGGGTTCTACACTCTCTTATATTACGCCATATGTTACTAGTTGTACTGGGTGAAACCTGAGTCAATCAAACCTTTTGAGGTGTCTACTCTGGTTGGTGATGCCGTGATAGCAAGACAAGTGTATAAAAATTGTGTAATTGTGATATGCGATCGCCAGACCAAAGCTGATTTGATTGAGCTGGAAATGATAGATTTCGATGTAATTATGGGTATGGATTGGTTGGCCTCATGCTATGCTAATGTTGATTGCCGAACGAAAGTGGTTCGATTTCAATTTCCGGGAGAGCCCATGCTTGAATGGAAGGGTAATACAGCATCTCTGAAGGGTAGCTTTATTTCCTACCTTAAGGAAAAAAAGATGATAGCTAAATGCTATATTTATCATCTAGTTCGAGTTCATGACACCGAGGCAAAGTCGCCAACTTTCCAATCCATTCCGGTAGTGAATGAATTCCCAGATGTATTTCCTGATGAGCTTCCAGGTCTTCCTCCAAAAAGAGAAATTGATTTTGCTATTAATGTGTTGCCGGACACCAAGCCTATTTATATTCCTCCGTATCGAATGGCTCCGGCAAAATTGAAAGAGCTAAAGGCACAGTTGAAATATTTTCTTGAAAAAGGGTTTATTAGACCCAGTTCTTCACCGTGGGGAGCACCCGTTCTATTTGTAACGAAGAAAGATGGCTCCCTACGAATGTGTATTGCTTACAGGCAGTTGAATAAGGTGACGATAAAGAATAAATATCCTCTTCCAAGAATTGATGATTTATTTGATCAATTACAAGGCGCCAAGTGGTTTTATAAAATAGACTTGAGGTCGGGTTATCATCAAGTCAGAGTTAGAGAAGCAGACATTCCTAAAACAACTTTCAGAATGAGATATGGCCACTATGAATTCCGGGTGATGTCGTTTGAATTAACTAACGCTCCGTCAGTGTTTATGAATTTGATGAATAATGTATTCAGGCCACTCTTGGATTTATTCGTGATAGTGTTCATTGATGACATCTTGGTATATTTTCGCACGGAATCAGAACATGCAGATCATTTACGTATCGTACTTGGTATTCTTCGAGCTCGAGAATTATATGCAAAATTTTCAAAGTGCGAGTTTTGGCTAAATTTTGTAACCTTTCTGGGCCATATCATTTCAAATGATGGCATTCGAGTTGACACTCAGAAAATTGAAGCTGTGAAGACTTGGCCAAGGCCTGCGACGCCTACAGAAGTTCACAGTTTTCTGGGATTGGCAGGTTATTATAGGAGATTCGTAGAGGGCTTTTCATCTATTTCAGCCCCATTGACGAAGCTAACCCAGAAGTCAGCTAAATTCCAATGGAATGATGCTTGTGAGCGCAGCTTCCAAGAGTTGGAAGACAGATTGACCTCAGCTCCGGTCTTAACACTTCCAGAAGGTTCAGATGGCTATGAGGTGTATTGTGACGCTTCCATTGTTGGATTGGGATGTGTATTGATGCAACACGGTAGGGTTGTTGCATATGCTTCGAGGCAGCTGCGGAAACATGAAAAGAACTATCCAACTCATGATCTCAAGTTGGCTGCGGTCATTCATGCCTTGAAAATGTGGAGACATTACTTGTATGGTGTGCATGTTGACATTTACACAGATCACAAGAGTCTTCAATATATTTTCAAACAGAAGGAGTTAAATCTGCGGCAAAGGCGGTGGTTAGAATTACTGAAAGATTATGATGTTAGCATTTTATACCACCCTGGAAAAGCGAATGTAGTAGCTAATGCGCTTAGCCGCCGATCAATGGGCAGTGTATGTGAGGTTCCTCCGGAAAAGAAAGAGATAGTTCATAAGCTCCATCAACTAGCTAATCTTGGAGTACGTGTAATTGATTCGGGTAATGCAGGGATTAGTATTAATGATCCCATAGTCTCATCCTTGAACATGGAAATGAAAGAGCACCAGTATGAGGATCCTAAACTGTGCCATTACATAGACATATCTCATGGAAAAGAGAAGTATCCATTTGAAGTTTCTACGGATGGAATTCTTAGATACCGAAGCAGGATATATGTGCCTAATGTGGCGGAATTGCGCCGATGAATTTTAGAAGAAGCACATTGTTCTCGGTATTCTATTCACCCAGATGCCACCAAAATGTACCATGATCTCAAGTTAATATATTGGTGGGATGGCATGAAGAGAGACATAGCGGAATTTGTAGCACAGTGTCCAAATTGCCAACAAGTAAAGATTGAACATCAAAAGCCAGGAGGCTTATTGCAAGCAATGGAGGTCCCTACTTGGAAATGGGAAGTAATCAACATGGATTTTATTGTGGGGTTACCTCGTTCCCGTGGCAAGTATGATTCTATATGTGTGATCGTGGATAGATTGATGAAAGCATCCCCTTTTCCAGTTAGAACCACGTACTCAGTAGAAGACTATGCGAGGTTGTATCTCAAGGAAATTGTGCGACTTCATGGTATACCATTATCTATTATCACAGATAGAGGAGCATAGTTTAGAGCCAAGTTCTGGAAGTCCTTTCAAGAGGGTCTAGGCACTCAAGTGAAGCTTAGCACGACATTTCACCCGCAGACCGATGGACAAGCCGAGCGTACTATTCAGACCTTGGAAGATATGCTACGAGCATGTGTACTGGATTTCAGTGGTAGTTGGGACGACCATTTGCCGCTAATCGAATTCGCATACAACAATAGCTACCATTCCAGTATTTAAATGGCTGCATACGAAGCTTTATATGGGAGGAAATGTAGATCCCCAATCGGATGGCTTAAAATAGGAGAAGTACAGCTAGTAGGCCCCGAATTTATTCAGCAAGCGGTGGAAAAAGTTAAGGTGATCCGAGGTCGATTGCTGACAGCCCAAAGTCGCCAAAAGTCTTATGCGGACAATCACCGACGAGACTTGGAATTCCAGGTTGGTGATTGGGTATTTTTGAAAGTGTCGCCAATGAAAGGGGTGATGAGATTTGGCAAGAGAGGGGAAGTTAAGTCCTAGATATATTGGACCCTATAAAATTATCCGCAAGGTGGGTCATGTCGCCTATGAATTGGACTTGCCTTCGGAGCTTGAATCAGTCCATCCAGTCTTCCATGTTTCGATGCTCCGCAAGTGTGTTGGAGATCCCACAAAGATTGTCCCGATAGATGATGTGCAAGTAACAGCAAAGCAAACCTATGAAGAAGTGCTTATTGCTATTCTAGACAGGCAAGTACGAAGACTTCGAAATAAGGAAGTAGCCTCAGTCAAGGTCTTATGGAGAAACAACAACCGGGAAGAAATGACTTGGGAGGCGGAAGAGAAGATAAAATCCACGTACCCGCATTTATTTCAACCCCAGTAGAGATTCAAGATGAAACGCCAACTATATAGGGTATATATGCTTACTTTTCATGCTTTTGGTCGTGTGTGGCCATAGATATGTTGATATTGTGATGTATCCCTGTGAGGCAATGATATTATGGGTTGTTGTGATAGGATGGTAGTGCCATATTACAGAGGAAACTCTGGCGAAATTTTTCTAGAATCCCCGATGACTTAACATTCAAGGACGAATGTTCCCAAAGGGGGAAGAATGTTACACCTCGGCAATTTCCAAACTCGTACAGTGAGTAGACCAACGAAGAATACGAGTATACGATGTTTTAATCAGAAGGGAATGATGTTTGACGACCTTAAGTAAGATTTCAAAGGCAATGGGAATAAGAGGTAGGTTATGAGCCCAACGACTATTTATATGTTCTGAAAATATGAAAAGTTGCAGATTTGCACTTTGGGGTCATCGATGAAATACGGACCGTAAAGTGGTATACGGCCTGTAAACTGCCTTGTCGTCTTTTCAACATTCCAAAACTTCAACTTTCTGCCAAAGACTCGGATGGTTAAATACGACTTGAAATACGGACCGTAAACTGAAATACGGCCCGTAAACTGAGTTCGTAAATCACCATGTCCTCAGCCTACCTTTCTGGTTTTGTTATGCTTAAATACGCCCATGAAATACGGCCCGTATTCTAGAATATGGACCAAAAACCGAGTTTACGACCACTGTGCACTTTCAACTACTGTTCATTTCGAATCAGATTTCAAGATTTAAATAAGAGACCCAAGTCCATTTATTTCATTTTCATTTTTCATTCTCCACAACTCAAGACTTCTCTAGAAACATCCACACATTTCATATACAAGAACTCATGAGAAATTGATGACCAACTTCATCAAATTAACAAAACCAAGTGTGGGAAACTTATCAAAGTTCATCCAAGTTAAGAAACTTCAAGAGAAGTAAACTAGGGTTTTGGTGCAAGAAGAGTAATACCACTCAAGGCTTGTTCCTACAATATCTAAGGTAAGTTTTATGGCATTTACATGTTATTAGGGTATGGAAGAGTTGAAACACTTTGATTATAGAAGGATGTAAGAAATGGGTCATGAAAGTGTGAATAGTAGCATTGTTGAGTAAGGGTTTGAATTCAGCCATGATCATTGATAATTTGTGATTATAAAAATGTTATGAATGACATTTAGAGCATGGAATAAGTATCCTATGTGAGAAAAATGCAACAATGAACCATGGTCATGATTATGGAGAAATTGAAGACAAATTGTGAAATACGGATATTGTAAACGAATGATGAGTGTTGTCTATCATATTGAGAATGTTGTTATGAACGTTTGAGAGTTGATATAGAATATGGGAAGAGTTGTATAAACGAACTAAATGCTATCCAATTTTATCTAGCGTTAGTAAGCCATTCTTATAATTGTTAGCTAATTTCGATACGAATTCTCTTGAAGGTAGAACGTATGCACTAAAGGAGAACAAGCAAGCGATAGATTAGTAAATGACAAAGGTATGTAAGGCCTATCCCTTCTTTCAAAGGCCCGAATCTTTCAAGCTTTCCATGATCCTCCTATATGATGGAGTTTATGAGTCCTTAAATATACTAAACTACATACGAGCATGCTAATGATGATGTTGAATTAAAGTATAGAGATTCGATAGTTCATGATATGATGATCCTATAACGCTGATGATGTCATTATTGTTAACACTCACCTTATGCACTATTTCCTTCAAGGTGAGGCAAAGTACTCATAAATGTTCATAATATAATCGGGGGTTTACAACCTTACGTCACCCCGACATAGCCATGGTTGTCTTCAAAGTCTAATGTATGCTCCTAATGCTATATGTTAAATGATGCAAAGTCATGGTATGTCTACAAAATGATCAATAATGCTAGCTTATGATATTCCTATGTTATGTATGAACATGTCAAGCTATGATAAGATTATAATATGTTCATGAGATGTGTAATAATGATGGGTTATGATAGACTATATGACGATGTGATTCCACCGTGCCAATATGGCCGGGCATGTCACCGCTAAGGCGGGCTGCATATGATTCCACCGTGCCTAGATGGTCGGGCATGTCACCGCTAAGGCGGGCTGCTATGTTTACACCGAGCCTAGAGGGCCGGGTATGATTACCACTAGTGGGCGGCATATGATGGTTACCCTGACGCGGGTTAACGATACGGATTACGATGTGATGATATATGTGATGACATGTGTGATGTGATGTCATATGTATCATGAATATGTAAAATATGATATATGCAAGGAATGTATTTGCCTATGACACTCATGTAGGTCATGTCCTTCTCTTATGGCTCATGATCCTTCTATTATTTATTTCATTCCTGTCTTACATACTCAGTACAATGTTCGTACTGACGTCCGTTTTCTTTGGACGTTGTGTTCATGCCCGTAGGTAGACAGGGAGCCGAGCTTGAGCCACACTCATAGGAGCTATTAGCGGATTGAGAGCACTCCGTTATTCCGGAGGTGCTTATGATGATTCTTTTGTGTACATTTGTATATGCTGGGCCCAACGGGGTCCTGTCCCGTCTATGTGTCTTGTACTCCAGTAGAGGCTCGTAGATACACGGTGTCGGTTATGTGGCCTCACGAGGTTGCCATTATGTATATGTATACATATATCATTTTGATAGCCTAAAGGCTCATGTATATAAAAGCATTATGTTTTGAAATGGAAGGTGATTTTTCTTATACTTTGAGTTTGAAATTTATGAGGGAACGTCGAATAAGTACAATGAGTAATAGAACGAGCGGTGCTCGGTGGTTAGCCTCGGGTACCCGTCGCGGCCCCTAGCTGGGTCGTGACAGTATCTTAGTCCTACCATGCATGGAGTTTAATAAAGTAAGGGAGACTTCATATTCTCATGATCGTAAAATAAAGATGTGTCTAATGTACCAAAATATCATTTGGATTTTGCTGTCTTAAGCATGCCATGGCGAAAGTTGGAACTTAAAAATTTACGAAATATAGAAAGCGGTATTCTTTTGAAACCAACAAAATAAGAAAGTAAGACACTTATATTGAAATAGAGGGATTATTTAGTTTATGTCACACCCCACCCTAGGTAAGACATGATTGGCACCCGGCACCTTGCGGAAACCGAGCGAACCAACTTATAACTCACATCCTCTATGTATCGAATGGCAACAATAAGATCAAGAGGCTAAATATGAAGATAATATCATGCATAGGCAAATGTACAATAGACCCATGATGCCGACATTACTACTGTCACACTATGACTAAGTTGTATATAGGAACTCTCTGCAAAGCCTCTAGGAACATGAGTGAGGTATACAGGTCGGGACAGGGCCCCCGACGTACCCTTACACAATTATATATATATATATATATAGACTCAGACTCGGCAATGCTCTAGGAAAAAGTTGAGCCGCCACTCAAGACCAGTACCTGAAGGCAACCTACGATGGAAGATCTTTATCTCTTCTATTTGCACCTGCGGGCATGAACGCACCGTCCACAAGAAGCGGCGCCCGTACGAGCAGTGTACTGAGTATGTAAGGCAGGACTAGTAGTATGATATCAGAATGAAGATGACATAAGATAAAGTAAGTAATTATACCTCGTACTCTTCTTAAGATCTCTATCATGTAAACTACTCGTCTACAGGAAAAACATTTGATACACATCCATACACAACACACATACATATGCATTTACATACACTTACTATACATATATCTGTCATATCCGTACCCGGCCCTTTCGGGACTCGGTGTCACTCATACCCGGCCCTTTTGGGACTCAGTGTAATCCGTACCCGGCCCTTTCGAGACTCAGTGTCATACCCAACTAATCAGTAGGATGCAATGCATACATACACACATATACATAAGAATACATAAATGAAATCAACATCATCATTAGCATTATCATTACCACTGTATCATTCCTTGTAGGATCAACCATCGTAAGATGAAATAGATAATATCATGAGAGTATCGAGAGCCATGAACTTAGATAACACTAGAAATAGAATCATCATCGCTATATCTCACCTCGAAAGAAAAAGAATTATGAGGCGAGATCAATCACAAAGAATAGTCTCAAAGATCATGAATAAGCTCAATAATATCGTAAGGATCATGCGATTCATAGGCTTCTAGAATTTATGGAGGCAAGGATATTATGGATATGGTACAAAGGTTTATAACAAGGAATCATGCCTTTAGAAAGACAGGGTTACGCCATACATACCTTTTTGGTCGGTTTAACTGTAACTACTTAACGGTTGTATTAGTCCTTCAAATAAATCTTTCTAGAATCTGCCGAAATTTCGGCAACATCTCCCCTGTTTATATGCCTAGCCCAAAATCGTAATTCAGCAACCAACAACAACAAAATAAATACCAACATTAATCATAATATTCTCAACACAAAAATAATCCATAAACATCCCATATGGGGTTTATCCCATATTTGCATCAACAAAACTATTATACGGCTATTTGGCAGTTTTATCTCAATAAATAAACCAAAATTAACATTAATAGTAGGAGATTCATACCTTCCTCCTGATAATATCGCTATATCTTCACTTTTTTCACCTTAAACTGGAACCACACGCGTCGCTATACGATTCTATACTCGCAACTATACGTTGCCTGAACCGGAATTCGAGAATTATCGCTGATTTAGGCTTGAAATTTGGGTTTGAGGGTTGGGGAACTTTCTAGAGGATTTTGGAATAAGTTGGAAGAAATTTTTTTCTGAAAAAAGAGGGGGCAAGTTCCTTTTATGTTGGTTCAAATTCGGGTCGGGTCATTGTAGCAGGTCGGTTACTGTAGTTGTTACCATAGCACGCGTTTCTGCTCTGTCAGCTAAACTTGTAAGATCCATAATTCTCTGCTCCGATATCGTATCGACAAATGGTTTGTTGCATTGGAAACTAGACTCGAGGAACTTCAATTTAGGCTTTTGAAACACCAGAAAACTCTTAATATACTAGGAAATATACCCCTCAAAAGCTGACCTAAAATTTTGTCCAAATTTCTGTCAACGTTTTTTTCCAAATTTTTGACAAATTTATTTTCTTCGATTTGCTTTGCCCCGAATTTCCCATAGCTTATTATATGAGCGTAAACCATCATGACCATAGGATTACTTCATATAATATCATATATCCTTGAAGGGAACTCCAGTATCCATACTTAGAATGTCCAACACTTATAAATTTTCACGTACGAAACTACGGGGTGTAACATTCTCCCCCCCTTCAAAAACATTCGTCCTCGAATGTTAAATTAGAGTTCGCTCTGAGGTAAATTTCCATGTTCTTACCTGCATTCACTGGTAATTACTTTTCTCACTTGCTCAATTAAAACAGAACTTATTCGAATTGCACATGTTATCTTTCTTCCTTTGCCGTTTGCACTTTTATGTGATACATACTTTCATTTAGAATTTCTTGTTCTCACCAATATCCCCTAACTTCATATTCTTAGAGTTTAATTCATTCTCATTCCTTCCATTTTGATATCCTCAAACTAGTCATATCACAGCATCCTTTGCTTTCCATAGTAATCAAATTAATCCTTGCGATACCTTATTTATCAATCAGTTTAACACCAGAATTTTTGCTTAACTCCTCTTGCTCTTAGTTGGATTTCTTGCACTTGCGCTTGTTGACGGTAGCTCTTGTACTTATATCAAACATCTCAAATCTCTTCCTTAATGATTTCTTTCCTTCAACTTACCCTTAAAGTTTCTGATTCCTTAGTTCAGCTAATGAATTAGGGGTGAACTCTTAACTAATGGTTTTTGTCCTGTAGCGAATTCAAATCGCTTCGTTCTTTACTTATCTGTAACCTCTATTCCTCCCCCCCCCCCCCCCCTTTTAAGGGAAGACATTATTTTACTTGTTCCACGAGGGTTCATTGTCACCAACTTGTTTCTACCAAACGTAATATCCTTTGATAATTTCCTTTGGGGTTCTCCCTTTATTTTTTGACCTTTTCCCGACTCTCACTTAATAAGTCTCATGCACTTAGCTGTTGTTTCGGTTTATCAGTCAAGCGGATCTCTTAATTCCTTAAAGCTCGTCTCCTCTATTTATATCCTTGAATCCCTTTCTTGCGATCTTATCTCCGTCTACTTTCATGACTTCTCCTTGCATTTCCTTAGCTCATCTTGCTTCCTAGCTCCCTATTACTTTTCGATTTAGCTATTGTCGGGTGTCATAATTCCTCCAATACCTTATCCAGTCAATCCTTGTCTTCGTCATGAAATACCTATAAAGTGCATCTTGCCATTCACTTCTCATTTCCCTTTACGATATCATAGCTTGCTCGTATGTATGTCTATTCCTCGTATTTTAATGTTGTTTCCATTGTAAACGTATCTCTATTCCAAGTCCACTGTCTTATACCATCACTGTCTACCTTTGGCCAACCTTATTAATTTATTAAACTTCCTCTTATTGTCGATGGTCACATAACTTCCTTTAATCAATTCATAACCGAAGTTTCTCGTACTTCTGTCCTCCTTGATTTCCTTTGCTCTTAAGGTTCTCTTTCCCATCTGCCGCTTAATAATATCTACCTAGAAGTCTGCAAAACATTCCGCTATGAGTACAAACCCATCTTGATCTCGTATAGATATATTTACTTCTAAGCTGAAACTTCCCGTACTCATTAAGTTCCTTCTCCATAGCAGTATTTCTTTGTTACCTCTTACTAACCAATCCAATCTATAAATCGTAACACTTTATTTGAGTTCCTAATGCCAACTTTCCTTATCTTTCCAATAGGTCTCAATCCCCTGAAATCTTGGATGCAACTCATTCCAGTTTCTTTAACTGCTAATCATTTTTCCCTCTAGGGTTCCTCCTTTAAATTAAATTTAAAATCATTCTAAAACTTCTCCTTGAAAGCGTCTCATAGTTGTTTCTTCAACCATGCCTTACCAAACGACTGATGGTCATATTTTTCCATTACTCTTTCTCTATAAACATGCAAACAATTCAATTTGTGAAAATTTCGGTAGATTTTCTTCTATAATTCTTACTACCTCATTCCTGTACACAGTCCAAAAAACACATCCAATGCCCCGCAGAGCAATCACAAATACCCATAATACCTTGCTCAAGTTCTTATATAAACGTCTATCCATATTAATAAAATAGGAAACATACCTTTCGAATGAACAACTTCAATTCTCAGCAATTATCTCGTAGCGGCATAATGAACTGCTTATCCATGATCAAATGATTTGCGGTTAGAATCAGGGACATCATATCCTATGATTTAGATCTATGGCACGATCTAAGATGAGAAAGAAGGGTCAATCCTTCCTAAATGCCTTGCAGCATCCTGTTTATAAGTGTGGTGCACTGCACAGCATAAACAAGACACTGCTAGATACGGCTTGCGGACAACCCTAGGAAAGAACTGCTCTGATACCACTTTGTCACACCCCACCCTAGGTAAGGCGTGATTGGCACCCGGCACCTTGTGGAAATTGGGCGAACTAACTTATAACTCACATCCTCTATGTCTCGAATGGCAACAATAAGATCAAGAGGCTAAATATGAACATAATATCATGCATAAGTAAATGTACAATAGACCCATGATGCCGACATTACTACTGTCACACTATGACAAAGTTGTTCACATAAACTGTGTGTAAAGCCTCTATGAACATGACTGAGGTATACAAGTCGGGATAGGGCCCCCTACGTACCCTTAACACAATTCATATATATATATATATATATAGAATCAAACTCGACAATGCTCCAGGAAAAAGTGGAGCCACCACTCAAGACCAGTACCTGAAGGCAGCCTACGATGGAAGATCTTCGTCTCGTCTATTTGCACCTACGGGCATGAACGCAGCGTCCACAAGAAGGGACATCAGTACGAGCAGTTTACTTAGTATGTAAGACATGAATAGTAGTATGATATCAGAATGAAGATTACATAAGAT
The DNA here is from genome assembly GCF_019175385.1 of Lycium barbarum. Lineage (NCBI taxonomy): Eukaryota > Viridiplantae > Streptophyta > Magnoliopsida > Solanales > Solanaceae > Lycium > Lycium barbarum. The sequence continues at coordinate 98,431,625 of NC_083339.1, forward strand.
AAAGTAAGTAATTATACCTCGTACTGTTCTTAAGATCTCTATCATGTAAACTACTCGTCTACAGGAAAAATATTTCATACACATCCATACATACATATGCATTCACATACACTTACTATACATATATCTGTGATATCCGTACCCGGCCCTTTCGGGACTCGGTGTCATACCCAACTGATCAGAGGGATGCAATGCATACATACACATATATACATAAGAATACCTAAATGAAATCGACATCATCATTAGTATTATCATTACCACTATATCATTCCTTGAAGGATCAACCATCGTAAGATGAAATAGATAATATATCATGGGAGTATCGAGAGCCATGAACTTAGATAGCATTAGAAATAGAATTGTCATCGCTATCTCACCTCGAAAGAGCAAGAATTATGAGGCGAGATCAATCACAAAGAATAGTCTCTAAGATCATGAATAAGCTCAATAATATCGTAAGGATCATGAGATTCATAGGCTTTTAGCATTTGTGGAGGCAAGGATATTATGGATATGGTACAAAGGTTTATAACAAGGAGTCATGCCTTTAGAAAAAAGGGTTTAGCCATACATACCTTTTTGGTCGCTTTAACTTTAACTACTCAACGCTTGTCTTAGTCCTTCAAATAAATCTTTCTAGAATCTGCCGAAATTTCGGCAGCATCTCTCCCCTGTTTATATGCCTAGCCCAAAATCGTAATTCAGCAACCAACAACAACAACATCAATACCAACATTAATCATAATATTCTCAACATCAAAATAATCCATAAACATCCCATATGGGGTTTATCCCATATTTGCATCAACAAAACTATTATACCGCTATTTGGCAGTTTTATCTCCGCAAATAAACCCAAATTAACATTAATAATAGGAGATTCATACCTTACTCCTGATAATATCGCTATATCTTCACTTTTTTCACCTTAAACTTGAACCACACGCATCGCTATACGATTCTATACTCGTAACTGTACGTTGCCTGAACCGAAATTCGGGCATTATCGCTGATTTAGGCTTGAACTTGGGGTTTGAGAGTTGGGAAAATTTTTAGAGGATTTTGGAATAGTTTAGAAGAAATTTGTGGCTGAAAAAATAGGGGGCAAGTCCCTTTTATATTAGTTCAAATTCGGGTCGGGGTCACTGTAGCAGTACTGTATCAAGTCGGCTACTGTAGCAGTTGCTGTAGCACGCGTTTCCACTCGGTCAGCTGAACTTGTAACATCCAAAATTCTCTACTCCGATATCGTATCGACAAACGGTTTGGTGCGTTGGAAACTAGACTCGACGAAATTCATTTTTGTCTTTTGAAACACCAGAAAAATCTTAATATACTAGGAAATATACCCCTCCAAAGCTGACCTAAAATTTTGTCCAAACTTTTGTCAACATTTTTTTCCAAATTTTTGACAAAATTATTTTCTTCGATTTGCTTTGCCCCGAATTTCCCATAGCTTATTATATGAGCGTAAACCGTCATGACCATAGTATTACTTCGTATAATATCATATATCCTTGAAGAGAACTTTAGTATCCATACTTAGAATGTCCAACACTTGTAAATTTTCACGTACGAAACTACGGGGTGTAACAGTTTATATTTAGTAATAAAGAGAAGAAGCTTTTACTTTAAAGGCTTTTGGGTTTATTAGTTTACAGTTAGATTGATTAAATTATTATCTATATAATATAATATATATGGTATGTATAGTAATTAAGTATTTTGGTATTTTTTTTTATAAATACTGAATACCATATGGTACACCAAATTTTTTTAAAAATGCATACTAAATATCGTAATACCGAAAACGAAGTGCCTAAAATTTCAATTTCGGTACGGTGTTTCTGTATTTACCAAAGCATGTGTTGAGTTCTCCCAAGTCGGCTAGGGATAGAGGACTTGGTCCCTTTGTATGGGCTTGGATAGTCCTCCCCTCATAAACTAACTTTTGAGGTTGAGTTAGGCCCAAGATCCATTCTTTACATGGTATCAGAGCCGGACCCATCCCAAATCTTTGTTTAACCAATGTTGGGCCCCCATTTATATTGTTCACGCTCCAATTGGTAGGGCTAGGTGTGCGGAGTGGGGGGGTGGTTTAAGTTCACCCACATCGGCTAGGAGGCTAGGGACGGGGGGCTTGGTCTCATTATATGGGCTTGGACAATCCTCCCTCATAAGCTAGCTTTTGAGGTTGCGTTAAGCCCAAGGTGCATTCTTTACCGTGTGCATCCCTGCTTGTGCGGTACTTCAAATACGTGTTTGGAGTTTGAAAGACATATAACACATTGGTTGGTTTGTAGATTCAGATTATACAAGTGGTATTGACAAACTAAGATTGCCTTGGGGCTATGTATTTAGAATTGGTGATTGAGTGTCACGACCCGACTAGGGGGCCGCGACGAGCACCCGGTGCTACCCCACCCGGGCACCCCTTAACACACATTCACATAATATCTAGGCGATTCGTAAATCAAGTTATGAATTCTAGTCATCAATCATATTAGTCCCGTTGGGCGACAATCATCTTGGATAGCATCATAGGTATCTATGCCACATCAAATGTACAAGGCCGACGAGGCCAACAAAATGATATACAAAACATACGCCGACAAGGCCAAATATATCTACCCACATACACATGTCTACGAGCCTCTAAGAAGAGTATACATATCACATGAGCGGGACAGGACCCCGCTATGCCCGTAACTATATACACAAAAGAATAAGTACCCCAAAAGCTATGGCTCCGAATGAAATGGAGCTCTGCTATGTAATCTCTGAGAAAGTTGCTGTGGACCAAGTCTGTCTCCCTGTACACCTGCAGGCATGACGCAACGTCCACAAACAAAAGGATGTCAGTACGAAGAATGTACTGAGTATGTAAAGCATGATCAATATCGATATAGAAGCATAATGAACAACATGTGAAGTAGCATAGGAGGGGAGACAATAATATCATCATCATGGCACTTACTTACTTTCCATAGAGACATTCCATTTCTACTGCGTATCCGCATACATATACCCATATTCGTACTTGGTTACCCTCATGATCCTGTACATCTCATATTCATAACATATTCGTACTCTTAATGATGTCATATACATAGCATACACACACACACAGATATATATATATATATATATATATATATACAGGCATACATAGCGTACCCCACCATAGAGGTTCGGTTTTTCGTACATACTTGGTAAACCAAGGCTCAAGGTTATATCTACCTGGCCCTACCAAGGCTTCAGGGTTATCCGTACCATCTGCAAATGTGTGCGCGCGTTACGTAATCAGATACATACTCTATACATATTCATATACATATATTCTACCAGGCATTATAAGCTCGGGGTTCCATTGTAACCCTTCATAGGCACATATACATATATAATAGCTCATAAGAATCTTTGGCATCATTTTGCTCTCATCATCATACTATCATCACCATTATCGTTACATTTATATTATAGGCTTATTCGTCATGTGAGGAACTTAGTACAATCGTAGTGCATATCAAGCATCGTGAGCTTACTAGCTCGGAATATAAGTCATTGAAGACATTATAAGCTTATAGAGGATTTGTGGTTTGGCAAAAGAACCATGCCTTATGAAAGATGGGTTAGCCTTACATACCTTTTCGTTGAACTATTCTACACTTGCACGTACTCCTTGGATGCTCACGTTTCTACCTTCATTAAAGTCGTACTATCATTAGAATCGACGATTAGCACACATGGCTAAAGCTAGAGAAAATCGGACAGCATTTCCTTTATTTATACGACATTCCTCCATATCGTAATTCAACTTCCAAACGTCAACAATACATTCACAATATCATAACAATGGCCATTAATCATCCACATTAACTAGGTTTCTCAATTCACTTTCATTTATCCATATTCATGGTGACAACACCCAACTTCGTCCATTCATTTACAATGTCTATTTCGTGGTCTTAATGTCATTTATAACACATTCATGTCACAACACAACAACAATCACGATTCAATTCGAACTATTTCTCAAAATGTCACTATTCATCATTCATGACCCATTTTGCTATACTCTTCTAATGTCCAAGCATTTTAACTCTCAAATACCTCAAACAACATATATATATCATGAATCTTACCTTAGAAGTTGTAGGAACAAGACTTAGTTGATAATACCCCACTTGAGCAAAAACCCTAGTTTTTCTCCATTTGGTTTTCTTGACTTGAATGGCCTTTAATGGGTTTCCTTACTCTTGATTCACTTGGTTTATGTTATTGATGGCTTATAATACTTGAAAACGTGTGTAATAAATGTAGAGAGATGTTTTAGAGAGACGGATGAAATGTGGAAATGATTTCATGAACTTGGTCCCTTATTAAATAACCCATCACTGATCTGTCGGGGTCCATTATACGGTCCGTATAATCGTTATACGGTCCTTATAATTGACCGTAAAATGTGCCTTTCCTTCACCCTTCACTGTGACCATTTGACGGTTCATTATACGGGCCGTAAAAATTTATACGGTCTGTATAATTGACCGTAAAATTGCACCAGTGAGCAACCTTCGCTGTGATGGTTTTACGGTCCATTATACGGTCCGTAAAACATTACGTAAGACTCACCAGTCCACTGAACTTGTTCTCGTCACTTCGTTGATCTCCAATCCTTATGGAACCTTCTTAACACTTGTTTAACACTTCATTAGCAATCTAAGGGACGTTATAACTCTTTCCTAAAATGCCCTTAAGTCATCATTAACCCGATACTCGTATTTCAGTAGTTCATTCACTTGCGTACCAACGGAAGATTTTTCCGAGGTGTAACATTGAGCTATCAATCGGAAAGCTATATGTCACGACCCAAACTGATGAGCCGTAACAAGTGCTCGACCATTACAGGCCAAGCACCCCTATGCTTGCGTTTACTTCTCACTGACTGTCCTGGGCCCATGTACAATCTACAACTGTGCTATACTATCTCCCGAACAATAATCATAAAAGACACCGTACCGGGAACTCACGGCCAACGCATACATATAAATATAAACACTGATAGTAACAGCGCAAGCCGATTTGGCTGCTACATATATGCTGTACAACAAAATAAGTGCTGACGGGGGTGCATGACAACACGACTACATATCACTGTCTACAGACCTATATAGAATACAGACTGTAGAAAGGACAGGACAAGGCCCTGCCATACCCATATATGTATGTAACCGAATAGCATACCAAAAGGGGTGTAGCTCCGGATCAATGGAGCGTACTGACTGCTGCTGAGGGGAGGTCCTACTGCTGTGAATCGTCCGACTGGCTACCTGATCCTGCGGGCATGAACGCAACGTCCACAAGAAGCGACGTCAGTATGAATAATGTACCGAGTATGTAAGGCATAAATAGTAACATAGTAAGGGATGTAAAGTATGAATAATAACAGAACAGAAATATAGAGCATATCGTGAGATAAGAGAGTAACCTGTACATGTGAGTGTCATCTTAGGGCGAATGCTATGCATGCTTAGCTTTTTTTGAAAAACATTTCTTGTTCATATATACAGAAAATAGAACATCTCATGTTGCCGAGGCATCGACTCCGATCCATTTAGCCACATATGTCCCGCGTCCGAGATGGTATCATATCATATAATACCAACTGATCAGGTGGTTACGCGTCTATAGCGCTGTGGCCCTCTTTCCCGTATAATACCAACTGATCAGGTGGTTACGCGTCTATATAATACCAACTGATCAGGTGGTTACGCGTCTATAGCGCTCTGGCCCTCTTTCCCGTATAAATATACATGTATCATGTTCCTGTATCATGTGCATATATCATGTCCATGTATCATATACATATATCATATAAGCAGCATGCGACGAACTGGGCCTTATAAACCCTTTTTCAAGCAAATCCTGAAACTGCACCTTCAGCTCTTTCAACTCTGCCGGAGCCATTCGATAAGGGGGAATAGAAATAGGCTCGGTGTCCGGCAATACATCAATAGCGAACTCAATTTCCCTTTATGGAAGAAGACCTGGAAGTTCATCTGGGAATACATCTGGGAATTCATTAGCTACCAAAACAGATTGAAAAGTTGGTGACTTCGCCTCAGTGTCGTGAACCCGAACTAGATGATAAATATAGCCCTTGGCTATCATCTTCCTTGCCTTGAGGTAGGAAATAAACCTACCCTTTGGGGATGCTGTGTTACCCTTCCATTCTAGAGCGGGCTCTCCCGGGAATTGAAATCGAACCAGTTTTGTTTGGCAATCCACATTAGCATAACATGAGGACAACCAATGCATACCCATAATTACATCGAAATCTATCATTTCAAGCTCAACCAAATTGGCTTTAGTCTGGCGATCACATATCACAATGACACATTTTTTGTACACTTTCCTCGCTATTACCGGATCGCCAACCGGAGTGAATACCTCAAAAGGTTTAATGGGCTCGGGTTTCACCCCAATGCAATCAGCAACATACGGAGTAACATAAGAGAAGGTAGAACCCAGAACGATCAAAGCATACACGTCACGGAAAAATATAGTAAATGTACCTGTGACAACATCTGGGGAGGACTCGAGATCCTGTCGTCCTCCTAGAGCATATACTCGGGGCTGAGTGGCACCTGGAGTAGATGCTGCCCCTCTGCCTTTGCCTCGGCCGTGTGCCATCTGGGGAGTCTGTACTATCGGGCGTGCTGATGATGATCCAGCTACTGAGCCTGTGGGCTGAGCCCCACCTCTACCATACCGCGAGGGACAATCTCGTATCAAATGCCCAGTCTGTCCACAAACGTAACAAGCATCTGTGCCTTGTCGACACGGCCCTGAGTGTAATTTACGACACTGGCTGCATCGTGGAACTGGTGGTCTTCCTCGGCTGTAATCACCATCAAACTGGGAACCTGGGGCCCTCGAACTCTGGCCCTGTCCTGACCGGGGAGAACGATCAAACCTCCTGTCTGAAACCCTGGGAGGCGCACTAGTCACTGACTGGCCAGAATATCAGGAATGGGTCTGTCACGGTCCTCCTCTTTACTCACTGCTCGCTCCCAAGGATATAACCTTTTTTCCTTGCCTTCTGTCATTATCACGATCACTTCTCTGCAACTGTTGTCGTTCCTCAAGATTCTGAGCATGTGCCTGTATTCGGGAAATATCCATCCCGTCTTGCAAAGAGGCCGTCAGACAATCTCTAAACAAATGTGGCTCCAAACCACTCACGAATCTGTGTAAACGATCGCCCATGTCGGTCACCATAGTCGAGGCATATCTGGCCAGAGAATTAAACTGCATACTATACTCCCGAGCACTCATGTTTCCCTGCTTCAGATTCAAAAACCTGTCTGATCTAGCTCGGCGGACCTCGGGCGGTAAATAATGACAGACGAAAGCGTCAACAAACTCTTGCCAAACAGGAGGAGGTGCATTTTCTAGTCTCGACGCTATCCAATTGTTGTACCATAATACCGCCACATCGCGGAGCCTATATGAAGCCAACTCTACCGACTCGGTCTCAGTAGCATGCATAAGTTTCAGCGTCCTCAACATCTCATTGATAAAGCCTTGTGGGTCCTCATCCAGCTTCGACCCGAAAAATTCTGGAGGATTTAGAGTCAGGAAAATCACGGGCTCTCGTACTGGCGGAACGATCACTCGGGCCCGCACTCTGCCGCTGTGCCTGGGCGGCAACCAATTGCGTCAATAGATGAATAGCTTCGGTCACTCGTTGACCCGAAGTAACACGGGGAGGAATTGGAATTGAGGCTCCTCCTTTCTCTTCTACATTGGGCGAGGCCTCATTTTGTGATTCGCCCTCCTCTACATTAGCCGGAGGCTCTCTTTCTGCCCGTCTCTTCGTCGTAGCTTTGCCCTTCTGGGCGGCTGTAGCTTTTCCCTTTGGCGGCATTTCTGAAATCACAACACACTATTAGGGAGGACAAAAGCTTATACATGGCTCTATCGCACGATCTTATAAGAAGAAAGACGATCATTTTTCCTAAATGCCCGGTAACCTCTTGTTTATTAGAGTGGCGTGCCACACACCATAAACAAGACTCTACTAGACACGGCTCGTAGACACTTCCTAGGACGAACTACTCTGATACCACTTTTGTCACGACCCGACTAGGGGCCGTGACGGGTACCCGAGGCTGACCACTGAGCACCCCTTACTTCCTTACTTGTCATAATCATTTTACATTTCTTTGTCATTCAGTAGAGCATAATCATAAAATGACCATTTTCCATATATAAAAATATGATTGATTTATATATATAGGCCTCTGTAGGCTAACAAAATAATATGTACAAATATGTCGTAGTCATTTAGTGAGACCATCTAACCCACACTGCGTATCTACGAGCCTCTACTGAAACACCGTACATATAGACCGAACAAGACTCCGTCGTGCCCAAAATGCATATATGTACCAAAAGAATAGGCATAAGCACCTCCGGACGATGGAGTGCTCTCGATCAGCTGGCAGCTACTAGGAATCTGGGTCAAACTCGCCTCCCTGTCTACCTGTGGGCATGAACACAGCGTCCAAAGAAAACGGACGTCAGTACGAACGTTGTACTTAGTATGTAAGGCAGGAATGAAATGAGCAAGCGTACTAGAAGGATCATACGTCATGAGAGAAGGACATAACCTGCATGAGTGTCATAAGCAACATACTTTTTACATATATCATATCTTACATTATCATATTATATGTGTTATCATATCCAATATATCCTCTCATACATCATCACATACAGCATCACATCGTAATCCACATCGTTACCCGCGTCCGGGTAACCCCTAAAGCCGCCCACTAGTGATGATCATGTCCGGCCGTCTAGGCTCGGTGTAAACATAGCAGCCCGCATTAGCGGTGACATGTCCGGCCAACTAGGCACTGTGGAATCATATGCAGCCCACCTTAGCGGTGACATGCCCGGCCAACAAGGCGCGGTGAAATCCTATCATCACACAACTCACATTTCACATTATTAATACACCTCTCATAACATAGCATCATCCTATCAGTTCTTAGCATTATATACGTAACATATTTACATTATCAGCTAGCATCATTAATCATCTTATTTACATGTCATACATTAGCATTAACAGTATACTCTAGATTTTAAGAATGATCACACTACCCGATCGTATTATGAACATCCGTGAATATCGTGCCTCGCCTTGAAGGGAATAGAACATAAGACGAGTGTTAACAAGAACAACGTCATCACCTTCGCTTCTGTACCCTTATGTGATACGTTATATCGGAAGACTCATAAGCTTCCTCTTATAAAAGGATTAGGGAAGGTTTACGGATTCATGCCTTTTGAAAGAAGAGATGAGCCTCACATACCTTGTCGTTTAGCTTCATTATCGGTCACTTGCCTTCCTTCGATGTCACGTCGTTACCTTCACGAGAGGATCGCATTAACATTAGTTAATCGACTATAAGAATACATCGTTAATTCTAGAGAGAATTGGGCAGCATTTCCTTTATTTCTACGACTTTTCCCACATTCTATTTCAGCTCCCAAACATTCACGACAACACGCACAGTATCATATCAGCAATCGTCATTTGAACATATTGAGCAAAATCCACCATTTCTCCCACATTTATGCTTATGGCTCGTTATCGCATTTTTTTTTTGCATATCTAGTACTTGTCCCATGGTCTAAACTCCTTTTATAGCATATCCATAACCATAAACTATTCATACTCATGATTCCCTCTAGCTACCATTCAATTACAATACTACTCATTCATTTATAATTCACTTCTTATATTTTCTTACAATCCAAGCACCTTAGTCCTTCAATACTCTAAACAACCTAATATAGCCATGAAACTTACCTTGGATGATGACGAAACAAGTCTAGAGTGGAATTCCTTATTCTTCACCAAAACCTTGTTTCTTCCTTTTTGGGATTTCTTAGTTTGGATGACTTTTAGTTGAGGTTCATGGACTTGACTTTTAGTTGATGTTTTTGATCTTTGTCCCCTTTGATTTCTGTTGTGGATGGATGTGGGAGAATATTCTAAGGTGTTCTTGGATGGAAGAGAGGGGAAATGAAGTGGAGGAAATGAAAAAATATGATCCCTTATGTAATTTAAAAAGCTGGCCGTGGGACTTTATACGGACCAACACACGGTCCGTATAATTTATACTGACCGTATGTTGGACCGTAAATTTGGTCCAGAATGGTATCTTCATCTTGGCCAATTATACGGTCCAACATACGGCCAATATAATTTATACGGACCGTATGTTTGGCCGTATAATGCCAACTGAAGCGACTTCCGTTCTCGTCGACTCGTTTGATCTCCGATCCTTATGGAACCTTCTTATCACTTGTTTAGCACTTCAATACCAATCTAAGGGACGTTATTACGTGTCTCTAAGACATCATTATGCCCTCGTTGCTCGTAATTCTTATCCGATATGCAACATACGACTCACTTTCCGTAATAACTTCCTTTCCCCATCTCGGATGGTTTTGAATTCTCGTTTAAGGTCATCAATTACAATTTCGTACTTCTCAAAACATCGCGTTCACTGTGACCTTCGCTCTCCTATTCGCTGTACATATACGGGGAATTTTCCAAGGTGTAACAATATGTACCATAAAACATCCCACACGCTGTTTTCCAACTTCCATAAGAAACTTACTACACGATTGTTTAGCGACTTTATCTCCGTAAATAAGCCTTAAATAATACCAAAAGAGAAAGATTCATGCCTTTTTTCTTGTTAAGACAGAGGTATCTTCAATATCTACCTTGAATCAACCGCAAAACCATACTAGAATCACATCCATGCGTTTATCCGAGCTTCGATTAATACTCCTCGCTTGAAAATTGCTCACTTTGTGATCCCCCCTCTCTCTCTCTTCAATTTTCTGGAAATTTCTCGGCAAATCTGGTGAAAAAAAAGGGGTTCTTACCCTTTTTATAAGGGTCAAATTCGGGTCGGGTACTGTAGCATTTCACTGTAGCGGTACTGTAGCATGCGTTTCTACTCTGTCAGCTGAACTTGTAATATACATAATTCTCTACTCCGATCTCCTATCGACCAGCAGTTTGTTGCGTTGGAAACTAGATTCGACGAAATCCATTTTAGGCTTTTGTTTCACCTTAAAACGCTTCATATGCTAGGAGATATGCGTCCCCCAAGTTGGACCAAAATTTTCACACAAAACATTACCCATCCTTTCTCCGAAGTAGTACTACTTCATTTCTTCCACTCATTTCCTTATAAAACCTTCCGGTATATCTTATATACATCCTTCACTTATTAAATATACTTAATAATGCTTGCTCCTTATATTCCAAAGTGGTTTTACTTGACCCTAACTCAACGTACTTATGTTTCAAATTTGATAAGTGCGCTTCGAAGATACGGGGTGTAACACTACATTACAAGTTGTAGTAACCTTATCCATTGTCAAAGCAGCACATATGATAGTGACAAGCTTTGCGGCTAAAATGTTTGTTCGCTAAACTCGGTCTACACCAAGGAGGTACAACCCTTTAGGATAATAATCAAAATGTCATTCAGTTTACCAAAGATCTGATGTGTTACTAGGGGATGTAGTATATTAATGTGAAATATCAGTTTATATGGAAGATCAATACTAGAGACAATCTTGCTGAGATATTTACAGAGCCTCTCGCTTGATAAAAAACAATGTTAACATAGCCTCTCCAGTTGCCAAGTTCAAATATTATTTGTAATTGATTGGTATTGGTTATTACTAAAACGCTTCTGATTGGTAGAGCAAATTTACTCAATCAGCCAAATTTAGGTCAACGTGGAGATTTATAACACATGACTTAAACTATTGTTGGATGTCATTGGGTTTATGCAGTCAAAGTTGGTTCAGACGACCAAGTTGATCGGCTTAAGGCTCCCCTTATTGCTAAAGGGTATACTCAGATATTTGTGCTTAATTCCCGTGAACAACATAGCATTTCTCTATCTTGGACATTAAAAATGTTTTTCTCCCTGGTGACCTTGAGGAGGAATTTTATATGAACCAACCACCTGTTTTTGTTGCTCAAGAGGAGTCTAACCTGGTGTGTCGATTACGCCGGTCTCTTTATCGTCTGAACAGTCTTCTTGAGCTTGGTTTGGGAAATTCAACACAGTAATTCAGAAGTTTAGCATGACTCGTAGTGAAGCCGATCTCTGTGTTTTATCGGCATTCAGCTCCAAATGTGTGTATTTATTTGTTGGTTAATGTTGATGATATTGTTAGTACCAGCAATGATCAGGATGTTATCGATAATTTAAAGCAACAACTCTTTCAGCATTTCCAGACTAAAGACTTCAGCAGACTGAAGTATTTTCTAGGTATTGAGGTTGCTCAATACAGATCAGGTATTGTTATTTCACAATGCAAGTAAGCCTTATACATTCTTGAGGAGACAGTAGTGATAGGATATAAACCCATTGACACTCCTACATATTTGAATGCTAAACCCCTGCCAGGATAGGGGGAGCCACTCAGTGATCTTGAAAAGATATAGGGGGTTGATTGGTAAGTTGAATTATCTCACAGTGACTAGACCTGACATTTCTTTTCTTATGAGTGTGGTAAGTTAGTTTATGGATTCTTCCTGTGAAAGTCATTAGGATGCAGTTTTTCGTATTCTGCAATATATAAAGTCAACTCCATGTAAAGGAAAACTCTTCGAGGGTCAAGGACATGATAAGATCATTGTATATAAACTTTTGATTGATTCGGGTACTTGAGATCCTATGGATGAAGACATGGTCTCTTTGAATTCCATTGAATTTCATTCGAAGGAGGAACCTTACAGAGATCATATTGTGTTCTTATTAATGAAATATAGGATTAACCAAGGCTGTTCAAACAAGCATGGGCTAACTAAACAACATTTCTGTAGCAATTGGGGTTATGGATTTTAAGTTTATGGTAGTGTTACACCTCGGAAATTTCTCCGTGAACGTACAATGAATAGACCAACGAAGAGTATGAGTGTACGATGTTTTACTAAGAAGAGGATGACTACTTATGAGTTTTGAAAATACGAAAGTTGTAGATTTGCACTTTGGCCCAGTTGGTCGTAAAATAGAATACGGCCCGTAAAGTGGTTTACGGATCGTAAACTGCTATCGTCTTTCAACATTCCAAAACCCCAACTTTCTGCCAAATGTCTAAATGGTTAAATACGACTCAGAATACGGACCGTAAATTGAAATACGGCCCGTGGAGGAACAAATACGCTCTGAAAATGAGAAAAAGATTATGCGGAAGTAATGTGTTCTGAAGGATACAGAGGTAGCATAAGATTCCTCGTGTACCGAATAAAAGATAGACATAAACGAGAGAAATGATAAGGGAATTCTAAAGGAGGATGGTCAGAAAGGGTTATATTTATCATCTGGTACGGGTACACGACCTGAAGGCAGAGGCGCCGACTTTTCAATCAGTGCCGGTAGTGAGCGAGTTTCCCGGTGTATTCCCAGATTAACTTCCAGGCCTTCCTCCTGAGCGTGAGATAGAGTTCGCTATAGACGTATTACTAGACACTCAGCCCATACCCATTCCTCCTTACAGGATGGCACCTGCGAAACTGAAGGAACTGAAGGAGCAAGTGAAAGATTTATTAGAAAAGGGCTTCATAAGGCCTAGTACATCACCTTGGGGAGCACCGGTATAATTTGTAAGGAAGAAGGATGGGTCACTACGGATGTGTATTGATTATAGGCAGCTGAATAAAGTAACAATAAAGAACAGGTATCCCCTCCCCAGGATCTATGATTTATTTGACTAGTTGCAGGGTGCTAAGTGTTTCTCAAAGATAGACTTGCGGTCAGGATATCACCAGGTGCGGGTAAAAGAGGCAGACATTTCGAAGACAGCATTCAGGACTCGAAATTGTATGCTAAATTCTCTAAATGTGAATTCTAGTTGACTTCAGTAGCATTCTTGGGGCATATTATTGGAGTTGATGGCGTTCGGGTAGATACGCAGAAGCTTGAGGCGGTGAAGACTTGTCCTAGACCTACGACACCTACTGAAGTACGCAGCTTTCTGGGACTAGCAGGGTATTACAGAAGGTTCGTAGAGAAGTTTGCCTCAATTTCAGCGCCTTTAACGAGGCTAACCCAGAAGGCAGCTAAGTTCCAGTGGACCGACGCTTGTGAGCGGAGTTTCCAGTTGCTGAAGTATAAGTTGACTACGGCCCCAGTTCTAACTCTTCCTGAGGGATCGGATGGTTGTGTCATTTATTGTGATGATTCCGGTGTTGGGTTAGGTTGCGTGCTGATGCAGCATGGCAAGGTCATAGCCTATGCCTCCCGACAGCTCAGAAAGCACGAAAGGAATTATCCCACCCATGATCTGGAGTTAGCAGCGGTGATTCATGCTCTAAAAATATGGAGACATTATTTATATGGTGTGCATGTGGACATTTATACAGATCATAAGAGTCTCCAGTACATCTTTAAGCAGAAGGAGTTGAATTTGCGGCAGCGGCGGTGGCTAGAGTTGTTGAAGGACTATGATGTTGATATTCTATACCACCCAGGGAAAGCAAATGTTGTAGCAGATGCACTCAGCCATAGATCTATGGGTAGTTTGGCAGACGTACAACCAGAGCAGAAGGAGATAGTCCGTGAGATTCGCTAATTAGCTAATTTGGGAGTTCGTTTGGCTGATTCTGAAAATGGCAGGGTTTCTGTTCGGGGAGTTGCTGAGTCCTCTATCATAGAAGAGATAAAGAGACACCAGTACGAGGACCCTATCCTTGTACATCATAGGGATGCAGCTCTTCAAAAGGAAGAGACCCCATTTATGGTTGCACCTGACGGGGTACTACGATACAAAGATAGATTATGTGTACCTGAGGTTGCAGGGTTACGATAACAAGTGATGGGAGAGGCACACTGTGCCCGTTATTCTATTCATCCAGGGTCAACGAAGATGTACCATGACCTCAGATGCTTGTATTGGTGGGATGGCATGAAGAAGGATATAGCATAGTTTGTTGCTCAGTGTCCGAATTGTCAGCAGGTAAAGGTCGAGCACCAGAAGCCTGGAGGACTATTACAGGAGATGGAGATTTCGACCTGGAAGTGGGAGGTGATCAATATGTACTTCGTCATAGGTTTACCTCGCACTCTACGAAAATATGACTCTGTTTGGGTCATCGTTGATAGGCTGACAAAATCAGCCCACTTTCTTCCAGTCAGGACTACATATTCAGCTGAGGATTATGCCAGGTTGTACCTTAAGGAGATAGTGAGACTTCACGGGGTTCCCACAACTATTATCTCTAATAGAGGAGCCCAGTTCACAGCTAACTTCTGGAGATCCTTCCAGGAGGGATTGGGGACACAAGTGAGTCTTAGTACGGCATTTCACCCTCAGACTGACGGATAGGCCGAGCGTACCATTCAGACACTACAAGACCTACCAGCTGATTTAGAAACAGTGCATCCAGTCTTCCATGTGTCAATGCTTCGTAAATGTATAGGCGATCCTTCCAGAGTATTCCTTGTAGATGATGTCCAAGTGATAGAAGAATTATCCTACGAGGAACAACCTATAGCCATACTTGATCGGCAGGTTAGGAGGTTACGAACTAAGGACGTGGCTTCCGTCAAAGTATTATGGAGAAACAACAATAGGGAAGAGATGACTTGGGAAGTCGAGGAGGAGATGAAAGACAAGTATCCTTACTTGTTCTCTACGCCTACAGGTAACTTAAACTCCTCACTTGATTATATTAATTGCCTGATGAAACGATATGTTATAACGATAAGGGAGACTTCCCCAAAAATTTTATAGAACGTCACGGGACCAATTCAACATTCGAGAACGAATGTTCTAAAGAGGGGGAGAATGTTAGACCCCATATTTTATACGTCGAGTTATTCGCGAAGGAATCAACGTGAGATAGAAACCTCGGATTTTTAATTTCTCAACTAAAACTAATCGGTTATAAATTTTACTTAGTATAAAAAAATGTTATTGGAGATTAAGAACTACTTAGTTGTGGTGTTAAGTAAAAATTAGTAGCAACAATGAGTCAAGATGAACATGTAACGTGCAAGGTCCAAAAGATGACCCAAAGTCATCAAAAATAAGGTTATTATGGAAGACATACAAATATGCATTTAAATGTTGATTCATCCACTACACTTTCATTATATTGTGGAAAACTAAATTGGAAGAAAAATACATGTGGGATTCGGCCAAGGTGGTAAAGATGGCCGAAATTATGGAGAGAAAAAAAAGGTGAGGCATGCATTTAAATAATGAAGGCATGCATTATTTTAAGAAGGCATAACATGTTGGAGGAATCATTGAATATTTAAATATTGACCATTCATCTTGTATGATTACAATGGACAAAGGTTAGTGTATGAATCATCCACTACACATGCAATTGTCTTGTAAACAATTGAAAGGAAGGGAGAAGGAAGGGGGACACTCGGCCACACTAGCCGAAAGTGTTGAGAAAAAGAAGATGAATTCAAGTTTAAAATTTATTGAGTGGCTCAAGGTCATGAGTGGAGCATGTGTCCAACTTGTAGGCATCATAGTTTAACCAAATGATGACAAAGAAATCAGCCATTACAATTCATTTCAACTTCACAACACAAACATAGAAAACATAGAACCTAGAGAGAGAGAGTCTCGGCCCAGGGGCTGATTTTTGAGCTCTTTTTGTGTTGATCAAAAAAATAATTTCTTCAAGCATTTCAACCCTTTAGAAGGTCCCTATAAATGTGAAGATAGTCATTGGAGCAACAAGAACCATTATCATTTCAATTCACAAACTCTAGCCAAGTGGAGAAGTCAAGTTGTCAAGGTAAGATCTAACTTTCTTTTTCATGTATTAAGGGTGATGTAGATGAGTAAATATAAGTTGTATGAATGAAATGATGTGTGTTGATGTTGGAACATGATAGTAACCAAGGAGTTGTATATGTTGATGTTGAAGTATGGTTGTAACTTGGTGAACATGAATTGCATGCATAAAATCATGAATATTGGTGTTGGAATGATTATGTGGCCGTAGGGACTGTTTTGGTGGAATTGAGGGACTGATTTTCTTTAGTAATTATGGTTGTTGCTATCATAGATTTCATGGAAAAAATAATGAAAATAATTGGAAGGTTAAAGGTGAAGTTGTGTTAGTATGAAAATAAATTGAATCTATGATTTTATGTGAGTGATGTTGAAGCATAGTTAAGCCGTGTAGTGGACTGTTTTTGTAGAAGTTTCTGAACTGATTTTACTTGATATTTTGATTGTTATTGTCATGAATTTTATGATGGAAATGAAGGTGTTTAATGGTTGGAGTTGGAACTAAAGTCGTTTGTGAGTTGTTGTAAGGATTATAGTGATAATAACATAGCTTAGTTGCGTATGAATTGATGATGTAGTTGTCATGTGATTGCTGGTCATAACTTACTGAAATTATATCAAAAGAAGACATGAAATAATGTGTAAGAATCATATGTGGTTTGCTTAGTATGTTCGTAAACGTTTGCAAGAATTCCGAACATTGTTATGTTGTCGGTTAGGGACTGTTTTGGACGTGTTGTTGGTTAGGGATTGTTTTGGACGTGTTGTATTCATTAAGTTGGAAAAAATAATTATAGTTAAGTGTATAAATCATGTTGTCATAATGGTTGGGCTGTTATAGAATTGTTTCGACGAAATATTATGACTATAGACTAACAAGAATAAATTGGATGTGTCATAATCGCATGTACACTATTATTTAGTGTTGTATGGTACGGGCTGTTTTGACACGTTGTTGTTATTCTTATTGAGCTTGGAAGAGTAATGATAATTCATATTATGCATTGTGTTGTATGTTGGATGGGCTGTTATAAAGTTGTTACATGCAAACGTTAAGGCTACGAACTATTGGAAATAACTTGCGAATGTAGTAGCCGTATGTGAATCGTTATTAAATGTTGTGAATGTGGGCTGTTTGGAATATTGTGTGGGCTGTCCGGATTGGTATTGAACATATAATTAATGATGTGAGATTGGTTGTATGTAGTTGGTGTGGATACAAGAGAAAACGTCGTCTAAATATCTAGAAAGGAGTTACTAACGTTAGAATACGTTTTGAATCTCCCCGTAGCTTAATCGTAGTTGTTGGCGTCTTAATTGTTATATCCTGTATTTTGCATATTCGGAAAAAATTGAATTAATTGTGACTAGTAAGAAATAAGGAAATATTTTGATCTTATTTAATACATAAGTTGTTCATAAAAATATTGATGCGGGGATATTGAGGAAGGCTAAGGGAAAAATTGGAAATTTGGAAAATAGTTTTCATGAGTTACAAAAATTTTGTCATGAAATAATGGGCTTGGAATAAAAAGAAAAAATATTTTGGGCTTGAAAAATGGCCAAGGGTGGCCGGCCATAAGGAAAAATGGGCCAAGGCCCATGTAAAAATTTAAATCCATGTGCTAAAAAGAGAGGGTCATATCATTTATCATCATTTATCCAAGAACTTTCAAGAAAAGGAAGAGTGAGAGCAAAGGGAGAAGGCCCTCACGGCCGAGAGAAAAAAAAGAAGAAAAAAATTTAGCCTTCAATCTTTGATTCAAAAAAATTGATTCTTCTAGTATTCCTACTAATTTAACGACCCTCTTCAACGTGGTATAATTATTGAAGCAAGAAAACCACTCTTGGTGTCAAGTGGAAAATTGAGGAAAAAGGAAAGAATTTCTCTTCCTGTATATATTATGGATGGTTTTGTATGTTGTGGTATGTGAAAATGAATGAAATTCATGAAAATATGAATATTAGGTGTAGCCGTGTATATGTATGTGTATGGCCGTGTGTGTGTGTGAAAGTAAGGGACCAATTTTGCTTAGTATTTTGGTTGTTGTTGTTATGGATTCCATGTTGATAATGAAAGTTTAATGATCCTAGTGAAGTTGTAGTGGTTGGAGACTTGTTTTAGAAGTTAATGTGGATTGAAAATATTGTTCTTGTATTTATGGAAGATAATGTTGTTAGTGTGTAAGTTGTTGGAGTAGTTCATGAATTTGAATGAAAGAAATGTGTTGTTATTATTCTTGTTGCATTTGGAAGGTTTCGGATGAAGTAGAGTATTGGTTGAATTGTTTTGAATATTGTACGGATTGATGAAGTATCCTTGGATCTTGTTTGAATGGTTGCGGATTGGTACTTGAATATGTAGGCAATTATGCATTGAACGTAAATGGAAAATCGTCAAGTTTGTAAAAAGAAATTGTGAACGTTGGAATGTGTTTTGAATTGATTGTCGATATTGTTGGAATAATTGTTGGCATCGTTGTTGCTAAGTTGGCCGAGTTAAATTCTCGGATTTGTTGTTGTATGTTTGGCCGAGTTGAATTCTCGGGGATGTTGCATTTACAGGGGAAATGCTGCCGAAATTTCGGTAGATTAAGTGTTGGTTTAGAATTGGATTCTAAGTGTTTATGGCTAATGATAGGCATACATGAATGTTGTTGTAGATCTTGCGAAGCGAAAGACTTAAGTTCGGATTAGCGTAGAAAGCGGGCAAGGTATGTAAGGCTTACCTTTCTTTCTTTTGGCATGATCTTTATGTAACGAGCAAAAGAACGTATATGTATGGTTTCAAGAAATTCCTACTCTTAGAGCCACTAGGATGGCTAACGTTCTTGATTTCCATAAGCTACTTCATATGATTTTGATACGTATTTATGATGTCCGAAGGTCTATGTGATATGTTTCCGAATGATATTTGAACGGTAATTGATATGACTAAAGTCTTGATTTTTCTAATGCTAGCACATTCGACTATTCCATCGAGTCTTTGATATACTTTGATATGTACATATGATTCCAAAAGTTACATTGGATTTGATCTATACGATATCCGAAAGATACCTGATATGATTATTGCTTCGATTTTCCAGAAATGGCTTCTGAAACGCTTATAGAACGTTCCGTACTTCAAACGTTCGTAACTTTTTCATACTAAGTCGGATCGACCCGAAACTTGTTTCTGAGCCTTCAGGGGTCGGTAAGTATACTTATCCATCGGGTCTTGATTTATGTGCATATGGTTTCGCATTATTCTGTTCGTGCAAGCCTCAGTTTGGATTTCACTGAGCCCGGGCCAGGACATGTCTCGTGCGTACTCCACTGCATTATTCACCTGGTCCCTCTCACTTGCGGGCCGGGACACGTTATATGTATATGTATGTGATGATATGATGATACGGGGATGGCGGCTATGATGGCATATGATGACTTTATCCACCGAGACCCGCAATAGAGGGCCGGGACACGTTATGTATATATGGTATATGATTCTGCTATGCATGATTCTATCCACCGAGTCCCTTAGTAAAGGGCCGAGACACGTTATATGCATACACTATACATGATGTTGACATACATGATTCTATCCACCGAGTCCCTCATTAAAGGCCTGGGACACGTTATATGTACATATGGTATACGATGTTGATATGCCTGACCTTATTCACCGAGTCCCTCACTAATGGGTCGGGACACGTTATATATATATATACGTATATATATGTATATGTGTATGATGCATGATTTGAGATATACTACTTTATTACATAAAGGAAACGTATTGATGATTTTACACAGTTTTACTGGTTCTGGAGAGTTTCTATTTTTGGCTATGATCCTCTGTTCTGTACTTCATGCCTTACATACTCGGTACATTTTCCGTACTGACCCCCTTTCTTCGGGGGCTGCGTTTCATGCCCGCAGGTACAGAGGTTCACTTGAGTGACCCGACAGCTTAGGTCATCTTTCTGCTACTTTGGAGTGCTCCCTTGTACTGGAGCCCATAGTGGTACAGACTCTTTCATTGTACATGTATATGTGTATATTCAGGGGTACGGCGGGGCCCTATCCCGTCATATGACTTTGTTGTGTTTGTTAGAGACTTGTAGAAATATATGTGGGTCATGGGTCGTTATGGTTCAGTTATGTCTGTGCGGTCTGCGTCTAAGCGGTCCTATTTGTTATGACAGCCTTAACGGCTTGTATGTATATATGCTTATGTATATGCTTTGGGTAATATGTTCCACGACAGCCATAGCGGCTTCTGTATGATAAGTATGTTGTATGCGACCGCTTCAGATTAATATCTGTATAAATTAATATATGTTGGATATGAATAAGATATGGATAAGTCGTTGATATACTGATTTGGTAAGTAAGTGTGTATGGGTGTCCAGCTCGGGCATCAGTCGCGGCCCACGGGGCTGCGTCGTGACAAAAGTGGTATTAGAGCGGTTTGTCCTCGGAATGTCTACAGGCTGTGTCTAGTAGAGTCTTGTTTATCGGTGTGTTGTGCACCACATCTATAAACAGGAAGCTACAGGACATTTAGGATGTTACCTTTCTTTCGATCTTAGACCGTGCGATAGAGCTGTATTATTAGGATGGTTCCTTTCTGACGAAATGTTATGTTTTCAGCGATGCCTCCGGGTATCCGTCATGGCCCCTAGTCGGGTCGTGACAGATTTCTCCAAATTTTTGTTTCTGATCAACTGTTTAATCCAAACTGGCTCACAAGTTACTGCAGTTATTGCTCAATATTCTTGTTATGCACTAAATCGAGCAACCACACTCAGTTTCTTACTCTTCTAGGACATCAAATTACCTTACTAACACATATCTATAGTTGGATCCCTCACTACCTACCTGTCACGACCCAGCTAGGGGCCGCGACGGGTGCCCGGGGCTAACCACCGAGCACCGCTCATCCTATTACTTCTTACACTCATTCAAGAATCATTTATCGATTTCATGCTCATTTTACAAAAGAAACTACTTTTCATTACAAAACATAATGCTTTTATACAATAACATATATCAATATATTTACACAATATCCACGTCGTGAAACGCATAACCCACATTGAGTATCTACGAACCTCTATTCGATTACACATACAACTGTACACAAAAGATTCATCATGAGCACCTCCGGAACAAGGAAGTGCTTTCAGTCGGCTAACAGCTTCTAAGAGTCCGGAGCAAGATCTCCTCTTTGTCTACCTGTGGGCATGAACACAGCGTCCAAAGAAAATGGACGTCAGTACGAACATTGTACTGAGTATGTAAGGCAGGAAAGAAATGAACAATGTCATAGAAGCATCATGAATCATAAGAAAAGATATAACCTGCTTGGGTGTTATAAGCAACGTACTTTTTACATATACAATATTTTACATCATCATAGTATATGTTTTGTCATATCCAATATATCATCACATTCATCATCACATACATCATCACATACTTCATCATGTACATCGTCACATCGTACTCCGCATCATTACCCGCGTCCGGGTAATCCTCATATGCCGCCCACTAGTGGTGATCATGCCCGGCCCTCTAGGATAGGTGTAAACATAGCAGCCCGCATTAGCGGTGACATGCCCGGCCATATAGGCGCGGTGGAATCTTACGCAGCCCGCATTCGCGATGACATGCCCGGCCAAATAGGAACAGTGGAATCTTATCATCACAAAATCAATCATAACACATCACTATTACACATCTCATAACATAGCATCTTCTCATTATTTCTTGGTATCTCATACATATCATCATCGTATTACAACAGGTATTGTTAATCATCTTATAGACATATCATATATTATAATTAAGAGCATACATTAAGCTTTAAGGGCAACCACACTATGTTGGGGTGACGTAAGGTCGTGAACCCCCGATTATATTATGAACATTTATGAGTATCGTGCCTTGCCTTGAAGGAAATAGAGCATAAGGCGAGTGTTAACAATGATAATATCATTAGCCTTATAGGAACATCATGCCACAATTTCTTGAATCGCTACACTCCAGCTCATTATCATCACTATCATATTCTTATGTAATTCAATATATATATATATATATATATATATATATATATATATATATATATATATATAAAGGACTCATAGGCTTCGTTTTGTAGAAGGATTATATAAGACTTGATGGATTCATGCCTTTTGAAAGAAAAGATAAGCCTCACATACCTTTGTCGTTTAACTATGCTATCATTTGCTTGATTTCCTTTGATGTCACGTCTCTACCTTCAAGAGAGAATTCGTACCATCGTTAGTCAATCGACGAGAAGAACGTGCAACTATTTCTAGGGAAAATTGGGCAGCATTTCCGTTGCTTCTACTATTTTTCCCATGTTTCACTTCAACTACCAAACATTCACAACAACACTCACAATATCCTATCAAAAATCATCATTTATCTACATTTTCCACATTCCACCATTTTTCTCCAATTTCTCCACATTTATGGGTTTTAGCTCATCATCACATTTTCTCATACATCACACCTATTTCATGGTCTACGTGTCATTTATAACATATTTATACTCCCAAATCATCAACATTCATAATTCAATTCAACTATCATTCAACGATGGCACTATTCACATTTTATGACCCCTTTACTACACTCTTCTATAATCCAAGTGTTTCGACAAATAAATTCTTCAATCATCATGAGAAAGACATAAAACTTACCTTAGATGTGGAAGGAACGAGCCTTGAGTAGCTATACTCTTCTATACCGAAAACCCTATGTCACACCCCGACATTTCGAGGGTGTGATGGGCACCCGACCCTTACTTAGGGCCGAGCGAACCCTCGGACTCCTGCTACACAGAAAATCACATCGAACTTTCTAAATCGGATAGGGTAAAATGTATAGTAAATTTGTTTTTTAAAAAATATTCTTTTAAATCAAACAAATACATATAATCATACAGAATCCATTACGTAACTCAGACCTACATATTGGCTGATGGAGCCGCTTACATACGCACAACCAATACTCACGACACTGTCTGCAAAGTCTCTAACATAATCCAGAACCATAACATACGGACTCTGACTCGGCAGCACTCCAGAAGCAAATGGAGTTTGCTGACCCCGCTGGATCATCTTCTGTAATAACATTAGCTCATCTGGGAGTACCTGCGCGGCATGAAACGCAGCCCCCGAAGAACAGGGGGTCAGTACGAAAATGTACCGAGTATGTAAAGCAAAAATATCACAAGTATAATCATAGCCCGGACCAGAAGCACATAAATATATACAGGCATAATCGAATCCAAATCCAAGACAAACATACCGAGTTTAGCTGACAGAATCATCGCACAGAGCTGGGGCACAGATGTAACTGATACCATCATAATCAGAGACAGAGGTACAGAACGGAACAGACTGAGTCGTGGTCCGGATCAGATTACCAGAAGTACAACATACGGAAACGTAATTTAGCCGGACAGACAGAAGGGTAGCGGACAGAACCATAATCCTATCAGATAGACCGAAGTGTACGAATAGAATCATAATCGCATCGGACAGACCGAGGCGTAACGGACAGCATCAAAATCCAGACGGACAGACAAAATCATACTCCAGACCGGCAGATAGAATCATATTTCAGACGAACAGGCAGAATCAGATTCCCGACGGATAAAGAGAATCACATTTCAGATGGACAGACAGAATCAGATTCCAGGTGGATAGACAGAATCATAATCCAGAGTTATATAGAGTCATATGCCATATCAGAATGCCGTAGCGTATCGGATCAGATGTTGCCACCTGTGAATCATATGATGTTTACAAAGAGTGTGCCACCTCGAGCTCAGCCCAGTACAGTGGTCACACCATACACAAACATATCGTATCAAATCATGTCATGTCATATCAGAATACGCGTCTACAAGGGGTATGGCACCTCGAGCTCGGCCCAGTACAGTGGTCATCCCATGCAGAAACTGCCCGTTTTTCCCGCTCGAGCTCTGCCCAGTACACGGGTCACAGACCAGTCTCGGGAGCTCGAGCTCCGCCTAGTACACTCCCAACGCGTCTGCCTGGTATCAAATCACACAGCGCAGATACTATCCGCTTTGGGGATCGAGCTCAGCCTAGACCACCCCTCACGATTTTATTTCAGAACTCCATAGGCAACATAGGGAAATAGCGCACGACAGCATAGCTTGGTCCGGCTCAGTGAATAGACATGGTAGGGCTTGCACGAACGGAGTAGTGAGAGACCAGATACACATATTTTCAGACTCGATAGATACAAACACTTATTGACATTGGAGGATTATAGACGTAATTCGGAACGATCAAAATTGATACGTGATATTTACGGATACGTTTACCACAGAATCGTTACGAACGTTTCAAAACAGATTTCGATTGACGGATCAGTCCAAGGAATCGGACAGTAGTCATAAGGCACATACATAACTCTTTGGATGGCACGATGGAATGTTTCAACACAAAACCTTCTAGAGTCATTTCACATGTCCAAGCATTTTTATAAGACTGGTGAGAGTGATTGAACATACTATCGGAATATTCGTAACGGATTACTCGATCAAAACATTCATATCCGAATACTAATGTCAAAATAGCTCTAACGGAGTACTTGTATCGGAACACCTATGCTCGGATACTCATGTCAATAAAAGGGCATGCAGTCGAATTGTCATAGTGCGCACGATCAATAACCCGGCCCGGAGGACCGGTGAACGATATCATAATAATGGGCACGAGCGGCGTCATGAACGGCTAACGCAATTTATGGATCGGAATAGCTATAGGGCCCAATATAGTCATATGTCGGCCCGTTAATCCAACTAGTCAGAACAATGGTCAATACGGGGTTTATTTCACAAAGGCTCTTCCAAAACTATGTTTATAGTTCAAAATGTAAGTTAGAATGTCGAAATACTTCTGTAAGCTTGATAAAATCATAGGTTGACCCAATAGTCAAAATAATTCGGATAATTAATCAAACGGGGTTCATTTCACAAAAATATTTCCAAAATGGTCGTTGTGGTTCAAAATATAGTTTAAGATATCATGGCGACCAAAACATTATTTTACGATAGTCAAATTCATAAACGAAAGTCCTTTACCGGCGTTATGCCAAAGTGAACCTTATAGGGCAAACAAAAGGGTTTCGGACTTAGCGGGCCCACCTCGAGTCAAGTCGAGGTGGCGGATATGATTTACGGACATTTGGGGTCTATGGGATCATACATGGAGGTTTCGATACAATTCGATCACATTTATACAAGTTTCGGACATTAGATCACTTTTCAACACAAATGAGAGTTTCATGCTTCAATTGAATTGAATGAATAGTACCTAATTTCCAATTCGGGTTTCCAAGAGCCGGATTGCTCCCGGGGCTCCGATATCGACCTAGCATACTAAGACATACCAAAGGAAGGAATAGGGTAGCCTTACATACCTTTCTTACTTCGTACGCTCGTTCATACTCGATTCCCGTTTCGTCCAGAATCTGCAATTGGTCATTGTTACCAATTAGAATTTCCAAGACTTAAGAATGCACTTAACTTCATTTTGTCTACCGAAATTTCGGCAGCATCTCCCCTATAAATATAGCACCCCCGAGAATCATCTCGGCTCAAATAGTAGTAACAACAACCCAACAACATCAACAATGTCCACAATCACCACAATATAGCACAATATAAGGCAACTAGTTCTATTTTCCGACATAATGCAATAACGTTCATTCCGACTTCACATTTCCAAACTAATCTCAAATTTTCATATTCATCATTAATCAAGGTCATCACCATATGGTTTAAAAGCATTTCATATCGTTTTCACAAAATATTCACACGATATACAAAATATACAATTTTCCACCAAAACCATATTTCATTCAAAACTCCTGATCTTTGGCATACATATTCATAACATGTTTCCATCTTCCAAATCCACCAATGATCATCATAATTGTATCCTTAACAACTCTATTTTCATAATGTCATAAAATCATCATAAAACGACATAAACTTCTACTTTCCATTTCAATGCAAACTTATATCATTTCATCTTCATTTACATTGCAAGCATCACATTAACACAATTAACATATTAAACAAAGTGATTCATTTCCATTCCAATTTCAACATCACACGGCCACACTCCATTTTTCCCAACTTCCATCAAATTCATTCAACTTTCATTCTCAATATACATTCCATCCTACACACAACTAGAATGCAACATAAAATTCAACTAATCACACCTATACAATAACACACACACACGGCCACATTCTATATTCCATACCCACTTTGCAAACTTCCATTTTTCCACACTTTCTACTCATTTCCATATACTACAACACAAACAAACCTTTATAACATAATAATATGGAATGAATTCTTACCTTTTCTCTTCAACTTCTTCACTCAAATATGTTGTCCCATTGAAGAAACTAGTGCCCTTTCTTCCCAAATAATTGCACCATGTTGTAGAGGGACCTTGAATTAGTATAAATACCACAAGAAAAATATTTTTAGAACAAGATTTCCCATGGATATTTTTCCATAGCCATGGCCGAAAGCTCCTTTCCCTTGCCCTTCATCTTTTATTTTGTCCTCTCTTTGTTGTTTCTTGAAAATTCTAATGGATAGTGACCCTTATATAATTTTTGCACATGGAAAATTATTAAAATCATGGGTTGGGCCATAGCTTTGGCCGGCCACCCCATTTCTTTTGGGCCTAATTTTATCCCTTATTTTGTGAGCCCAATTCCAAAGAAATCTTATTTTTTATAATTCCCGAAACTAATTTCCGAAGTTCCAATTTTGCCCTTGGCCTTCCTCCGTATTCCCACACCAATATTTTTCATGAACAACACTCACCTATGTGAATTCATATCAACATATGGCCTCATTCCTTGCAAATCAAAATCATTTCGAATTTTCCCGAACATTCGAAAGTACGGGATATAACACCCTACTTCACTTCCTTTGCAATTTCTTGGTGTAGATGAACTTTGATGAGTTTCACACTCTTGATTTCATGGATTTAGTGTTGTTGATCTTGATTTCCTTTGCTTCTCTTGTGGCTGAACATTAGAGAGTATTCTTGATGTTTCTTGAAGTGTGGAGTGAAAATGAAATGAATGGAATGAAAAAGGGTCCCTTATACTTAACTTAAAATCAGATTTTTATGAACAGTAGTCGAATTGCACAATGGCCGTAAACCCAGTTTACGGGCCGTATTCTGGTTTACGGTCCGTCTTTCACGACCGTATTTAAGCATAACAGAACCAGAAATGTTTGCTGGAGTCATGGTGGTTTACGGTCACAGTTTACGGGCCGTATTTCAATTTACAGTCCGTATTCTGATTCGTATTTAACCATTTAGACATTTGGCAGAAAGTTGGGGTTTTGGAATATTGAAAGACGATAGCAGTTTACGGTCCGTAAACCACTTTACTAGCCGTATTCTATTTTACGACCAACTGGGCCGAAGTGCAAATCTGCAACTTTCGCATTTTGAAAACTCATAAGTAGTCATCCTCTTCTTAGTAAAACATCGTACACTCATACTCTTCGTTGGCCTATTCATTGTACGTTCACGGAAAAATTTCCGAGGTGTAACAGTCTTCCTCCCTTTTGGAACATTCGTCCTCGAATGTTAAGTCAGCGAGGATTCAGGAAAATTTTTGCCAGAGTTTCCTTTATAATATGGCACTACGATCCTGTCATAACAACCCATAATATCACATCACTGCCTCACAGGGCCATAACGCAATAAAATTCTGAGAAATGATGGGAGTAGGGGTATTCAGATACTTTAATTATTACACTTCATTTAATGCATGCATACCCTATGTTGTTGGCTTTTCACTTTGAATTTCTCCTGGGTGTTGGAATAACTACGGGTATTTGAATTTCATCTTTTCTTCCGCTTCCCAAGTCATTTCTTCCCTGTTGTTATTTCGCCACAGCACTTTGACTGAAGCTACTTCTTTATTTCGAAGTCTTCGCACTTGCCTGTCTAGAATGGCCATAGGCACTTCTTTGTAGGTTAGCTTTTCTGTCACTTGAACGTCGTCAATTGGAACAATCTTCGAAGGATCTCTAACACACTTGCGGAGCATCGAAACATGGAAGACTGGATAAACTGATTCAAGTTCCGAGGGCAAGGCCAATTCATAAGCTACACGACCCACCTTACAGATAATTTTATAGGGTCCAAAGTACCTTGGACTTAACTTCCCTTTCTTACCAAATCTCATCACCCCTTTCATTGGCGATACTTTCAGAAATACCCAATCATTAACCTGGAATTCCAAGTCTCGTCGGCGATTGTCCGCATAAGACTTTCGGCGACTTTGGGCTGTTAACAATCGGTCTCGGATCACCTTGACTTTTTCGACTACTTGTTGAATCAATTCAGGGCCTATTAATTGTTCTTCTCCTGTTTCAAACCACCCAATTGGAGACGTGCACTTCCTTCCATACAAAGCTTCATACGGAGCCATTTGAATACCGGAATGATAGCTATTGTTGTGTGCAAGTTCGATAAGGGGTAGATGCTCATCCCAACTACCATAAAAATCCAGCACACACGCTCATAGCATATCCTCCAAGGTCTGAATAGTACGTTCGGCTTGTCCATCGGTCTAAGGATGGAACGCCGTGCTAAGCTTGAATTGAGTTCCAAGACCTTATTGGAAGGACTTCCAGAACTTGGCTATAAAATGTGCTCCTCTATCTGTAATAATAGATAACGAAATACCATGAAGTCGCACAATTTTTTTTAAATACAACCTAGCATAATCTTCCGCTGAATACGTAGTTCTGACTGGAAGAAAATGAGCTACTTTTATGAGTCTGTCCACGATCACCCATATAGAATCATATTTCCCTCGTGAACGGGGTAATCCCACAATAAAATCCATATTAATCCCTTCCCATTTCCATATAGGAATTTCCATCACTTGTAATAAGCTCCCTGGCTTCTGATGTTCGGCTTTTACTTGTTGGCAATTTGGACACCGTGCTACAAATTCTGCTATGTCCCTCTTCATGCCATCCCACAAATACATCAATTTGAGATCATGATACATTTTGGTCGCACCTGGATGAATGGCATACCGAGAATAATGTGCTTCCTCTATAATTCGCCAGCGCAATTCTGCCACATTCGGCACACATAGTCTGCCTCGGTACCTAAGAATTCCATCAATAGAAACTTCAAATGGAGACTTCTCCATTTCATGAGACAGGTCTCTGCAATGGCACAATTGGGAGTCTTTACATTGTCGCTCCTTCACTTCTACATTAAAAAATGAAACTGCAGGATCGTTAATGCTGACCATCGCACTTCCTGAATCGACTACACGTACTCCAAGATTAGCTAATTGATGGAGCTCACGAATCATTTCTTTCCTTTCTGAAGGAACTTCACATAGAATGCCCATGGATCGGCGGCTAAGCGCGTCGGCTACTACATTCGCTTTTCCGGGGTGGTACAAAATGTTCACATCATAATCTTTCAACAATTCCAACCACCGCCTCTACCGCAGATTCAACTCCTTCTGCTTGAAAAAAAGTTGGAGACTCTTGTGGTCGGTATATATATCGACGTGCACACCATACAAATAATGTCTCCATACCTTCAACGCATGAATCACTGCAGCCAATTCAAGATCATGAGTCGGATAATTATTTTCATGTTTCTGCAATTATCTCGAAGCATATGCAATAACTCTCCTATGTTTCATCAATACGCATCCTAATCCCACTCCAAAAGCATCACAATACACAACATAGCCATCCGACCTTTCTCCAAGTGTTAAAACTGGAGTTGAGGTCAATCGGTCTTTCAACTCTTGGAAACCATGCTCACAAGCATCGTTCCACTAAAATTTTGCTGACTTCTGGGTTAGCTTTGTCAATGGGGCTGAAATAGACGAGAAACCCTCTACGAACCTTTTGTAATAACCTGCCAACCCAAGAAAACTACGGACTTCTGTAGGTGTCGTAGGCCTTGGCCAAGTCTTTAAAGCCTCAATTTTCTAAGTATCGACTCGAATGCCATCATTTGAAATGATAAGGCCCAGAAATGTTACAGAATTCAGCCAAAACTCACACTTTGAAAATTTCGCATATAATTCCCGGGCTCGAAGAATGCCAAGAACAATTCGCAAATGATCTGCATGTTCTGATTCAGTGCGAGAATATACCAGAATATCATCAATAAATACTATTACAAATAAATCCAAGAGTGGCCTGAACACATTATTCATCAAGTTCACAAACACGGCCGGAGCATTAGTCAACCAAAATGACATTACTCGAAACTCATAATGGCCATATCTTGTCCTAAAAGCAATCTTGGGAATATTCGCTTCTCTAACTCTTACTTGATGATAACCCGACCTCAAGTCGATTTTAGAAAACCACTTGGCACCCTACAGCTGATCAAACAAGTCATCAATCCTCGGAAGAGGATATTTGTTCTTTATCGTCACCTTGTTCAAATGCCTATAATCGATGCACATTCATAGGGATCAGTCTTTCTTTCTCACGAACAAGACTGGTGCTCCCCACAGTGAGGAACTAGGTCTAATAAACCCCTTGTCAAGCAAGTCTTTCAGCTGTGCCTTTAGCTCTTTCAATTCTGCCGGAGCCATTCGATAAGGAGGAATAGAAATAGGCTCGGTGTCTGGCAACACATCGATGGCGAAATCAACTTCTCTTTCTGGGGGAAGACCTGGGAGTTCATCTGGAAATACATCCGGAAATTCATTCAACACCGGAACAAATTGAAATATTGGCGACTTTGCTTTGTGTCATGCACCCGAACTAGATGATAAATATATCCTTTCGCTATCATTTTCCTCGCCTTAAGGTAGGAAATAAACTGACCTTTTGGGGATGCCGTGTTACCATTCCATTCAAGTACGGGCTCTCCCGGGAATTGGAATCGAACCACTTTTGTGCGGCAATCAACATTTGCATAACACGAGGCCAACCAATCCATACCCATGATTACATCGAAATCTATCATTTTCATCTCAATCAAATCAGCTCTGGTCTGACGATCACATATCTCAATGACACAATTTTTGTACACTTGCCTTGCTATCACGGGATCACCAACCGGAGTGAGTACCTCCAAAGGTTTGATTGGCTTAGGTTTCACCCCAATACAACCAACCACATATGGAGTAATATAAGAATATGTAGAACCGGGATCTATCAATGCATACACATCACGGGAGAATATAGACAATGTACCTATAACCATATTCGGAGAGGACTCGAGATCCTGTCGTCCGGCTAAAGATATACGCGGGGCTGGGTGGCACCTGAAGTAGATGCTGCCCCTCTGCCTCTACCTCGGCCTGCTGACATCTGGGGAGCCTGCCCTACCAGGCACGCTGACGAGGAACCAGCTGCTGAGCCTGTGGCTGAACCCCATCTCTACCATACCGTGAGGGACAATCTCACATTACATGCCCGGTCTGACCCCACAAACATAACAGGCATCTGTGTCCTGGCGACATGGCTCTGAGTGTAATTTGCGGCACCGACTACATCGTGGAAATGGGGGTCTCCCTTGACTATAATCACCCTCAAACTGGGAACCTGAAGCCCTCGAGCTCTGACCCTGTCCCGAGCGAAAGAAGCGGTCAAATCTTCTATTTGGAAATCTAAGAGGTGCGCTAGTCACCGTCTGGCCTGACTGCCTAGAATAATTCTGCCTCGATCCCCCTCCGTACTCGCTGCTCGCTCCCATAGATCTAGCCCTCTTGCTTTTCCTCCTGTCCAAGTCACGATCATTACTCGATGGTTGCTGTCGCCCCTCTAAGTTCTGGGTATAGACCTGTATACGGGAAATATCCATCCCATCTTGCAATGAAGCCGTCAAACAATCTTTGAATAAATGTGGTCCCAAACCACTCACAAATATGTGAACACAATCTCCCATGTCAGCCACCATAGCCGGGGCATACCTGGCCAAAGAATTAAATTGCATACTATACTCCCGGGCACTCATACTTCGTTGCTTCAAATTTAGAAATCTATCCGCCCTAGCTCGGCGAATCTCGGGTGGTAAATAGTGACGAATAAAAGCATCCACAAATTCCTACCATATGGGTCGAGGCGCATTCTCTCTTCTTGATGATACCCAATTATTATACCATAAGATTGCCACAACCCGGAGTTTGTAAGAGGCCAACTCCACGGATTCAGTCTCAGAGGCATGAATAATCTTTAAAGTTCTCAACATCTCATCGATAAAGCCTTACGGATCCTCATCCAACTTTTACCCAAAGAAATCCGGAGGGTTTAAAGTCATGAAGTAACGGGCTCTAGTACTGGCTGATAGATCACTCGGGCCCGCATTTTGCCGTTGTACCTAGGCGGCAACCAACTGTGTCAATAACTGAATGGCGTCGGTCATTTGTTGACCCGAAGCAACCGGCGGAGGAATTGGAGCTGGAGCTCCTCCTTGCTGTTCCACATTAGGCGGGGTAGAGGAAGTGATAGATGGAGTCTCATTTTGTGACTCGCCTTCTCCAATATTCACTGGAGGCTCTCTTTATACCCGTCTCTTTGTTGTAGTCTTGCCCTTCTGGGCGGCTATAGCTTTTCCCTTGGGCGGCATTTTGAAATCACAACACACTATTAGGGAGGATAAAATCTTATACACGGCTCTATCGCACGATCTCATAGGAAGAAAGATGGTCATTTTCCTAAATGCCTCGTAGCCTCTTGTTTATTGATGTGGCGCGCAACACACCATAAACAAGACTCTACTAGACAAGGCCCGTAGACACTTCCTAGTACGAACTGCTCTGATACCACTTCTGTCAAGACCCAACTAGGGGCCGCGACGGGTGCCCGGGGCTAACCACCAAGCACCGCTCGTGCTATTACTTCTTAGACTCATTCAAAAATCATTTATCGACTTCATGCTCATTTTACAAAAGAAACTGCTTTTCATTACGAAACATAATGCTTTTATAAAATAACATATATCAATATATTTACACAATATCCACGTCGTGAAACCGCATAACCCACATTGAGTATCTACGAGCCTCTATTGGATTACATATACAACTGTACACAAAAGATTCATCACGAGCACCTCCGGAATGTGGGAGTGCTTTCAGTCAGCTATCAGTTTCTAAGAGTCTGGAGCAAGATCTCCTCCCTGTCTACTTGTGGGCATGAACATAGCGTCCAAAGAAAACGGACGTCAATACGAACATTGTACTGAGTATGTAAGGCATGAATGAAATGAACAATGTCATAGAAGCATCATGAATCATAAGAAAAGATATAACCTACTTGGGTGTTATAAGCAACGTACTTTTTACATATACCATATTTTACATCGTCATAGTATATGTTTTGTCATATCCCATATATCATCACATTCATCATCACATACATCATCACATACTTCATCACGTACATCATCACATCATACTCCGCATCATTACCCGCGTCCGGGTAATCCTCATATGACGCCCACTAGTGGTGATCATGCCCGGCCCTCTAGGCTCGGTGTAAACATAGCAGCCCGCATTGGTGGTGACATGCCCGGCCATATAGGCGCAGTGGAATCATATGCATCCCGCATTCGCGGTGACATGACCGGCCAAATAGGCACGGTGGAATCTTATCATCACAAAATCAATCATAACACATCACTATTACACATCTCATAACATAGCATCGTCTCATTATTTCTTAGTATCTTATACATATCATCATCGTATTACAACTAGTATTGTTAATCATCTTATAGACATATCATATAGTAGCATTCAGACCATACGTTAAGCTTTAAGGGCAACCACACTATGTCGGGGTGACGTAAGGTCGTGAACCCCCGATTATATTATGAACATTTATGAGTATCGTGCCTCGCCTTGAAGGAAATAGAGCATAAGGCGAGTGTTAACAAAGATAATATCATTAGCCTTATAGGAACATCATGCCACAATTTCTCGAATCGCTATACTCCAGCTCATTATCATCACCATCATATTCATATGTAATTCAATATATATAAAGGACTCATAGGCTTCGTTTTGTAGAAGGATTATATAAGACTCGAAGGATTTATTCCTTTTGAAAGAATAGATAAGCCTCACATACCTTTGTCATTTAACCATGCTATCGTTTGCTTGATTTCCTTTGATGTCACGTCTCTACCTTCAAGAGAGAATTCGTACCATCGTTAGTCAATCGACGAGAAGAACACGCTACTATTTCTAGGGAAAATTGGGCAGCATTTCCTTTGTTTCTACTATTTTCCCCATGTTTCACTTCAACAACCAACATTCACAACAACACTCACAATATCGTATCAACAATCGTCATTTATCTACATTTACCACATTCCACCATTTTCTCCAATTTCTCCACATTTATGGGTTTTAGCTCTTCATCACATTTTCTCATACATCGCACCTATTTCATGGTCTACGCGTCATTTATAACATATGTCACGACCCAACCCCATAGGCCGTGACTGGTGCCCGACCTGGATAGCCGTATACATATTCTTTAGCTATATGTTCTTTTCACAACAAACTCAATATGGATCTTATAACGACCAACCATGGTCTCAGATTTGTCGCATAATTATAAATATAAAAGCAAGCCGACAAGGCTGCCATCACATATCAATATCATATGCAACCAACAAGGCTGCCATTATAGACGAACATCATACAACAGCACATCGTATAGACACAGCTGAACAGAACCCATACACAACCCACACATATGTCCACAGACCTCTAAGAGATTCAACAGTAAATATGACGGGACAGGGCCCCGTCGTACCCTTAGTCAACATATGCATATATTTAGATTAGAAAGGATCTATACCAAATCTGGGCTCCGGAACAACGGAACTCTCCAAAATAGCAGAAAGGGAATCTTAAGCTGTCGGATCACCAAAGCGAGTATCTGCACCTGCGGGCATGAAACGCAGCCCTCCGAAGAAAAGGGGTCAGTACGGAATATGTACCGAGCATGTAAAGCATGAAATACAGTATACGGGATCATAACTGAAATAAGAGGTACAAAAAATGAGTACAATAACCAGAATACCAAGTACTTGCTTTTGAAACATAACTCATGCACATCAATATCATATGTCAGATCCGGCCCCATTATGGGACTCGGTGAACATGGTCGCCACCCCGTCTCTGGCGCCATAACACAGCATACTCCAGAATATAATATAACTCCGTAACACAGCATAACTCCGTAACACAACATAACATCATAACACAGCATAACATCATAACACCACAACACAACATAACTCCAGAATATATATATATATATATATATATATATATATATATTGTACCCGGCCCTTTAATGAGGGACTCGGCGAACAATGCAGTGGAAGTGTGCACGATAACATACCCGGCCTGGGACTCGGTGAAAGATATATTGAGGTATGCACGAGCAAAATAGTGATAAACTATATGCAATTCAAAACATTTTTAAGGACTCAATAGGATAGTCAACACGAACCATCGTTCACAATTTCAAATAATAGTCATAGCATATACCTTTTGGATGTCCCTGTGGATCATATCAAAATGGAACTTTGAAATCATGTGTACATATCAATATATATAAAACAAAACATAAGTTATGGGAATCAAGTTCAATAGCCATCCTAGTGGCTCTAAGAATAGGATTGTCCTTTGGAATCGTATATATATCGTATATTCATTTCACAACGATCATGCCAAAAAGAAAGACGGGTTAGCTTCACATACCTTTAGCGCTTATTCGCCTCACAATATGTATACGTTGCCCAATAATATCTCAACCTATATTAATGCCACAACCTAGCCCCGTGGGCCGTGACTGGTGCCCGAGCTGGACACCCATACATACTTACTTACCAAATCAGTATATCAACGACTTATCCATATCTTATTCATATCCAGCATATATTAATTTATACAGATATTAATCTGAAGCGGTCGCATACAACATACTTATCATACAGAAGCCGCTAAGGCTGTCGTGGAACATATTACCCAAAGCATATACATAAGCATATATACAGACAATCCGTTAAGGCTGTCATAACAAATAGGACCGCTTAGACGCAAACCGCACAGATATAACTGAACCATAACGACCCATGACCCACATATATGTCTACAGGCCTCTAACAAACACAACAGAAGCATATGACGGGACAGAGTCTGTACCACTGTGGGCTCCAGAACAAGGGAGCACTCCAAAGCAGCAGAAAGATGACCTAAGCTGTCGGGTCACTCAAGTGAACGTCTGTACCTGCGGGCATGAAACGCAGCCCTCGAAGAAAGGGGGTCAGTACGGAAAATATACCGAGTATGTAAGGCATGAGGTACAGAACAGGGGATCATAGCCAAAAATAGAAACTCTCCAGAACCAGTAAAACTGTGTAAAATCATCAATACGTTTCCTTTATGTAATAAAGTAGTATATCTCAAATCATGAATCATACACATATACATATATATATATATATATATATATATATATATATATATATATATATATACATATATATACGTATATATATATATAAAG